>NC_087265.1:3645000-3945000 GCF_015220805.1 Pogoniulus pusillus
CATGAAACCTATAAAACTACAGCAATGAGCTCAGGCTGGTTAAGGTCTATGCTGGCCTTAAGCAAGCCAATTCCTGCAAGAAAACATATGGCCTCGTTCGTAAACTTTACTCATTTCAGTGCAGTTTCACGTTCATATGATCATAAGATTTCCATAGCAGATCTGGCTTCCGCCTAACCGGCACACAGCGAATGCAGAAGAGCTTGGATCTGTCACCAGGCACTCAGAAAACACATACCTAAACACAAGGAGCTGCTAAAAACACCAGTTCTCAGCCCAATAAATTGAACCCTGCAGAGGATAGAAAATCCATTTTGCAAAGCACTTCAAGAGGTTAGACAGGATCAAAAGCTGACCATTAAAAGACTTTCAACAAAGACTTGTCTGGAAAAATGGGTTGGGTTGAGTAAAACACTTCATTTCGCTTTGGTGGGGTTTGCTATGCTTTGGGAAATAAAAAATAAGAAATTCAGCTACTTTTTGGGGTGTTTTTTTAGGGCAAAATCACTTAAAATGTTGAAGTCCTTCTTTAAAAACCTGTAGTTCCCTCCACCGTTTGTCTTCACAACATTTATGTTGGTAAAGACATCTGATTGGAATGGGCTGCCCAGGGAGGTGGTGGAGTTCCCATCCCTGGAGGTGTTCAAGAAAAGCCTGGATGAGGCACTGAGTGCCATGGTCTGGTTGATTGGATAGGGCTGGGTGCTAGGTTGGACTGGATGATCTCGGAGGTCTCTTCCAACCTGGCTGATTCTATGATTTCTTGAAAGCAAAGCTTCTACTTTAAGAGAAATGTGTTTTCTGACAGAAAACAAATCAAACCAAAACAAACCCAAGCTTCTCTTTATTTTTCCCTGACTGATTCTGCTGCCACTTCCCATTGGTGACTCAACCACTCTCATGGGGCACTCTGAAGAGATTTGGGCTACCCGAGGGTGCTGAGGAGCCCTGAGGAACCCAAGAGCAGAAAAGGGGCACTACCAGCAGCCCCACAGCCGAGGAAGATGATGATTAAGCAAAAGTTGATGACTATCTGTTAAGAAAACATAAAACTGACAATGCCATGATTCATCAGGAAGGAAAGAGCAAAAAAAAAAGAGCTGCCATTATAACTGCAAGGAAGAGCCTGGGGGCAGCGTTTCAACCGTAACAGGAGGGCTCGTAGAAATTAATAACAACTTCCCATTTACAAGCTTGTCCTTTGGTATTTTTATTTGCAACAGAACCATTCCCAAGGTACAACTGGTTGCAGATGATAATTACCTTGACAGGTGCTGCATTACATTCATCATTTCTTCCCATTTCTCCCATGTTTGTAACAGGAAGCATCAGATTAATGTTATGAAGCTGATGCTGACTGCACCTTTTCTTTCTTTGCTTCCTTTTCTTCCTGTTCTCCCTGCTCAGTTGTGTTTGTTTTCTCACCTTAAAAGCTGTCCCCAAGCCCTGAGCCTTGCCTGGTGTCTTATTCCATACCTCCCTGCAAGGTTTTCCAGGCTTCATATATAAATTACAATTCCCCTTTATTAATCTAATTGATCGTTTGGTTCCAAATGCATATGCAAGATCTTTTGAAACCTTTTAGACCCCTGTGGTTCAATATCAATCTCAAAATATTAAAAGCATCTTGTGGAAAATTAGAAAGCAGATGAGACACTTTGGGACTGGAGATGCTGTAGAAACAAACTTTTAAAGCAGCATTGACACAATTATTGAATGATGTCAAGGCTCAAAAGGGCTTTTTATTTTATTGGCTCTTCTGTAATTGTTTTGTACTTTCACTCTATCTGTGCAATGTGGCTGCCAGGAATTCAGCTTAAGTGAGAAACAACAGTTAGGTGGAACCAAATCAGAGAATCATTAAGGTTGGAAAAGACCTCTAAGATCAGCCAGTTCAACCATCCACCCTACACCACCATGCTGACTAAACCACGTCTTCAAGAACCACATCCATACGTGTTTTTTGCAGCCTGTTCCAATGCTTGACCACTCCTTCAGTCAAGAAATTTCTCCTCATGCCCGTTCTAAACCTCCCCTGGCAAAACTCGAGACCATTTCCTCTCAGCATTAGCTACTTGGGAGAAGAGACTAAACTTTAGCTCTCTAAGAGTTCCTTTCAGGTATCTGAATGTTCTTCCAGGTAGCTGACAACCTCATTTCAGCCCTAATGAAGCCCTACACCTTGGATTTTTTGTTTCACTCTTCTTTTTCATGCCTATTTACCAGGCCCAGACACTGAGTTGTCTAAATGTCTCAGAGGGTTCTTGCCATCTAAGAACAAAATACTTTGGAAGTAAAAGCTCTCATTCCCATTTTCCTATGGAGAAAGACCCTGGAGTGCTAGTGGACAGCAAGTTCTGCATGGCTCAGCAATGTGCCCCTGTGGCCAAGGGAGCCAATGGCATCCTGGGGAACATCAGTAAAAGTGTGGCCAGCAGGGCTAGGGAGGTTCTTCTCTTCCTCTACACTGCTCTGCTAACACCACACCTGGAATACTGTGTCCAATTTTGGGCTCCCCAGTTCAAGAGAGACAGGGACCTGCTGGAGAGAGTCCAGCAGAGAGCCACGGGGATGACTGGAGGATTTGAGTATCTCCCCTATGGAGAGAGACTGAGAGCCCTGGGGCTGTTCAGTCTGGAAAAGAGATGACTGAGAGGGGATCTGATCAATGTGTACAAATACCTGAGGGCTGAGTGCACTAATATCTGAGGGGTGCCTGGGGCCAATCTCTTTTTGGTGGTCTGCAGCAATAAGCTAAGGAGCAACAGCTACAAACTGGAACAGAGAAGGCTTCAGCTCAACATGAGGAGAAACTTCTTTGCAGTGAGGGTGCCAGAGCCCTGGAACAGGCTGCCCAGAGAGGCTGTGGAGTCTCCTTCTCTGCAGACTTTCCAAACCCACCTGGATTAATTCCTGTATGCCCTACCCTAGGGGATCCTGCCTTGGCAGGGAGGTTGGACTGGATGATCTCTGGAGGTCCCTTCCAACCTCTAAGGTTCTGTGATCGATGAAAAAATCCTTTGACAATCACCTAAAGTACAGACTAGAGCTCTCTCCTTCATGGATCACTTAATTGATTTCTACTCCTTTACACATTTTTCCCCTAGATTTGAAGCATGTTGGGGAAGGAGTATTTCTCCTGGTGACTATGTAGTATTTTGCGAAGGAGTCCTTGCTGAGAAAGAGGAGATTGCATTCAGCAACATACGGCATACAGAGTCATGACTGCAGGTGGCATGATTGTTCCAACTGAATTAATGCCTCACTGTTATTTGGAATCCTTGCATGGGTAGTAGCTCTTTCCTCAAGGAAAGTAAGAGAAAATATTCCTCTACTCCTTTTCTTAGCTCTTATCAAAGCACACACAGGAAAGGAAATGAGCTGAAAGGAATCAAAACAGCCACGCCGCCCGTCCTCACGGAAGAAAGCAAGAATAAGCCTCAATATCACAAGGAATTTTGTTCCACCCATGAGAGATGGTTGCTGAATTCAAAACATCTCCATTGAAATAGTGTTATGAAGTGAAAATGAAGCCACATGAAGTTGAAATTGATGTGGGGCAGGCACAAAGTGCCAGGGAAGATGAGGGAAAAGGGGTAGCAGTCTAATTAGTCTAACCTAGAATTTTCAGCCAAATTTTAGAGGTAGCTTTTAACTGCTTCGTGTCTTTCAGTGGGATTTAGAGCCTTTTGCAGGGCATGAGAATGCTAAACTCTTATATTAAGTGTGAATTGTGAAATATAGCTGTGTGAAATACACCCTGCATGACGAATATTGTGAAATATACTCTGATCTAGGGCAGGGTGTCCCTGTCCGTGGCAGTGGGGTTGGAACTAGATGATCCTTGTGGTCCCTTCCAACCCTGACTGATTCAGTCTGGAGAAGAGGAGGCTGAGAGGGCACCTTATTGCCCTCTACAACTACCTTAAAGGAGGTTGTAGTGAGGCTGGAGCTGGTCTCTTCTCCCATATTACTAATAATAGGACAAGAGGATATGGCCTCAAGCTGCATCAGGAGAGGTTTAGGTTGCATGTTGGGAAGAAGTTCTTTACTGAGTGGGTGGTCAGGCACCGGAACAGGCTACTCAAGGAGGTGTTTAAAAGGAGAGTGGATGTAGCACTTGAGGCTATGGTCTAACGATGAAGGATGCTGGGATGAAGGTTGGACTGGCTGATGCTGGTGGTCCTTTCCTACCATAGTGATTCATAGGGATTAGATGTTGTGCTGATTTGGTTTAGTCAAGGACTTGTCAGTGTGAAACTAATGATTGGACTCACTGATCTTGAAGGGCTTTTCCAATCTGAGAAATTCTGTGAGTCTGTGACTTTGTGATTCTATAAACAAAATTACTTCAGAAGTTTTTCTATGATTCTCTGCATAAATATCATAGAATCAACCAGGTTGGAAGAGACCTCCAAGCTCATCCACTCCAACCTATCACCCAAGCCTATCCAATCACCCAGACCATGGCACTAAGTGCTTCATCCAGGCTTTTCTTGAACAACTCCAAGGATGGCAACTCCACCGCTTCCCTGGGCAGCCCATTCCAATAGCAAAAAGATTTTCATGATAAGTAAATTAAAAAAAAAAACCTAAACCAACTAAAAAATGGGGAAAAAAAACCCAAACAACCAAACAAACCACCCCAGACAAATAAGCACCCAAATCCCCATCCCAAATAGTATGCAATCATTCACTAAAATCTAACAATACTTTGAATATATATATAGGGGCCCCTATGTATATAGGGACCTTCCTGAGACAGTAGCCCAAATGAATGGCATTTAAAAGTGGAGAACATTGCTCAGAAGCCTCCAGTGAGTGCAACAGAAAGGGAGAAGGACAGAACTTTTGCCTGGGATCAGGGAAAGTTACTAGAGTGAGTAATGTGGATGACAGCTAAGACGAGATGATAAAGAAGTGTTCAGGAGATAGAAGAATTCATAGAATCAAACAGGTTGGAAGAGACCTCCGAGATAATCCAGTCCAACCTAGCACTCAGTCCTATCCAGTCAGACCATAACATAAATTTTGTGGGACTTTGCATCATTTCTTTGAGCACTTCACTACTTTTCTCCTTACTATTCCTTGTTTTAGAGAATTTAGTCATGCATCTAAAAATGTCTTATGCTTTGGTAACTCTCTCAGTGTGTAAATGGCTAACACTAAGCAAATCCTCCATCTCCAGGCACTCTAAAAAAGAAGTTTCCCTGAAACCTGTCGTTCTTCATTTCTCAGCTATGGATCTCCTCCAATAAAAAGTAAGATTTATAAAGATATATAAGAGCTGGGAATATTCACCAGCAGATGAACAGGAAGCCAGAAAATGCAGACATCAGCTGAAAAATAGTTCTGTGAAGGCCACAGCTGTCTGCCTTTATCTAATTTAGAGTTAGCCTAGGAGAGGAAAAGGCTACCTGACAGCACAATGCTAATTCAGTAAGGGGGAAAGGAAAGTCACCTGGCTGCTATTGTTGTAAAGAAGAAGAAAGGAAAGGATTGGTCCTACATAGGGACAATGCAACTTAAAGCAAGTCTACTTAGGCTGGAAAGATGAACAAAAGATAGTCTGGAAGCCCTTGAGAAATCCAGTTTTTACTAGTCTGATTTTACCAGTTGTCCCTTTCTATTCAACAAAGAGTTAATGCATTAACTGCCCCCCCTCCCCTTCAGTGTAAACTCAGTTAATGCATTAAGCCCCTCAGCATCAGCTTTTTCCCCACCAATGACCATCAGGCTACATTCCAAACTTTGTCCTTGCTGAGACCTGAGGGCTATGACCTCCCCCATTCCCCTTTCTCAAATTTAGCCATTATTTATATACAAGGACAGTTTATTGCTGAACTTTCCTCCTGCCACAGTCACTGGCCACAGTGACTCTGTGCAGTTCTGGAGTCCCCAACACAAGGAGGACATGGAACTGTTCGAGCAAGTCCAGAGGAGGCCATGAAGATGCTCAGAGGGCTGCAGCAGCTCTGCTATGAGGACAGCCTATGAGAGTTGGGGCTCTGCAGACTGGAGAAGAGAAGGCTTTGAGAAGACCTTGGAGTGGCCTTCCAGTATCTGAAGGGGGCTACAGGAGGGCTGAGGAGGGACTATTGACAAGGTCTTGTCATGACAGGATGAGGAGAAATGGGTTTAAACTGGCAGAGGGGAGATTCAAACTGGATGTTAGGAAGAAGTTGTTTGCAGTGAGGGTGGTGAGACACTGGCACAGGTTGCCCAGGGAGGTTGTGGAGGACATAAGTACAGAATGTGATCTTTGATGTGATTCTGTGCTTCTGTCATCCCCAACCTACCTGGAGGTGTTCAGGACCAGGATGGATGAGGCCTTGAGTGACCTGTTCTAGTAGGAGGTGTCTCTGCCTGTGGCAGGGGGTTGGAAGTAGATGATCTTTGAGGTCACTTTCAATCTAAACCATTCTATGATTCTATATTTAAGTCCACAGTGTTAATTAGGAACTGCCCCACTAAATTCACTCTCAGTTGGCTCAACCACCTCCTGGCCCATCACCATAATACACTTAGTGCATCTAATTTTTTCCCCTCTATTTAAGACCCCCACACACCCTAGGAAAACCCACAAAGACTCAGTTGCCTTCCCAGTTCACAGGTCAGTGATGTCAAAGGCCATTAGTTCAGCAGTGATTCATGAAACAGTGATGACAGCTCCATTTTATACCTCCTTGCACGGATGTTGGATAAGACCACAACTGGATAATAAGATAAACTTTCCCAATAAATCCTGACTCAGTGTCACTCTGCAGCCAGCCACAGCATCATTCACTCGTAAATCAATAATGAAGATGTTAGATGGATGTAATTTGCCCACTAAGGAGTGCAAAGAAGCCAGAAGCTGCTTCTAAATAAGCTTTTTCTCCCCTACCACCTGATAATCTGAGGTTCTGGGCAAGGCTCACTTACTGTTCTCCAGTCATCTTCTAGGATCAACACACTAGCTGCCAATTTGGATAGCCACCTTGTTCTCAATACCTACAGTCAACTGCAACCAGAAAAGACTCATATTCTTCCATTTGCTCCTACATGTCAACATTATCATCTAGGCAAAGGTCATAATGCACCAATATCCAAAATCCAGTTAATTGATTCCCTCTGGGTATCAAGTCCCTCCAGCATCACAGTTATTGCTGCATCAATCATATTGCTATTCATACCAAAGAATTAGAAGGATGTCCAAAACACTGAAATCTCTTGCTACTCCTGTCCTCAGCCTCTCCTCCGGCCATTTCTAAGCACACCAATTTTCTTGATAACACATTTAAAATTCAATTTCCCTCATAGGATTTGATTGTGCCTATAAATCTGAGCCTGGCCTCCAATCAGATCTCCAAAATGCTCCAGCCCTCAAATTACTCCAAAGTTCCTGCCACAGTCTCATTTGTTTTTATCCATCTCAACAAGAGGCTGACTTTACCAGCTGGCTTGGGATTACTGTGTCCTAGAACCACTGATAATTCACATCAACCTTTGCTACGTTGCTCAAATTTCCTTCGGTGGTGTAAGATGTGTCAGGGTTTCTAATCTCACTTCCAAGGATGTCAGCTTTCATCTTTATCCTCAGGGACCAGTAACAAAGAGAAGAAGAGGCTCAGGGCAGACCTCACTGCTATCTACAACTATGTGAAAGCAGGTTGTAGCCAGGTGGGGTTGGTCTCTTCTGCCAGGCAAGCAGCAACAGAACAAGGGGACACAGTCTCAAGTTGTGCCAGGGGAGGTCTAGGCTGGATGTTAGGGGGAAGTTGTTGGCAGAGAGTGATTGGCATTGGAATGGGCTGCCCAGGGAGGTGTTCAAGAAAAGCCTGGATGAGGCATTTAGTGCCATGGTCTGGTTGACTGGACAGGGCTGGGTGCTAGGTTGGACTGGATGATCTTGGAGGTCTCTTCCAACCTGGTTGATTCTATGATTCTATGAAAGATTGAATTCAAATATTGAGGCCCCCCCAAAACAAAGTCTCAGGGGCAAGAAGTTGCTGTCCAAGCAACTCCTGCATGTTTGCTGCCAGAAAAACCTACCTCCAAGCACAAGCAAAAGCAAATCCTTCAGCATTAGCTCTAGATCTGAGAAACAACCTGACATTGAAATATAAACAGGGATCAATACAGCAATTTGCTGATGAATTTCTGTGGTCAGATATCATACCAATAAACTCTGAGTTTGGGAGATGGAGGGACTTGAATGGAGAGTTGCATCCTCAGCAATGATAAGTTGAAGGACCTAGCCCTTTTCTCAGCAGTGTCTTACATTGATTTCCTTCTACTTAGAGATATTTGTTCTCGCCCTTGAGGTGATTTTCTTTTTAACATCTTATTATTGCTAAGTACTTTCCCATTGAAAGGGAGACCTGTCCTCTGCAGAAGGGGCTTGGTGAAGCCAAGTAGTGTTGTGGTAGGCTTATCAGGCCAAAAATGGGCTTATCCATGTCCTGGTTTGCCCAGGCATGTTTCCCTGCTCCGCCTCCTTCTGCACTGGGTCAGGTAGCTGTGGGAAGGGGAAGAAAAGCTCTGGTTTCACCTGACATGGTCAACCTTGGCAAAAGTGCCACTCTGACTGACTAATCTATGTCCAAAGGCCCATTAGTCTCAGCCCACATTGATAAAAGAATTACACAGATAAATGCAGTGTGAGCTCTGCCGTGCTCTGATCTGCTGTTCTATTTGTGCCTCCTCCTGCTGCTCCTCACTGCATCCTGCCTGCCTCCTCTGCAAGGTTCTGCTGAATCAGGAGTCAAGAGGAATCAGGTCAAAGACTATGCTACAGACTTCCAGATTCCTGAGAAAAGAGCCTGGGAAACTTCAAAGTCTCTAACAGCTTTGAGACCACCAACAGCAACCCCTCCACATGCTTTGGGTACTATCTGATAATATTTTGTGAGTAAATACTTAAAAGCCTCTTTTAATTCATTAATTGCCTTCTGCCATAAGCAGAAAGATGATTCCTGTGTCCTTTAGTGGCTAAGCAGTAAAATCAACTGCAAGAATCTTCTCTTCCAGTATAATGTTTGCATTTGCCACTTTAAGAAACAAGTGCTCTAGTTTTGCCTGTTCTTCAAGGGTATAAATTTCCAAACTATATTTTTGAACCTTGTGAGTAAGTTTTCTGGTGAGTTTAAGTGTCGAGAAACAGTTTTCAAAATTCATACAAGTTATTAAGTTTGCATAACCTGTCACAAGGAGACCAGAGTTATCTTGGGCAAACCTTTGGCAGTCCTGACATCTCACAGCACACACTGAGAACCTGAAAGCAGCAGCATCCCTTCATAGAATCAAACAGGTTGGAAGAGACCTCCAAGCTCATCCAGTCCAACCTAGCACCCAGCTCTATCTAATCAACTAGACCATGGCACTAAGTTCCTCATCCAGGCTTTTCTTCAACACCTCCAGGGACGTCGACTCCACCACCTCCCTGGGCAGCCCATTCCAATGCCAATCACTCTCTCTGCCAACAACTTCCTCCTAACATCGAGGCTGTACCTCTTCCAGCACAACTTGAGACTGTGTCCCCTTGTTCAGTTACTGGTTGCCAGGGAGAAGAGACCAATCCCCAGCCAGCTACAGCCTCCCTTCAGCAGCTCAGGTTGAAAGGAGAGCTACTACAAGCAACTCATAAGCCTCTTGTGGACTTCAGTGGAAGGATTAGTTCAATGGTAAGCCACAACAGCTGGGCAAACCTAAAAATCTCTTGACCTTAAAGGCAATAATTTTAAGCTGAGGTCAGAGGTGCCCAATCTCTGACTGGGCACCAGACTGTGTCTAAGGCCTGTTGGTTACATCATCTCTTCTACAGTCATAGATAATTCTTTATATGATTGCAAAGAAGATGCAAAGCAGCTCACTGGAGAAGATGTAGTTCCTGAAGAGGGGGGAAAAAACCTCCAAACAACTTAACCAGAGTATTTTGCAATAGAAATGTCCTCCAATCACTTGGTGTAAAGTATGTCACTGAACTTTCATTGACTAACTAGAGTAGCTCTCCAAGCTAGAGAGATGCTGAGTTCAGAGGTGCCCAAGCTCTGAACGGGCACCAGATTGTCTCTAAGGCCTGTTAGTTCCATCATCCCTTCTACAATCATAGATAATTCTTCAGATATTTGCAAGGAGGGTGAAAAGCAGCTCACTGGAAAAGATGCAGTTCCTGAAGAGGGAGAAAAAAACCCAAACAACTTAACCAGAGTATTTTGCAATGAAAATGTCCTCCAATCACCTGGTGTAAAGTATGTCACTGAACTTTCATTGACTAATTAGAGGAGCACTTCAAGCTAGAGAGATGCTGAGTTCCTCCCCCGAGCACAGCGATAGCAGCAATAAATAATGATAATTGCAGGGTGGATTCAACTACAGCTTTGTTTTTATTGCTGAGGAACTCCAACAACAAATAATGCCTGTACATCTATCAAACAGAAGGCAACACGAGTTCACCCAACCATCCTAACTGTGTGCATTTATTTAAGATAAAAAATTGTATGTAAATGTGTATGCAAATTAGGTGTGGCCCTCCAGCTCCTGGAAAGTTGCCAGAAAAGCCTTCAGTGTTGCAAAGTTGAGCATCCTATCTACCATATGGTAGTACCTATCAATCTTGGAAGGGAAAAGATTCCAGCTCCTGGTACAGATGGCACCCATCACAGTACCTGTAAAAAGTTCAGGGCTGTAAGGATGAAAGGGAGAACTTTTATATGGGATAAAAAGCCTTCAGCTTTCTAATCACAGTGTAGTTTATTAACACTGCAGTAACAGGAGATGAAAAAAATAATGCTAAACTGTAGCCATCATGCCTAACATTCTTTTAGGACAATATATTAATCAAACATAGAAGCAAAATATTGACATAGAACTCTGTTCAGCAGTTGGTACACTTTAACAGGAATGTGTGTCCCTGAGGTAGAATAGGTACATAGAATCATAGAACCATAGAATCAGTCAGAGTCGGAAGGGACCACAAGGATCAGCTAGTTCCACCCCCGCTGCCATGGGCAGGGACACCCTACCCTAGATCAGGCTGGCCTTAAACACCTGTGTTAAACATCTATGTTAATGAGTTAGTTGAGATCCCCAGGGATCACAGGAGGTCAGGGGTTGGAAGGGACCCAAAGAGATCATCAAGCCTAACCGCCCTACCAGGATGACAGAATTTAGCTCAAATTGCACAGGAACACATCCAGACAGGACTGGAAGGTCTCCAGAGAAGAAGACTCCACAACCTCTCTGCTGAGCCTGTCCCAGTGCTCCGTGACTCTCACAGTCAGGAAGTTCTTCCTCCTGTTGGGGTGGAAGTTCCTGTGCTGTAGTTTACATCCATTACCCCTTTTTCTATCCCAGGGCACAACTGAGAAGAGTTTGTCCTCTCCCTCTTGACCCCCATCCCTCAGATATTTATAAACATTGATTAGATCCCCTCTCAGTCATTTCTTCAACAGACCAAACAGCCTCAGGCTCCTCAGCCTCTCCTCACAGGGCAGTGCTGCAGCTTGTAGCCCTTTGTTGGACTCTTCCAAGTACATTCCTGTCCCTCTTGAACTGGGGAGCCTCAAATCCCCAGCAATCCCTGCTAATTGCTCCTTGTTAGTATCAAAGCATCAAACAAACCAACTGAATTTCCTCTTTATAAAACTAAACCAACTTCTGAAACGTGTATGGGGTTCAGCACCAGGGTTTCACCCTGCACATGGGCTCTCAAGGTGGAGCATCACTGTGGGTGATGCAGCCAGCAGCACGACAGGATTCAGAAGAAAGTGGAGAGCTGGCTTTGCAGCTTCAAGCACGTGGATGCTGCAAAGTGTCTCCACTTTTCTGAGCAGTCTGGGGGGGAGTTCGCACATCTCTGAAACAGAGTTTGGAGAGCTGCTTCTGCGCTTTCGCTCTTGAGCAGCCATGCCAAGGAACGTTCCCGTTCTCCCATGCATACCATTAGCACAGTGTACATCTGAAAAAGTGTATTTATATAGCTCAGAATGTGAAGTGCTGTGTAATTAGGAGTTTAGATGAGAAATGAGCGCAGAGGAACGGGACTTGGGAGCCCTATCATCTGTTCGGTGCCCGGCTCCGCGAGCAAGCCACGCGTACGCTGCTCGCTGCATTCCCTATTTATAAAGCCCTGAGAACATCACCACCAGGCCCACTCAGGCAAGCTGTGTGAATATCTCATAATGAATAACTCATTTGCAAGGGGTTTTGACTCTTTTGTCTGTTTACACATTGCAGTTTAATGGCAAGGTTCTTGTTCCTGTGGTCTCTGCTCCGGCACATCATTCTCTGGAGTGGGTGGGAGGTTTCCTTGCTATGGGAAAACCATGGATCTTATGATTTGGCCCAGTGGGAGCTGAAGGTGCCTGGAAAAATCAGACTCACAGGAAGGGGAACCAGTTAACACTGCGTTGACAATGAGCCTTAGTTTGATACACTGCCAAACAAGACGTATAGATTTTGTGTAGTGTTGCCTGTAATCAGCCTACTGTGGTATAATTAAGGGACTCGCTTCGTTCAGACCTACAAAATGAACTCTCTTTCTCAAGTGCAAAATTGGTCAAGGGGTTGGTTTATCGGTTTGCTGGTTTGTGGGGGGATATTTTTTCACCCCAGCTCATTGTCTTGCAAGCAAAAGGAACATTTATAATCTCTGTGCTTTCTGTTGCAAATTGCGCAGCGCCTGAAGTTAACAAATATCTGGCGAGCGCGCTTTGCACGGCGCACTCCACATGATTAGTACAGGTCCATCAGCAACATGAAATCAGCTCCTACAATGGGTGGAAATAAATCATTACTAGGTACACCAGATTTGAGATGGAAAAGGCACTAATGGCTGTTAAATGAGGTATATTGCACAGAAGGCTCCTATTTCGGATGGTATTAAAATTGCTTTGGGAGGGAATATTCTGGCTAATATTATGATTTGAACTGTGGCATGATGGGTTTGTGTTCCTGAAGAGAGTTTATGAAAAGTTCAGATAGAATATAAATGCCTTTTTTAAATTCTTTTTTCTTTCTTTCTTTTCTTCCCCCCCCCTCATTCTGAATAATAAGAGGGTAAAACTATACTTAGAGCGTACAAACTGAGGTTTTATCTGTGTCTCATTCAGATTCAACTGAGTCAAACATTTCCTTAAACATATATTTCCTTTTCTTAAATAAACCCCCACTGTTCCATCAAAAACCAGAAGATTTCATACAGATGTATTAATTCCCATATCAGTGTTAACAGAACAGTGTCTTGTAATCAGAGAATCAAACAGGTTGGAAAAGACATCAAGTGCAACCTATCACCTAACCCTTCTAATTAACCATGACACTAAGTGCCTCATCCAGCCTCCTTTTAAACACCTCCAGGGACGGTGACTCCATCACCTTCCAAGACAGACCATACCAATGCAAATCACCCTTTCTTTGAAGAACTTCTTCCTAACATCCATCCTAAACCCACTCTGGTGCAGCTAGAGGCTCTGTCTTCCTGTCTGCCATGGGTTACCTTTTGTTCTGCCACTAGATGACCTACAAGATCATCCAGCCCAACTTAGCACCCAGCCCTGTCCAGTCAACTAGACCCTGGCACTAAGTGCCTCACCCAGGCTCTACTTCAACACCTCCAGGGACAGCTACTCCACCACCTCCCTGGGCAGCCCATTCCAATGCCAATCACTCTCTCTGCCAACAACTTCCTCCTAACATCCAGCCTAGACCTCCCCTGGCACAACTTGAAACTGCATCCCCTTGTTCTGGTGCTGGTCCTCACGGATATCATACAGGGGACACAACCCAGCATCTGATTCTTGCCACTGTCAGCTCTGTATTCATTTTTTCTCCTCTCCAGGAGCACTGCCACCAAACTAACACACACACATTTTACCCTAACTTGCAAAAGATACTGTAGGAGACATCTTACATCTTGTCCTACCTCCTGATTCTGTTGCATTGTTTGTTTTTTTTTCCCCACTCCCACCTCTTAAGCTGAGGTACTGGAAGGAGCTGCCCAGGGAAGTGGTGGACTCACCAACCCTGGATGTGTTTAATGGTCGTTTGGATGTGGTGCTTAGGGATACGGTTTAGGGTGACCCTTGTAGAGTCCTTACAGGTTTGACTTGGTGATCCTGAGAGTCTTTTCCAACCTGGATGTTCCTGTGATTCTGTGAATTGTTTGTCAAATGTGATGCTTTTCTCCACTGTATGTCTTAGTTTTTGGTACTGTGCCATTGTTGATGGCAAGCTGGCAGACTGTCAGGTTGTTTTCACTAAGTTACACCGCATTCAAACTTAAAATGGGATCATCATTCATGTTTGTGTTTCTGGGATCATGGTTTGCAGAAACAAATTGTCCCAGGAATGGAACTTTTGTTGTCATTTTCAAGGGAAAGTTTGGCAGGATAGGCCCATTAAAAGAAAAGGGGGAGGGGGGAGAAAAACCACTATTGTGTTTGTTCCAACTCTCCCAATTGTTCTTCCAATGGTTCTTCCCAGAGAGTGATTTGCTATTGGAATGGTCTACCCAGGGAGGTGGTGGAGTCACCATGCCTGGAAGTGTTCAAGAAAAGACTGGATGGGGCATTTAGTGCCATGGCCTAGTTAACTGGATAGGGCTGGGTTGGACTGGATGAGCTTGGAGGTCTCTTCCAACCTGGTTGTCTCCATGATTCTGTGATCTCTGATTTATCAATAATCACAGTTAATGCTGTATCCTGATGAAATAGATCTTCCCCTTTCGGATCTGCCTCCTTTCTCATTGCCATTTCTCACACACATGTAGGCACGAAAGCAAAGACTGATTAATGTTTTCAAGTGCTCTAAATCTTTACAGAATAAAAAGAATGGGATGATGATGATGATACAGAATCAGGATAAGACTGAGTTAATGTGTGATGGATCCACCCTGTGTGAGGGAACACAGCAGCTCTGAAAAGTTTCAAATGGTGTATTAGGACCTGGGGAAGGATCACAGGTTTGGAAGGGACCTCTGGACATCATCAAGTCCAACCCCCTTGCCAGAGATGGATCATAGAATCTAGCACAGGTAGCACAGGAATGCATCCAGACAGGTCTTGAATGTCTCCAGAGAAGGAGAATCCACAACCTTTCTGGGCAGCCTGTTCCAGGAGACTGTGACCCTTACAGTCAAGAGGTTCCTCCTCATGTTGAAGTAGTACTTCCTGTGCTAGAGTTTACAGCCATTCCACCATGTCCTGTCACAGAGCAGAGGTTGTCCTTGTCCCTTCCTCCTTAACCCCCAGCCCTCAAATATTTATGTTCATTTATTGGATCTCCTCTCAATCTCCTCCCCAGGCTAACAAGCCCCAAGTCTCTCAGCCTTCCCTCATAAGGCAGTGCTGCAGTCCCTTAATCATCCTTGTAGCTCTCCACTGGCAAGGTTAGAATTTAGCTGAGATCACAGGCTGGAAAACAACTCAGAATTCAAAAGTGCTTCCAAACAGGTTCTCTTTTTATTTGCCTATCAACTAAATGATCATTGTTCTGTCATTTTTTCTTCTCCACCTCAGAGTGGATAAAGTTTTTATCTAATTACTAGCACATTTCCCACCAAAAAAAAAAAGAAGGATAAAATTCTGGGAACTAATCTAATCACAAATTCAGATCTCATCTGATAATAAGAACCACAAGAAGGAGACTTTTTTTCCCTCCCCCTCCCAATATTTCTTTGAAATGAAAAGTGTTTCAGAAATGACATCTTTTGCTTTGACCCTTTCCAAGTAGAACTTCTACAGTTTTGGGGTTGTTCTTTTTTTTTTTTTTTTTTTTTTTTTTTAAGTGAAATTTGAAAAGAAATGGATTCAGAGAAGGGAAAAATATTGAATAATTCAGAGCCAGGCAAAACATTTCCCTGTGGTCAGTTATGTCAGGTGAATTTAGGTTTTAATAACCTAAAATTATTAGTAATTCTTATGATTGTTTCACACCCCCTTCCTTTTCTGCCAACAAGTCTGAATCAATTCTTCTTTATCTTAAACCTTTTTAAGTTTATTCTAATTTTCCTATCCTCAACTGGAAGCAGAACAAATTAATTATTTGCCCAGCTCACAGACAAAGGAGCTTAGAAATCAGGAAACTGTACTAAGTCCACAGATTGTCTCCCTTCCTTTTCTTGCAGCCAAATTGCATAAATCCACCTGACTAATCATGTAGATTAAAATGGTTACAGGTATTTAGGAGGAGCTTCTTGACAGAGAGAGTGATTTGCCATTGGAATGGGTTGCCCAGGGAGGTGGTGGAATCATAGAGTC
Organism: Pogoniulus pusillus; assembly: GCF_015220805.1. Classification (NCBI taxonomy): domain Eukaryota; kingdom Metazoa; phylum Chordata; class Aves; order Piciformes; family Lybiidae; genus Pogoniulus; species Pogoniulus pusillus. Next base: position 3,661,242 of record NC_087265.1, read on the forward strand.
AACCAGGTTGGAAGACACCTCCAAGCTCAGCCAGTCCAACCTAGCACCCAGCTCTATCCAGTCAACCAGACCATGGCACTAAATGCCTCATCCAGGCTTTGCTTCAACACCTCCAGGGACGGCGACTCCACCACCTCCCTGGGCAGCCCATTCCAATGCCAATCACTCTCTCTGCCAACAACTTCCTCTTAACATCCAGTCTAGACCTCCCCTGCCACAACTTGAGACTGTGTCCCTTTGTTCTGTCTCTGGGTGCCTGGGAGAAGAGACCAACCCCACCTGGCTACAACCTCCCTTCAGGTAGCTGTAGAGAGCAATAAAAGGTCTGCCCTGAGCCTCCTCTTCTGCAGGCTGCACACCCCCAGCTCCCTCAGCCTCTCCTCACAGGGCTGTGCTCCAGGCCCCTCACCAGCTTTGTCGACTTCCTCTGGACACCTTCCAACACCTCAATATCTCTCTTGAACTGAGGAGCCCAGAACTGGACACAGCACTCAAGGTATGGCCTGAACAGTGCTGAGCACAGGGGTAGAATAATCTTCCTTGTCCTGCTGGCCACACTGCTCCTGAGCCAGCCCAGGATGCCATTGGCTCTGCTGCCCACCCGGGCACACTGCTGCCTCATCTTCAGCTCCTCTCTACCAGCACCCCCAGCTCCCTCTCTGCCTGGCTGCTCTCAGCCACTCTGTTCCCAGCCTGTAGTGTTGCTTGGGGTTATTGTGGCCAAAGTGCAGAACCCTGCACTTGGCCTTGTTCAATCTCATCCCATTGGCCTCTGCCCACCCACCCAGTCTGTCCAGATCCCTCTGCAGGGCTCTCCTACCCTCCAACAGATCCACATCTACTCCTAGCTTGGTGTCATCTGCAAACTTACTGATGCTGGACTCAATCCCCTGGTCCAGATCATCATCCCTGAAGGTGTTCAAGCAAAGCCTGGATGAGGCACTTAGTGCCATGGTCTAGTTGACTGGCTAGGACTAGGTGCTAGATTGGAGTGGATGATCATGGAGGTCCCTTCCAACCTTGTTGGTTCTATGATTATATTTTATACATTCCTGTTGAACTATAAAGTTCTGCCTTAAATTTCCTGGCTTCTCAAGTGCAGGCAGAGATGATGACCTGAAGAGATTTAGAGCAAAATCTGAGCTCTGTTAACTTCCCCATTTGTTGTTGTCACTTGCACAGAAGACTCTTTGTCATGTCATTTTTTTTAACAGTGATAGTAAAAGGATATGATTTTTATAGTGGGGTTTTTTTATGTCATTGTTGCTCATCAGTTATATTCCCCTGCAATTTAATGTAATCAGCAAGATTTGAAAACTTGCTTTCAGTAATATGTAGCAGCCTGTAATTTTTTTTTTTTTACATAAACATCTGTGGCCCTAGAATAATTCCTAATATATCCAACCAGTAACCTTCCAGCCTGGTAGAAGCTCCATTGATTGCTGCTGTGCTACGCTTTGGGTTGTGTTTTGCAGCCAATTTTAAATCCATTAGACCCCCAACTTTCCACTTATTCTGTGCCTCCACATCTTAGCATTAACCTCTTCTAGGAAGCCCTGTCAAAGGATGGTTGAAAATGTAAGTATAGGATGTCTTTAGTGTTGCCTTGTCTATCCTGGCAGAAATAATGATGATAAAGGATTCCAGGCTGTCTGGCAGAAGGGACAATATTTCCCCCTTTCAAATGAAGTTTGCTTTCCCTAATCAGGCAGTACTTGTCTCACTGTACTTCTCTTTTCATTCCTTAGGACACTCTCCACAGTTTATAGAATCACAGAATGGTTTAGGTTGGAAGGGTCCTGAATGACCATCCAATTCCAACCCCTTGCCATAGGCAGGGACATCTCCCACTAGAACAGGTTGCTCAAGGCTTCATCTAGCCTGGCCTTGAACATCTCCAGCGAGGTTGTGGAGGAAAGAATCATAGAATGTGATCAAAGATTCTGTGATTCTGTCCTCCACAACCTTCCTGTGCAACCTGTGCCACTGTTTCACCACCCTCACCAGAAAGAACTCTTTCCTAACATCTACTTAGGGTCTGCCCTCTGCCAGTTTAAATCCATTTAGTCCCTCCCCAGCTCTCCTGTAGCCTGGTTTTGAGGACACCTTGGAGTGGCCTTCCAGTACCCGAAGGGGGCCTGCAAAAAAGCTGGGGGGGGACTTTTTACAGTATCAGGTAATGACAGGACTAGGGGGAATGGAGCAAAGTTGGAGATGGGTAGGTTAAGCCTGGACATGAGGAGAAAGTTGTTCAGCATGAGAGTGGTGAAAGCCTGGAATGGGTTTCCCAGGGAGGTGGTTGAGGCCACATGGCTGGAGGTGTTTAAGGCCAGGCTGGATGAGGCTGTAGGCAGCCTGATCTAGAGTAGGGTATCCCTGGCCATGGCAGGGGGGTTGGAACTGGCTGGTCCTTGTGGTCCCTTCCAACCCTGACTGATTTGGTGATTTAATGACAATTCTGCCAGCATTTCCATCCACAGACAGTGTTGCAGTCGTAACTTTAGCTGTGAAAATCAGCCCTGGGCTAAAATAAGGAACAGAAAGTTTCCTCCAGTGACTTTTAGTTTGGGAATTTCTGCCATGGTTTGCAATAAAAAGATCGGGGGTACTTTTTTTTTAATTTCCTCTTGTTAGTATATGCTTAATTTGAAGAAAATAACAACAACATAAGGAACTTAGGCAGACCATCAGCCCATAATCTGGACCAGACTTTGTATGTTTGTGTGTCTTGTTACATGATTAACTTCTGAAATTATTAGAAACAAGAAACTGTCAGAAGTAATTTTTTTGTTTTCCCCTCAAAGATCAGCTTTAATGTGGATGGATTTAAAACAACCTAACCAACCAACACACCAGGCTAAAAAGCTCTTGCTGACCAGGTAAACTCTTACAGAAAGTCAGAAGCAACACACAAGGTGCAGTAAGAGGATCTCTACTGCTTATGTGCTCATGTCTCTGTCTGGTGAGGGCTCCAGTTCTGTATCCTTACTATGCCAAGTGCTGAGGATATCTCAGCTTTACTCAAGCCATTAACAGCCTCAAAACCCCAGAGTTAGGAATATTAAATCACCAAAATTATCTCATGGATGCGTCTAACAACAGTGCACAAATGATGACACCTTTGGGTGCTGCACCTTGGGTGCTGTGCACCAGTGGCACATCTCTACAGGCTGCATCCTGCATTGGGCATCCCTATCTAGATATAAACTGTTTTAACAGTGAGGTTGTACTAGATGAGGTCTCTTTCAATCTGTATCATTCTATGATTTTGGGATACAGAACTTGGATTTGTATAGAAGTGCACCCACATTTCATAGAATCACAGAATCAGTCAGGGTTGGAAGGGACCACTGTCCAAAGCAAAACACCATTCCACTGGCCCTACAGTTCACAGGCTCACAGGATGTCAGGGGTTGGAAGGGACCCAAAGAGATCAAGTCCAAACCTCCTGCCACAGCAGGACCATACAATCTAGCTCAGGTCACACAGAAACACATCCAGACAGGCCTTGAAAGGCTCCAGAGAAAGAGACTCCAATACCTCTCTGGGGAACCTGTTCCAGTGCTCTGGGACCCTTCCAGTAAAGAAGTTGAGGTGGAACCTCCTGTGCTGCAGTTTACATCCATTGCCCCTTGTCCTATCCCAGGGAGCAGTGAGCAGAGCCTGTCACCCCCTTCCTGACCCCCATCCCTCCTCTGGGACTTGCAACTTTAGTTTTTTTATAATGCATTTACATTACAGTGAAATAGGAACAAAGCAGCTTATAATAAGAAGGAATAGATTGTTTAGCCTGGAAAAGAGGAAACTCAGGGTAGAACTCATTGCTGTCTACAACTATCTGAAAGGAGGTTGTAGCCAGACAGGGGTCAGGCTCTTCTCCCAGCCAACCAGCAACAGAAGAAGGGGACAGAGTCTCAAGTTGTGCCAGGGGAGGTCTAGGCTGGATGTTAGGAGGAAGTTGTTGTCAGAGAGAGTGATTGGCATTGGAATGGGCTGCCCAGGGAGGTGGTGGAGGCACTGTCCCTGGAGGTGTTCAAGAAAAGTCTGTATGAGGCACTTAGTGCCATGGTCTGGTTGATTGGCCAGGGCTGGGTGCTAGGTTGGACTGGATGAGCTTGGAGGTCTCTTCTATGATTCTATGACTCTCATCCTGCAAGAATTTTGGTTCTCAGAGATTGCCTTTGTAATGCTACTGATGTGAAAGAAGCCTGGGTTAATCTACCCACCTCATCATCCAGTGCCACAGAAAGTCAGGGAAAGAAAGGAATTATCTGCTTCGTGTAAATATAGAATGACAGACTGACAGAGTTAGAGATAGGCATGTATATAACTGTGTGTTGTATTTCTGTTACATATAAATTCATATTCCTCTGCCCAGAAGGGCATATTCAGAAAGCAGGAATTTAAAGGGGAAACCTGAAAATTTCCCACAGATGATCACTTCAGGAAGTCTGCCTGGCAAAGAGTGCCAAGGGGACTGAATGTCATCACCACCCCACTCTGCCTTGTGAAATCCCTGCCAAGGGGTGGAGTAGCCACACAACTTCAGAACAAGAAAACTGTAATGTTCAGAGTTCATATTTGGAAGCATTGCCAATACTTTGCCAACTCTTGATAGATAGAAGTAAGACCTCCATAAATTCAGCAGCTGAAAATGCATTTTTGCATTGGTTTATATGTTGATTTCCATCTCGCCACAACCAGCCTCCTCACCTGTAGACATTTAAGGCCAGCAGAAGAGGCATAGACCTGAGAGCAAATCACCTTGTAGCATGAATAACCTCTTAATGAAATCAGGATGCATTTTTAAAATCAAGGGGGTTTTTTAAACCACTCCAGGAAAGGAAATCTGTGCCCATTCTTTTGTCTCCATTTCTCCCTCATGTCCTCACTGCTGCCCTTGGCTGTGAACCACAAACTTCAGCTAACAAAACACCTAGGTCTTGATTAGTGTTTCACAGCAGGCAATGATATGCTCTGATCCAAAAAGCAGTCATGCAGCAGATTTAGCAGCTCTGGCCTCGGGAAAAAAACACCATCCCCTGACCCCTTATCTGCAGGCTCAGGTCAGGCTCCTGAGAAAGGGCAATACCTGACTCTCAAACCTCCAGCCTCAGCGTCTCCAGGAAAGAATCTGACTCCTGGGACTGGCCCCTTAAAACCTTCTTGCTGAGCTTTCCTACATCAAATAAAGCAGGTTTATTAGGTGAGGGAGCTTGTTTAACAATCAGGTTACGTTCACTCACAGTCACCTGGGAAACATAGATTGCAGCCCTCAATACAATAAATCATTATCAAGCCTTTGAACACATTTGAACACATGGGATGTTTTGCCTCATGCTGTGTTTTATACCAAAAAGACCTGAGCAGTCTGCATCTGGACCTAAATTGCCTTTAGGTTTTGTGGGGAATATTTGTAACTGCTGTTTCAATGCATCCCAAACACACAGCTCTCTCATGACCTGCTTGGGAAACATCCAGATCTGCTCCTGAGCTGCTTGAAGTGTACAGATTTACAAATGAGGGCACTGGCTAGTAGCATTAACAGAAGAACTCAAGGTGATGCCATAGAAAGTTGGCATACAAGAAATAGATAGAAATACATAGAAAGTTGTCATACAAGTTGCAAGAGACCTGCAAGGTTATGGACAAGACCTTCAAGATCACCCAACACTGTCGAGAACACCATGAAACCAAATCCTCCCAGAGCTGAGGACTCTACTACTACCGAAGGCTTGTGTGATGGTTTGGGAGTTACCTACCCCCCCACACTCTTATGAAATTGCCCAGACTGAACTCAGCCAGCTGGAAGTTAAGGAATGAAGCTTTGTACTCACAGCTTAGCACAATATACAAGCAGATAGTTACAGTATATACAGACAGGTATATAACTATACTAGTTAGAAGTAATACAGAATCACAACAGCTCTCCTAGACAACAGAATCCCCAGGAGAGGCTCCCAACCACCCTTCCACCTTCTTTCCACCACTCTACCTTATCCCAGAGTTTGTCTTATGTACAAGGTTAGGTTGGAGGATCAGTAAGAGGGGTTAGAGCAGAATTAGTTGGGTTACACAGAGAGAAAAGCACAAGCACCAACTGCGACAGAGACACACACACTGACTCTGTCTTATCTATACTTGTGTCCTTGCTTTTGTTCATCTCAGCCAGCCTAGAAGTGTAGTAGACATCACCACTGTTTCCTTTTCACAACCTATAATTTAATTTTTCCCATTAAAATATTCCAGTTAGCCTCAAACTAGCACAGCTTGACAACCTACTCAAGGAAGAAATTGTTCCTTAGGTCCAATCTAAACCTCTCCTGGTGAAGGACTCTTTCCTCACATCCTGTGACTTGTTTCTAGGGAGAAGAGGGTGATGCACAGATGTAGCTGTCAAGAGTGAGGAGAACTCCCCTCAGCTTCCTTTTTTCCATACTAAACAGCCCAGTTCCTTTATCTCTCCTCACAAGCCTTGTAATCTAGACCCTCCACCAGCTATGCTGCCTTTTTTTGCAACCACTGCTGCTTCATCCATTAAAACTTGAATATCACAGATTAGACAAAAAAAAGAGAGAGATTTATATTTAAAGCCAATCCAACACTTAACAGCATTAATTGAAGTTATGCAGCAAGGTAAACAACACAAAAATTGTCCATAACTCCTCAAATCCCAGCAAGAATTGGTCACTTGAAAACAGTACCAGCAAAATTATATCCTTCTAAACACGGAATAAACATAGCTGTAATTTGCTCCATGGACTTAGCCAAATATCTCCACTTGCTACAGGTTGCTTGCTTCGAAATCAGAGGATCAGAGGATGTTAGAGGTTAGAAGGAACCTCTGCAGATCATTGAGTCCAATCTCCCTTCCAGATCAGGACCATAGGATCTAGTTCAGGTTGCACAGGAATGCATCCAGACAGGACTGGAAAGTGTCCAGAGGAGACAACCTCTCTGGGGAGCTTGTCCCAGTGCTCTGTCACCCTTACAGTCAAGAAGTTCTTCCTCATGTTGAGGTGGAACTTCCTGTGCTGTAGCTTACATCCATTACCCCTTGTCCTATCACAGGGCACAACTGAGAAGAGTTTGTCCCCAGCTCTCAGATATTTAAAAGCATTGATTAGATCCCCTCCCAGTCTTCTATTCAGCAGATCAAACAGCCTCAGGTCCCCCAGCCTCTCCTCACAGGGCAGTGCTCCAGCCCCTTCAGCATCTTTGCAGCCCTCCCTTGGACTGTTTTGAGTAGATCCCTGTCCCTCCTGAACTGAGGAGCCCAAAAATGCAATATTCCAGGCGAGGTCTCACCAGGGCAGAGACAAGGAGTTTGATAAGAATCATTGCCAGACAAGCTTGTTTCATTCCTTGCATGTGCAAAGTCAGTTTATAACACCAAAAGACTGGATACTAGGAGGAAGTTGTTGGCAGAGAGAGTGATTGGCATTGGAATGGGCTGCCCAGGGAGGTGGTGGAGCCACTGTCCCTGGAGGTGTTCAAGAAAAGCCTGAATGAGGCACTTAGTGCCATGGTCTGGTTGATTGGCTAGGGCTGGGTGCTAGGTTGGACTGGCTGAGCTTGGAGGTCACTTCCAACCTGGTTGATTCTATGACAGAAACATTTGTTCATTTTATTCTTTCACCTGGACATCTCTGGGATCATAATTATAAAGACATTTAGACTTGTTATGCCTTTGTAGAATATTCTGAGTCATGTAATTTCAGTGCCAGCTGCTCCAAGATTAGCTACAATATGTTCCTGCTCCAACCAGAAGCACATCACACAGTGGCACGTTGGTTTCAGAGACATTTTGAGCAACAAAGTCTGAGTTCTTTAAGAAGTAGGTCCATAGAGGTCGCAAGCATCCACCAAGCTACCCACCTAAATAATATTAGTTAACACATTGGGAAAGCTAAGGAGTTGAAAGCCAATCTGTTGTTGCTGCAACACTGGAATATGTTGTTAATAGGTATGACAAAGCAGTCACAGCATCCCAGCATTTCTTCTATTTCCACTTCAAACAGCAAATCCGACTGCATTTACCTAATACTTCAATAATCCAATTATAACACTTTACCAGCAGAAATCATCAGCACATAAGCCTCAGAGTCTGTTAAATTAGGACTGTGTCGAGCTGCTCACCCAAGATGCATTTCAAAGCCAGGCGAGTAAGTTCCTCTGAGATCTTTGGGCTCAGCATGTGCCATCGCCTTGGCTGAAAGCAGTGAGTGGAAAAGCATCACTTCAAAAACAGAGCTCTCAAAAGAAAGAGAGGTCCACACAAACCAAAACAGTCATCAGAGAATCCTAGAACCATTGGAAGAGATCTTTAAGGAGATCAGCCTGGAGAAGAGAAGGTTCACAGGAGAGCTTATGGCGATCTTCTGGTACCTGAAAGAGTCTTCAAGACATATGGAGGTGCTCAAAAAAAGACTGGATGAGGCACTTAGTGCCATGGTCTAATTGGTTAGACTGGCTGGGTTATAGGTTGGACTGGATGATCTTGGAGATGTCTTCCAAGCTGGTTGATTCTATGATTCTATACTGAGTGGGATTTTTTTTGCAAGGCCATGTAGTAATGGGACAAGGGGAGACGTTTTAAACTAGAGAAGGTCTGATTTAAATTGAACATTAGGAAGAGCACCTCTCTTAGGAGGACAGGCTACAAGAGTTGGGGTTCTTCAGCTTGGAAAAGAGAAGGCTTCGAGGAGATCTTGGAGTGGCCTTCCAGTATCTGAAGGGGGCTACTGGAAGGCTGGGAAGGGACTATTGACAAGGTCTTGCAACGACAGGATGAGAAGGAATGGGTTTAAACCGGCAGAGGAGAGATTCAAACTAGATGTTAGGAAAGGGTTCTTTGCAGGGAGGCTGATGAAACACTGGCACAGGTTGCCTAGGGAAGTTATGGCTGTATCCTCCCTGGAGATGTCCAAGGCCAGGTTGGATGAGGCCTTGAGCAACCTGTTCTAGTGGAAGCTGTCCCAGCCTATGGTGGGGGTTTGGAACTCAATGATCTTTGAGGTCCCTTCCAACCTAAACCATTCTATGATTCTATAAGAAGTATTTTACAATGACAGTGGTGGAACACTGGAATGTGTTGTCCAGGGAGACAAGGTCAGGCTTGCTGAGGCTCTGAGCAACCTGAACTAGTTAAAGATGTCCCGGCTGACTGCAGGGGATGTGGATTAGATGACCTTGACAGATTCCTTCCAATCCAGTGCATTCTATGAATCATCATAGAGTCACAGAATCAAGCAGGCTGGAAGAGACCTCCAAGCTCATCCAGTCCAACCTAGCACCCAGCCCTATCCAGTCAACCAGACCATGGCACCGACTCAACACTACTAGGTCAAAGTTAAACCATGTCCCTAAGCAGCACACCCACAACCCCTCTAAGGACACGTGCAGGACACCGAGCAGCACGCTAAAGCTCACACTATTCAAATCAAATTGCAACACAGCCAATGGCTCAGTCTGTGACTTGGCAGAAATGTTGCTTTTTGGTACCCACCTCAGAAACTCTTGATTTATTGATCAAAGTCCATTTATACTAAATACTCTGTGTTCTAAACACAAATAGCCAATGTTTTTTCAATACTGCAGGATTTAGTGCCCATAAATGTGATTTCATTTATCTTTTCCACAGTCATATTACTTCTCTTTACTCCCTTACACCATAAATCTGTGCTCAGAGATTGTGGTTCTTGCATATCAATCTCATGCCTCTTACTTCTTCTTTTTTTTCCCCCTTTGCATGTAGTATTTATTTAATGGATCAAGGGAACTATCCTTCAAGCCAAATGGGGTATTCTATTCACACTTAGAACATTAATATGTCACTAAAGTTACTTTCCTTCAAAGTAGGAGAAAATAAATCTTGAAGGCTTAGATTCCTCCAAGCCTGTTAATGAGTGATGATGGGGTGATCCTTCAAAAATTACGTGATCTAGTCAATTCCCAACATTTAGAGAAGAGCTGCAGTCCATATTTTAGGAATTACAGCAGAAATACTTTAGAAGAGTGTGATAACAAATAGGTTTTGGGGTGCTGGAGTGCTCAATGGAATGCACCTTCTTACTTGAGGAAAGGGAAATGAGAGATGCCCTACAGCTAAAGTTTTGAGTCATGGTTTGCCCCTGGCCCTAAAAAGTAAACTCAAATATTGCTCATGATGTAAATGTTAATATACTTGGAATCATAGAATGCTTGAGGCTGGAAGGGATCTCAAAGATCATCTAGTTTCAACCCCCTGACACAGACAGGGACACTTCCAACTACAACAGAGGCACGCCAAAGTGGTGCCTCTATGGAGATAGAATAGAATCATAGAATCAGTCAGGGTCGGAAGGGACCACAAGTATCAGCCAGCTCCAACCCCCCTGCCATGGCCAGGTACACCCTAGCCTAGAGCAGGCTGCCCACAGCCTCAGCCAGCCTGGCCTAAAACACCTCCAGCCATGGGGCCTCAACCACCTCCCTGGGCAACCCATTCCAGCCTCTCACCACTCTCATGCTCAACAACTTCCTCATCACATCCAGTCTGAATCTCCCCATCTCCAGCTTTGCTCCATTCCCTCTAGTCCTGTCACTACCTGACAGCACAAAAAGTCCCTCCTCAGCTTTTTTGTAGGCCCTCTTCAGGTACAACAAGGCCACAATAAGGTCACCTTGGAGCCTCCTCTTCTCCAGACTGAACAGCTCCAACTCTTTTAGTCTGTCCTCATAGGAGAGGTCAGATCATAGACTCAGCCAGGCTGGAAGAGACCTCCAAGCTCATCCAGTCCAACCTAGCACCCAGCCCTAGCCAATAAACCAGACCATGGCACTAAGTGCCTCATCCAGTCTTTCCTTGAACACCTCCAGGGATGATGACTCCATCACCTCCCTGGGCAGCCCATTCCAATGCCAATCACTCTCTCTGACAACAACTTCCTCCTAACATCCAGCCTAGACCTCCTCTGCCACAACTTGAGACTCTGTCCCCTTCTTCTGTTGCTGCCTGCTTGGCAGAAGGGTCCAACCCCACCTGGCTACAGGCTCTCTTCAGGTAGCTGTAGACAGCAATGAGGTCTGCCCTGACCCTCCTCTTCTGCAGGCTATTCCACCCAGTAATGGAGCTGAGTCCACTATCTAATCTTTTCTATTTATTTAATTTATTTTCAGAGAAATTTATGGTTAAATCTCCACAGCAATTAATAGAATGTTTTGAAAGACAGATTATTACTCCAATTCTTACTGATGTTTCGCGTGCGGTCTGAGGTTCTTTCCCCCTCCCCCTCCAGCTAATTAAATACCATGAGCTGTTTTCTGAGGTTTAATACATTTCACACCATGTCAATTTACAAATAAGTCCAATCAGAATATGTATGTGCAGTTAGGTGTACAATATTGTATGAAGAGGAGCAATGGGACAGAAGAGGTAGGGCGGGTGGCAAAAGCAACGCGCGGATTTCTATCTGCTGTGTGTGTTTGGCAGTTGGCTGTGGAAAATATAATCCAGCCATAAATCTGTGAACCAACTCTGAATTTGTATTGCATTATTGTAAAAAAAAATCATTGCAGGGTTTTCACATCCCCCTAAAATGTGCTGTAAACCCCCCCCAAAAAAAATCCATCTGTTACATATCTAACATGAATTAATTGCTTTTCACTGCACTGTAAAACACAGATAAAGGAATTCTTTACCCAGAAAGTTTTAAAATGCCTTTAATGGATGCTTTTCCATATGCAGAGTAAGGAATTATTGCACTAAGGGATTATCTGAAAACTGAACTTCTATGACAAACAGTTAAAATGGGAATTAAAGCACTGCCTTTCTCTATAGTGACATGATCTAGTTGACTGGGTAGGGCTGGGTGCTAGATTGGGCTGGATGAGCTTAGAGGTCTCTTCCAACCTGCTTGATTCTATGATTGTATAAGATCCTGTTTGGGTGTTCAAGTCTGGGACCAGGATTATAGAATCACAGAACCTTAGAGGTTGGAAGGGACCTCCAGGGAGCTGGGGTTGCTTAACCTGAAGAAGAGGAGGCTCAGGGCAGAGCTCATTGCTGTCTACAACTACCTGAAGGGAGAAGGCAGCCAGGTGCATTGGTTTCTTCTACCAGGCAACCAGCAAGAGAACAAGAGGACACAGTCTCAAGCTGTGCTAAGAGAGATCTAGGTTGGGTGTTAGGAGAAAGTTCTTCACAGAGAGAGTGATTGGCATTGGAATGGGCTGCCCAGGGAGGTGGTGGAGTTGCCATCCCTCCACCACCTCCCTGGGCAGGGAGGTGTTCAATCAAAGCCTGGATGAGGCACTTAGTGCCATGGTCTGGTTGGTTGGCCAGGGCTGGGTGCTAGGTTGGCCTGGATGATCTTGGAGGTCTCTTCCAACCTGTTTGATTCTATAAAGTCCAACCCCCCTGCCAAGGCAGGATCCCTTAGGGTAGTTTCACCAGCTTCATGGTGCAAAACTTATTCCTAACATCCAATCTAAATCTCCTCTTCTCTAATTTCAAACCATTGCCCCTCGATCTGCCTTTGTAAGCAGTCCCTCTGCAGCCTTCTTGTAGTCACCTTCAGATACTTGCAGGCTGCTATTAGGTATCCCCTGTGTCTGCTCTTCTCAAGTTGGAACAACCTGAGCTCCCTCAGCCTGTCCTTGTAGTTGCAATAGATTGAAAAGATAACAGTAACATGGATTTGAAATGGTGTAAGATGTTGGAAGGAATAATTGGGGAAATCGCAGAATCACAGAAATGTAGAAGCTGGAAGGGACCTCCAGAGATCATCCAGTCCAACCCCCCTGCCAAGGCAGGATCCCCTAGGGTAGTTCACACAGGAATGCACCCAGGCAGGTTTGGAAAGTCTGCAGAGAAGGAGACTCCACAACCTCTCTGGGCAGCCTGCTCCAGGGCTCTGGCACCCTCACTGCAAAGAAGTTTCTCCTCATGCTGAGCTGAAACCTTCTCTGTTCCAGTTTGTAGCTGTTGCTTCTTCTCTTATTGCTGCTGACCACCAAAAAGAGCTTGGCCCCAGGCACTTGACCCCCACCCCTCAGGTATTTGTACACATTGATAGGATCCCCTCTCGGTCTTCTCTTCTCCAGACTAAGCAGCCCCAGGGCTCTCAGTCTCTCTTTGTAGGGGAGATGCTCAAGTTCCCCATTCATCCTTGTGACTCTCTGCTGGACTCTCTCCAGCAGGTCCCTTTCTTCCCTGAGCTGAGGAGCCCAAAACCAGATACAATATTGCAGGTCTGTTCTCAGCAGGGCAGACTAGATGTGGAGGACAATCTCCCTAGACCACTAGAAGTAGACATGGAGTGCAAGGTCCCTGTGCTGACAAACCTGGCCCAGATTACAGTGAAATTGCAGGCCAAACCTGCTGTAAAACCCCAACCAAGAGTCCCTCACCTTCCTTTTATTAAGAGCATAAAAGCAACACATAGCAAATGCTTTGGACTACTCTTCCAGTTGTTTAGGACAACAGCAAAGAGCGTGTCACTTGCAAGGTCTAGGGACAAGGTCAGTTAAGAAGTCTTATGACAGGGGGAGGAAGAAGTGAAAAGGAAAAATCACCAGGGAGAATTTGAATTTCTCATAACCAAGACCTTTCCAAGCTCCTTCAGCCTTTCAGTGTTAAGATATTGGATAGCCCTGTCCAGAAAGATTTCTAAATATCCTCTAAAAAGGCAAAAAGTACATTTAAAACAGGCAAACTGGAATGTGCCTTCAAAGACAATTAGAACAAAATCCAATTTTCAGCTTCCCCATGGCCCATTTATTCCTCTAGTTAGCATTGCTGTCTCTTGCCATCTCATGCCTTTGCTCTGCTACTAAGGATCCCAAAGCACTGTGTGAGAAACTGCAACTCCAGGAGAGCCTGGCTTGCATCAGCTTGTCATGCCTGGGGAGGGAATGCAGGTCTAGGTGATTACTCACCCACAAAGGGGAAGAAAATTCAGTGGAGGGAAGAGCAGAGCAGTTAAGAGCCCCAAAGTTTACACTGACTTTCTGGAGGACAGCTGGAAAAGATTTAAGGAGTGTTTCAATCTCTCTCTGAGCAAGGGGTGCCAGTAAAATATGAACCTAGCTCTTTCTCCATATATATTCTTTGTGACAAAAGCTGATTCTCAACTTGTGGAGGTTCTTAATATTTAGACAGAAAAAAAGCTAACTCTGAAAAGATATTCAAGAAGTGTTATGAAAAGGGAAGATTGATACTTCAAAGCCCTGAAGGGACAGAAATTAATGTGGAATCACAGCAGAGCTGTGACTGATCCAAGACCAAGAGCCAACCTCCCTCCCCAGTTCTGAGGTTCCTACTAAATCTTGGATATTGATGAAATTAAGCTTGTGCCCCAAGACAAACATTCCTAATTAATCCCTGCAAAGTAAATGGATTAAAGGGATCCTTTAAAGGGGCTTTCAAAGGTCATCTAGTCCAACCCCTGCTGCAGTCAGCAGAGACACCTTCAACAAGAGCAGGTTGCTCAGAACCCCATCCAACCTGGCCTGGAGTGGGCATCTACCGCCCTTCTAGACAGCCTGGCACAGTGTCTGATCACTCTCAGCGTAAACATTTTCTTCCTTCTGTCTTGTCTAGCTGTACTTTTTGAACAAGCCCTGTGAGGAGAGGCTGAGGGAGCTGGGGGTGTGCAGCCTGCACAAGAGGAGGCTCAGGGAAGACCTCATTGCTGTCTATAACTACCTGGGCTCTTCTCCCAGGCACCCAGGGACAGAACAAGAGCACACAGCCTCAAGCTGCACCAGGGCAGGTTCAGTCTGGATGTTAGGAAAAAGTTATTCGCAGCAAGAGTGATTGGCATTGGAATGGGCTGCCAGGGGAGGTAATGGAGTCACCCTCCCTGGAGATATTTAAGATGAGGCTGGATGAGGCACTTAGTGCCATGGATTAGTTAATTAGAAGGTGTTAGGCTGGACTCAATGATCCTAGAGGTCTTTTTCAACCTGGTTAGTTCTGTGATTCTGAGAATCTCCCCTGTTTTAGTTTGAAATCATCACCCCTTTTCCTGTCACAGCAGGTCCTGCTAAAAGTCTATCCTCAGCTTTCTGACTGGACCCTTTAAGTACTTTAAGGCCAAAAGGAGGTTTCCCCTGAGCCGTCATTTCTCCAGTCTAAACAACCCCAACACTCTCAGGTGTTCCATCCCTCTCATCAGTTTTGTAGCCTCACTCAAACAGATTCATATTTCATTTGTGCTGAGGACTCCCGAGTTGGAGCTTCACCAGAACAGAGCAGTTTTCAAAGCAAGAATCAAGGTCAGTGTGAAGCAGCTGGAGAGTGAACCTCACTGTGGTGTGGTTAATAGATTTGGGAACATAGAGCACAACAAGAAAGGTCTGATGTGAAAGTGTTGCAGTACAGAAAGTGAAAGACCTAAAGAAGAGCAGGCTCTGAGGTGACCTTATTGTGGCGTTTCAGTATCTTAAGGGGACTACAAGAAAGTTGGGGAGGGACTTTTTAGGCTGTCAGGTAGTGATAGGATTGGGGGGAATGGAACAAAGATGGAAATGAGTCCAGACTGGAGATTGGGAAGTTCTTCAGCATGAAGATGGTGAGAGCCTGGAAGGGGTTGCCTAGAGAGGTGGTGGAAGCCTCATCCCTGGAGATGTCTAAAGCCAGGTTGGGTGAGGATCTGGACACCATGATCTAGTGTGAGGTCTCCCTGGCCATGGCAGGGGGGTTGGAACTAGCTGACCCTTGTGGTCATTTCCAACCCTGACTGATTCTGTGGTGCTATGATTCTATGCAAACAGCACCTAGAAGCACACACGCTGTGACAAACAGCCTGTGCTAAGGACAAGCCCAAGGTTCAGAAGCAGGTACAAGATTTTCATAGATTGCCCTGCTTGGAGAGGGATTTCAACCAGACAGGGTGAAGGAATTGAGCAAGCAGCACCACTGCCCTGGAGAGGCTATTCCAAAGAATCAATAGATGGTACAAAGGGGAAGACACAACCTGCTGGTGTGTGACATGCATTAATTCTGTGCTGAGTGCCTGCAGCAGTGAGGGTGCTAGGCAAAGACAACAGACTGAGAACAGCCTTTTTAGCAGGGCCTGTTGTCACAGGACAAGGGTGTCTCAAACTAGGGCCTAGAGAATCAGTCTTATAAGAAGTGACTGAGGGAGCTGGGGATGGCTGGTTTGAGGAACAGGAGGCTCAGGGGAGACCTCACTGCTACCTACAACTACCTGAATGGACATCATGGTGAGGCTGCTGCTGGTCTCTTCTCACAGGCAACTGGAGACAGAACAAGGGAGAATTATCCCCACGAATCACTTGGAGCAGGAAGAATGATTATGGAGTAGAAAAAAATCACCTGGGTGAGATAGAGCTTCACAACCACATCTCCACTGATAAAGTCACATCTCTACTGCAGCTTTCACCGAGACAGCAATTACTGCAAGATACTCTGTGAGCTGGTGCTGACATCACCATGCTGGGAGAAAAATCCATGCTTTTCCTCTGTCTAGAGAGCATTTTCTTTAATGGTGTGTTTGAAGAGTGTCAAGCATAGCTGAGGTCTCCTCGGTTGGGACCTTCAGGAATTTCTTGGGTATAAAAAACCCAGAACCAAGCAGCTAATAGCAATCTCTCACATCAAAAAACCATCCAGCAATCACTCTGTGGTGCAGCCCTGCCTTTTATGTGGTTTGTTAAATGGCTTGCATAGTGTGTGGGTGTTGCATAAGCAATAAATAATAGTAACTAATATTTGCAGTGCTCTTCTAACAGTGGCTCAGACCACTGGCACGCTGACTCATACTGTCTCGCTGGCTCCCTGTACTGTCTGCAATCTATCTGCATTCATCTTGGCTCCTCCATGAAAGGCTAATGACCAGAGTGGAACACAGGAGAGGCCTCCTACAGGGAGATGATAATGAAAATGGAAAGCCAATAATATTAATAATAGCTTCACTTGGACATTGATGTTTTACAACAGGACCTTGTTTCACCACGAGCCATGACTTTGCACGTGCCCTACTTCCACCTGCCCCTTCCAAAGATAGAATCACAGAATCCATAGAACCATAGAAGCACCAAGTTAGAATCATAGAATCAAGCAGGTTGGAAGAGACCTCCAAGCTCATCCAGTCCTACCTAGCACCCAGCCCTATCCAGTCAACCAGACCATGGCACCAAGTGCCTCATCCAAGCTTTTCTTGAACACCTCCAGGGATTGCAACTCCACCACCTCCCTGGGCAGCCCATTCCAATGCCAATCACTCTCTCTGACAACAACTTCCTCCTAACATCCAGCCTAGACCTCCCCTGGCACAACTTGAGACTCTGTCCCCTTGTTCTGTTGAATTCTAACATGGTGGGACCTGGAGTGACCTCTGGAGATCATCCAGTCATAGAACCATAGAATGGTTCAGGTTGGAAGATACCTCCAGAGGTCATCAGTCCAGCTCCCCTGCAGTCAACAGGGACATCCCCACCAGTCCAGGTCATCCAGGGCCCTGTCAAGCCTCACCTTGAATGTCTCCAGGGAAAAGGCCTCTACCACCTCCCTGGGCAACCTGTTCCAGTGCTCCGCCACTCTCATAGTAAAGAACCTGTTCCTAACATCCAATCTCAATCTGCTCTTTGTAAAGAGCTTCTCTCCATCCCTCCCCTAGACTCCCTTCAGGTACTGGAAGGCTGCTATTGGGCCCCCTTGGAGCCTTCTCCTCTTCACACTAAACACCCCTAGCTCCCTCAGCCTGTCCTCAGAGCAGAGCTGCTGAGGGAGTGCCAGGACTGGGGGGAAGGGAGCAAGGATGGAGGTGGGGAGATTCAGAGTGGAGGTGAGGAGGAAGTTGCTCTGCATGAGAGTGTCAAGAGGCTGGAATGGGTTGCCCAGGGAGGTGGTTGAGGCCCCATGGCTGGAGGTGTTTAAGACCAGGCTGGATGAGGGTCTGGACAGCCTGCTCTAGGGTAGGGTGTACCTGGCCATGGCAGGGGGGTTGGAACTGGCTGATCCTTGTGCTCCCTTCCAGCCCTGACTGATTCTATGATTCTACAATTCCTGAATCACTAACAGGTCCTACAGGATCTGGCAAAATGCTCTAAACACAGCTTTTACTGCCCCAACCTTTGCATGGCTGGAAAGGAAAACTAAGCCATGATGTGATTTGACACCTCTCTTTATCACAGATGGAACCAGGGCCCACATTTTTAATCCTAATGCTTTGGGACATTTAAAATCCACATGTTGAGGCTTGGCTCTTGCCCTGCTGTTTACATGATAAAGTGACATCCTAATTCAGTCTCTCTCATCAAATTCCTGATTTCAGAAGTTCCTTTAAACATGTCTGCAGCAGCAGGCTAACTTTTCAATACCCTCCATGTCAATACATGCCAGTTGCTTAGGGTTATTTTTTTCCTGTTGGAAAGAAGGTCAAAACAGCAATGTAAATGTATTAGGGGGGAAAAAACGCATTCAAGTAACATTACTTGTTTCTGGCCTCAAGATGCCAGTCCATCTTTAAATCACACAGCTGAGTATTCAATTCACAAATACAATGAGGGTACTTTTAAATTTTAACTGTCATATTCTGTTATGTGGCCTGATGTTAAGTTGCATTATGCTAGCAGTGGATGGGATAGGACAGAGCATAATTTGCTGCATTATAAACAGCATAACATAACTTGACAACTGGAATTCCAAAGGAGGAAAATCTTAAGCAGAGAATCAGGTTGTACATTCGGATACATTTATAAACCCAGCAGCCAAAAAGAAGTACAAAGGAAAAGGTGGAGAAAAGGAGAAAAAAAAAAACTATCAAGCAGAAAAACTGCAGGTTTTAAAAGAGGCATGAAAATAATTTAGGGAAAGTGTTATTAAAATTTTAACATTCCCATAGAATAAAGCAGTTTGGAAGAGATCTCCAAGCTCATCCAGTCTAACCTAGCACCCAGCCCTGGCCAATCAGCCAGACCATGGCAATAACTGCCTTGTCCAGGCTTTTCTTCAACACTTCCAGGGATGGTGACTCCACCACCTCCCTGGGCAGCCCATTCCAATGCCAATCACTCTCTCTGACAACAACTTCCTCCTAACATCCAGCCTAGACCTCCCCTGCCACAACTTGAGACTCTGTCCCCTTGTTCTGTTGCTGCCTGCTTGGCAGAAGAGCCCAACCCCACCTGGCTACAGCCTCCTTTCAGGTAGTTGGGAGGTCTGCCCTGAGCCTCCTCTCCTGCAGGCTGCACACCCCCAGCTCCCTCAGCCTCTCCTCACTGGGCTGTGCTCCAGGCCTCTTGCCAGTTTTGTTGCCCTCCTCTGGACACCTTCCAGCACCTCCACCCTTCTCTTGAATTGAGGAGCCCAGAGCTGGACACAGCACTCAAGGTGTGGCCTGAGCAGTGCTGAGCACAGGGGCAGAAGAACCTCCCTTGTCCTGCTGCCCACACTGCTCCTCAGCCAGCCCAGGATGCCATTGGCTCTGCTGCCCACTTGGGCACACTGCTGCCTCATCTTCAGCTACTCTCTAATAGTACCCCCAGATCCCTCTCTGCCTGGCTGCTCTCAGCCACTCTGCCCCCAGCCTGTAGTGCTGCTTGGGGTTGTTGTGGCCAAAGTGTAGAACTCTGCATTTGGCCTTGTTCAATCTCATCCCTTTGGCCTCTGCCCACCCATCCAGCCTGGCAAGGTCCCTCTGCAGGGCTCTCCTACCCTTCAACAGATCCACATCTGCTCCTGGCTTGGTGTCATCTGCAAAAGTACTGATGCTGGACTCAATCCGCAGGTCCAGATCATCAATAAAGATATTGAACAGGACCAGGCCCATCTACTCAGGCATTATCTCATTTGTGTGGCATGAAAATAATTTAAGGTGTTATTAAAATTGTAAGTTTCCCATCTACTCAGCCACTACTTTCCTCTCCATGCTACTTAGGGAGGTACTTGGTGGTGATATCATCTGAAAACTTCTTTCATACCTAAGCCACAGAGCAGCAGCCACTTTTACAGGAGCTGTTTGCTCTCCTCTCCTGGGCTAAAATAAAGAACAGAGCAACACACATTTCTTCAGCATGAATATGCTAACAGCCATAAATCTGCTCCCTGGCATTACTGTAGAACAAACCGTAGTAAATGTTTAAAAATGTGCTCCTAAAATAAGCCCTGACTGAGCTTTGATGTCACTTTATTTAATTCACGTTGGCATGGCATACACAGCTCAGTTTACCAGAGAGGATTCATTCTTTACTGAAGCATAATTACATTATCAGATATTCAGGAGAGGCCATAAACCACAGAATGGAAATCAGACCGTCAATGGCCATTTTATACTACAAGGATTATTGTATTCTAACAGTGGTGTTGTCAACCACTGCGCTGGCAATCCAGCATGTGGACCCCAATTTTCAACATCACTCTAACCTGAATAAAATTTAAATATATGAACACCAAATTGCACAATCAATAACAATCTTTTCAGCTATATAAGCTTCTGACTGGCAGCGAACTAAGCAACAGCACACAGGCAAAGCAGTCAGCAAGCTTGGTTGCTCCCTTCTAGTTCTGGGAAGAGCAGGCTGAGGGAGCATTGTTTTAGTGCATTGTTTCCTGACCCTCCATATATCCATATCTATAGATGTACTTATCTATATCTATCTAGAGACAGATATATCTGTATCTATCTATATCTATACCCGTATCTATCTATATCTATAGATAGATATATATCTAGATATAGATACAGAATCATAGAATCAAGCAGGTTGGAAGAGACTTCCAAGATCATCCAGTCCAACCTAGCACCCAGCCCTATCCAGTCAACCAGACCATGGCACTAAGTGCCTCATCCAGCCTTTTCTTAAACACCTCCAGGGACAGCAACTCCACCACCTCCCTGGGCAGCCCATTCCAATGCCAATCACTCTCTCTGCCAATAACTTCCTCCTAACATCCAGCCTAGACCTCCCTTGCCACAACTTGAGACTGTGTCCCCTTGTTCTCTTGCTGGTTGCCTGGCAGAAGAGACCAACCCCACCTGGTTACAACCTCCCTTCAGGTAGTTGTAGGCAGCAATGAGGTCTGCCCTGAGCCTCCTCTTCTCCAGGCTAAACAACCCCAGCTCCTCATAAGGTTTGTGTTCCAGGATAGATATAGATATATCTATAGATATAGAAAGATAGATCTATATCTATAGATACAAAGTCAGTTACAGCTTTCTCTTCATTGTCCGCTACCTGAATCTGACTAAGGCATTTAACTGTGTCCCACATAACATCCTGGTCACCAAACTGGAAAAACAGACTTGCTCTGGCCAGCCTGATCCTAGGACAGGGTGTCCCTGCCCATGGCAGAGGGTTGGAACTGGATGAGCTTTGAGGTCTCTCCCAACCTAAACCATTCTATGATTCGCTCAGATTTGTGTATAAATATATATATATATATATATATATATATATATATATTTAAAGTGAGCTACCTCTTTCTCTTCATTGTCCTCTCAGATTTGTAAATATGTATTTATATATTAAAAACAAAGTAAGCTACAGCTTCCTCTTACCTATTCACTGTGATTTGTAAATATATATATAGATAAAATAAAGAGATACAGCTTTCTCTTTATTGTCCACTCAGATTTGTAAAGATAGATATATTTTTAGAAGTGAGCTACAGTTTCCCCTTCATTGTCCTCTCAGATTTGTAAATATAGATCTACATTAATTAAAAAGTGAGCCACAGCTTTCTCTTCATTGCCCATCATGAATTGTAAATACATATATTAAAAAGAAAAAGTAAATAACAGTTTTCCCTTCATTATCCACTCAGATTTGATAATATATATATGCATTAAAGAAGTGAGCCACAGCTTTCCCTTCATTGGCCACTCAGGTTTGTTAATATATATATTAAAAAGAAAAAGTGAGCTACAGTTTTCCCTTCATTGGCCACTCAGATTTGTAAATACAGATACTAAAAAGAAAAAGTAAACTACAGTTTTCCCTTCATTGGTCACTCAGATTTGCAAATATATATACATTTAAAAAGTGAGCCACAGTTTTCTCTTCATTGTCCATGCAGATTTATGTATGTATATATATAAAGAAAGCTGAGCCACAGCTTTCACTTCATTGCCCACTTAGATTGGTAAATATACACACACACACATATATATATATATAAAGGCAAGCTACAGCTTTCTCTTCATTGGCCAATCAGATTTGTAAATATATATATATATATATATAAAGTAAGCTACAACTTTCTCTTCATTGTCCACTCAGGTTTGCAAACATATATATATCTCAATTAAAAAGTGAGCCACAACTTTCTCTTCCTTGCTCACTCAGATTTGCAACTGTATATACATATATGAGCTACAGCTTTCTCTTCATTGCCCACTCAGATTTGCAAACATATATATATATCAATTACAAAGTCAGCCACAAATTTCTCTTCCTTGCCCACTCAGATTTGTATCTGTATGTACATATATAAGTGAGCTACAGTTTTCTCTTCATTGTCCACTCAGATTTGCAAACATATATATATATATCTCCATTAAAAAGTGAGCCACAACTTTCTCTTCCTTGCCCACTCAGATTTGTAAATGGAATTTATTGCATGCCATGTCCTCTTATAGATTAAATTAATGTTATTGTAAAGAGGTTTAATGCTTGAAGATATTTATGGCTCATGCTGAGAAAGAAGCTGTCCCCGGTTCCGATGATTGATATAATTTTCCCAAGTTCTTCACAGATGAAATTGCTCCATGTGCATATTTTGAGGACAAAGCAGCTAACCATAGTTCTAAGAAGAGGCAGCCATGATTATGTTACTGATGCATCATTTGGAATTAGCAAGTTGCTTGCTTGCTCTAGGATTTGGTTTCTGCTTGATAGGATAGAGGAGAAGCAAAGTTGTGTGGCTTGTGTTTGTGGTTTGATCTCAGCATTACAAGACTTAGTGTTGATACATAGTTAGCTTTTATGGCCAGTCAATAATAAGACAGGCTGTGATTTAAAACTTATATCTTTGGTCCAGAAGGCAAATCAAAGGAGACAGGACTTGACAACCTATATCAAGAAACTGAGGATTTACTAATTTCTCTGTCACGTGGATTTGAACTTGGTGAAATCTCTACATTGTTGCAGCTAAAGCCTAAAAGTCACAGAATCAAGCAGGTTGGAAGAGACCTCCAAGCTCAGCCAGCCCAATCTATCACTCAGCCCTGGCAAATCAACTAGAACATGGCACTAAGTGCCTCAGCCAGGCTTTGCTTCAACACCTCCAGGGACAGCGACTCCACCACCTCCCTGGGCAGCCCATTCCAATGCCAATCACTCTCTCTGCCAACAACTTCTTCCTAACATCCAGCCTAGAGCTCCCCTGGCACAACTTGAGACTATCATTAGAAGTGAACAACACAAAGGCTTAAAGACATACCCTCTGGTTAAGAATGGGAAGAAAAAAAATTAAAGATAATATATATAAAGAAAAAAAAAACCAAACCCACAGCTCCCTCAGCCTCTCCTCACAGGGCTGTGCTCCAGGCCCCTCACCACCTTTGTTGCACTCTTCTGGACACCTTGCAATACCTCAACATCTCTCTTCAACCAAGGAGCCCAGAACTGAACACAGAACTCAACGTCCATTCTTCCTTCAATCTCAATCCATGAGTTCCTGAATCCAGCTCTAGATCCATCCCCTGAACTCAGGTTCAGTCTGCTGCTGAGTCCAACCTGAGATTTCTGCCACAGCATCAGCGGTGACAGCAACTAATTGTTATCATGAGGGTTGGGTTTGATATTTATTGACTTGCTTAAGTTTTATTTTATTGCTATAAAGATGCCAGTCTGATTTTTTTTCCCCACTCAACTATTTATTCCAGTTTCCATCCTCCTTCCTCTTTCTGATCGCTCTTGTCAGCTATCATTAGAAGTGAACAACACAAAGGCTTAAAGACATACCCTCTGGTTAAGAATGGGAAGAAAAAAAATTAAAGATAATATATATAAAGAAAAAAAAACAAAACCACAGCTTTCAAATGTGAACAGGATTAATCACACATAATAATTATGTGAAGTGATAACACTCATTATAAGATCACATAAACACCGTTAAACCAACAGTGGCAGTAACCTTTAGGATGGAAAAAATAAAGCCACCACAAATAATACAAATCAAAGTTACTCTTGGAAAGACTTTCTGGGCAAGGCTGCTCTGAAAGCCTTAATGTGCAGCATTTCAAAGCAAACGACAGTCACAGCTGATTTACATGGTCCACACATCTTCAAAACTCAGTACTGCAGCATGCATAGTGGGTGGAGGGGGAAAAAAGAAATGACTGGTCCCCAAAATCTCTTATCCTTCAGCAGTCCTCAGCAACTTGAAAACCTCTTCCTCTAAGCTTGTTTTCTAGATGGTCAAAGTAATTATCCAACAATTCAGACTCTCCATATTAGCAACTCTTTGTTGAGCTTCATGCAGCTCTGAACCAAAGCTTTCAAAAAGCTTTTTTTCTGTCTATTTATTTATTTATTTATTTTTATTGCATTAGCTGTGGCTTCAAACAATTCAGGCTTTTCCTTGAAATTCTTTTGTGGTTTTGGTTTGGGTTTGGTTTTGTTTGTTGTTTTGTTGGTTTTTTTTTTCTTCCTTGAAGAAACTCCACTGTGTTCAAAGTTTTGCTCTGGTCTAACATCATCACTCGTTTTTATAGTTCTTAGAATCAAGCAGATTGGAAGAAACCTCCAAGCTCAGCCAGGCCAACCTAGCACCCAGCCCTGGCCAATCAACCAGACCATGGCACTAAGTGCCCCAGCCAGGCTTTTCTTCAACACCACCAGGGATGGCAACTCCACCACTTCCCTGGGCAGCCCATTCCAATGCCAATCACTCTCTCTGCCAACAACTTCCTCCTAACATCCAGCCTAGACCTCCTCTGGCACAACTTCAGACTCTGTCCCCTTTTTCTGTTGCTGCTTGCCTTGGCAGAAGAGACCAATCCCCACCTGGCTACAACCTCCCTTCAAGTAGTTGTAGACAGCAATGAGGTGTGCCCTGAGCCTCCTCTTCTGCAGGCTGCACATCTCCAGCTCCCTCAGCCTCTCCTCATAGGCTTTGTGTTCCAGGTCTCTCACCTGCTTTGTCACTATTCTCTAAACATGTTCCTGTATCTCAACATCTCTCTTGAACTGAGGAGCCCACTTAGTTCCCACTAAGTATCTGAGGAATAGCTTCCAAGAAATTCTTTGTGGACAACCACACATTTTCTTAGAGTCCAAGTGGATATTGGTGAATTCTGGTAGCCCAGATTTGTTATCCTATCTCACCAGGTGAGCAAAAGATTGTGAGGCCACTTCCAGAGTGGCAAAACATGTCCCATCATAAGATCTTTTCACAGAATCACAGAATTAACCAGGTTGGAAAAGACCTCTAAGATCATTGAGTCCAAACAATCACCTAACCCTTCTAATTAACTAAACCATGGTACTAAGTGCCTCATCCAGCCTCCTCTGAAACATCTTCAAGGATAGGGACTCTACCACCTCCTTGGGCAGCCCATTCCAATGCCAATCACTCTTGCTGTGAAGAACTTCTTTCTAACATCCAGCCTAAACCTGCCCTGGAGCAGTTTGAATCTATTTCTTATTCTGTCACTGGGTGACTGGGAGAAGAGCCCAACCCCACATAGCTACAACCTCCTTTCAGGTAGCTACAAAGAGCAATGAGGGCTGCCTTGAGCCTCCTCTTCTCCAGGCTGAACACCCCCAACTCCTTCAGCCTCTAGTCACAGAGCTGTACTCCAGCCCCCTGATCAGCCTTGGTGCCCTTCTCTGGGCATGAGGAAAATGCAGCCCACAAAGTTGCTATAGCTTGTCCACTCCAGAATCATAGATCTATTCAAGTTGGAAAAGACCCCTAAGATAAAGTGCAACTGCCAATCCAACACCACCATGCCCACTAAACCATGTCCCAGAGTGCCATGACTACACACATTTTGAACACTTCCAGGTGACTTCGCCACCACCCTTGGCAGCCTGTTTCAATCCCTGATCACTTCTAAGGAAAGGATTTTCTCCTGATCTGAAATCTAAACCTCCCCTGGTGCAACTCGAGGCCATTTCATCTTGCCTTATCCTCCAACTTCGCTAGAACCTCCTTTCAGGCAGTAATAGAGAGCAATAAGATCTCCTCTCATGTTGATTAATGCTGAAAAATTTCCAAAGGTTCATGAGAAGTTGAGGAGGGGATGATGATCTAAAGATAAAGGTCAGGCAAAAAGGAAAAGATGCAGAGTAGCATCTAAGGTAAAGAACTTTAAGGAGTCTTGGAATCATAAAATGTTTGGGGTCGGAAGGAACCTTAAAGGCCAACTAGTTTGAGCCCCTTGCCATGGGGAGAGTCACCTTCCACCAGGCCAGGCTGCTCAAAGCACCATCCAACATGGTTTAGAACACTTCCAAGGATGGGACATCCACACCTTTCCTGGGTGACCTGTTTCAGTGTCTCGCCATCCTCACAGTAAAGGAAGTAAATGAAGACTATTAGGTGAACCTGCTGCAGCAGAGGGATTGAACTAGATGATCCCCAGAGGCAGCTGCCAACTGATTATGTGAAGATGGAAAAATATGACATTTTGCTATAAAGGTAGCTAGAAAAATAAAATGTCTTGAAATATTTGAATCTCTAAATGCATTCCATGTGCAAACTCATAAGATTAGCAATCATTACTGATGAAATATTTAGGTCATGGCAACAACTCTCATGGAGGAAAGTATCTAAGACCAGAGTTAAAAATTAAAAATCAAAAAAAGTAAAGAAAAATAAAGAAAGATAAAATAAAATAAAGTAAAATAAAGATAAAGCAAACCACAGAAAAATGAAGTAAAATGAAGTAAAATAAAAAATAAAGCTAAAGAAAGATAAAATAAATGAAGTTAAAAAAAGCAAAATAAAGTAAAATAAAGCAAATTCAAGTAAAATAAAGCAAAATAAAACAAAGTAAAATAAAGCAAATTAAAGCAAAATAAAAGTAAGGAAAATTAAAGTAAAATAAAGCAAAATAAAGTAAAACAAAGCAGATTGAAGTAAGATAAAGTATAATAAAGCAAATTAAAGCAAAGTAAAGTAAAATAAAGCAAATTCAAGTAAAATAAAATAAAAGTAAATAAAATAAAAAATAAAGCAAATTAAACTAAGGTAAAGTAAAATAAAGTAAATAAAAACAAAATAAACCAAAATAAAATCAATTAAAAATAAAGTAAAACAAAGTAAAACAAACTAAAGTAAAACAAAAGAAAATGAAGTGAAGTAAAACAAAGGAAAATGAAGTAAAACAAAGGAAAATGAAGTAAAACAAAGGAAAATGAAGTAAAACAAAGGAAAATGAAGTAAAACAAAGGAAAATGAAGTAAAACAGAGGAAAATGAAGTAAAACAAAGGAAAATGAAGTAAAACAGAGGAAAATGAAGTAAAACAGAGGAAAATGAAGTAAAACAGAGGAAAATGAAGTAAAACAGAGGAAAATGAAGTAAAACAGAGGAAAATGAAGTAAAACAGAGGAAAATGAAGTAAAACAGAGGAAAATGAAGTAAAACAGAGGAAAATGAAGTAAAACAGAGGAAAATGAAGTAAAACAGAGGAAAATGAAGTAAAACAGAGGAAAATGAAGTAAAACAGAGGAAAATGAAGTAAAACAGAGGAAAATGAAGTAAAACAGAGGAAAATGAAGTAAAACAGAGGAAAATGAAGTAAAACAGAGGAAAATGAAGTAAAACAAAGGAAAATTAAGTAAAACAAAGGAAAATTAAGTAAAACAAAGGAAAATTAAGTAAAACAAAGGAAAATTAAGTAAAACAAAGGAAAATTAAGTAAAACAAAGGAAAATTAAGTAAAACAAAGGAAAATTAAGTAAAACAAAGGAAAATTAAGTAAAACAAAGGAAAATTAAGTAAAACAAAGTAAGGCAAAATAAAACAAAACAATATTTAGGGATGATGCAAAATTCTTCAGTTCAGAACCAAAAGAGATTTTAGGCAACGTTCTCAACATCACAGAATGCTGAGCAGATCCAAACCTGAGCTGAAGTTCAAGGTGTTCAGTGTCACAGGGAGAAGTGGGACAGATATTGGTGGGGAACAAAAAGAGAGACCTGAGCTGATAACAGAGCCTTGGACAAAGAGAGAGATGAGGAAAGCACAGAGAATCTTAGAGGCTAATCTTCACCCTGAAGAAATCCAGCAAGGAAAGGTCAGCTGTCCACTATTAGCTATAGCACTTCTACCCTTCAGTAATTAACAGCATGCAAGCAGCTACTATAGGAAAAATAACTGCAAGCCTAAGAAAGCAACAGCTTGTTCATGGCAACTTTTTTCTCCCTCTCCACTTTCAAAGCAGTGACATTTTGCTGTTTGCCTATCGTCCAAGAAATTGTTTGGGATCATTAAATCCATGAGGGGCTCAGATATCTATATTTTACCTTTCTGTCAAATATTTACGTGTCACACACAGGACCTCACCAAGGAGTTGTTGTGATTAGTTGCCAAGAAGCATCAAGAATCAAATACAACTGTTAGGGTTTAAGGGTTTTCCTGTTTATTTCTACAAACAGGCAGAGTAAACACTGTCAGTCCAAAGTAAACCACAGAGTACACACTTTTTTTTTCCACCACCACCCCCAAAATTAATACCCTATAAAAACCTGGGAGGGTTGCCACTTACATTCAAAATTACTCTCTCTGGTGACTTAGCACCATGTGTGAGGACTCAAAGATCTTTCATAACAACAGAGGCCAGGTTAAAATTGTCATTTGGAAGCTCCCCTTGGTTCCTTATAGTTGATGAAGATCCTCCTCAACACACCCAAAACGTGGCCAACATTTGGATCTGATCAACGTAAGTAAAATAGAGATGGGATACGGTTTTAGGAAACAAAACCTCAAATCCAGCTGGGATTGGAAGACAAAAAAAAAGGCAACAACCTAGAGATGCATATGTACAGTATCACAAAATCTAAGCCAGCAAGCCAAGGACTGAATTTTGAGTGGCATTCAAAAGATTTTCATTAAAGCTTCCATTTGTTTCAGTCATTTGAGAACTATTTAGTCACTTAACTCTCCCGGCTGAGTTTTGTTTTCAGATGCCAATTGACAGAGGAAATTCATTCCAACTAAAGATAAATCCCTACTTTCACTGCCAAGCGTTTTTTTCTGCCACAGACAATTATTGGTCTAGAGAGGACTTTTTCTTTCTTCTGGAAATTTAGCTCCTTCTAAGAAACTTAGGTGAAATTAAGTCCTTTGTTAAACTGACAAGCTGATAAGTCTACCTTTGTTGCTTTTGTTCTTCTAAGGCAAGGTTAAAGAACACATGAAATGGAAGAAGCATTTATACAGAGAGATCAGGAAAGAATTTGTTCTTCAGTTCAGTAGCTACAAAGGTAAAGAGGGTGCCTTAAAGGTCATCTAGTTCCAACCCCCCTGCCATGGGCCAGGATGTCTTCCACTGCACCAGGTTGCTCAAAGCCTTGTTCAGCCTGGCCTTGAGTGCCTCCAGGAAGAAGGCTTCCATAACCTCCCTGGTAAATCATAGAATCAACCAGGTTGGAAGAGACCTCCAAGATCATCCAGTCCAACCTATCAATCAACCTATCAACCAACTTACAATCCAGTACCTCAACATCCACCTACATGCTGTACCTTCTGTGTCCCAGAACTGGACACAGCACTCAAGGTGTGTCCTGACCAGTGCTGAGCACAGGGGCAGAAGAGCCTCCCTTGTCCTGCTGGCCACACTGCTCCTGAGC
Source organism: Pogoniulus pusillus (assembly GCF_015220805.1). Taxonomy (NCBI): domain Eukaryota; kingdom Metazoa; phylum Chordata; class Aves; order Piciformes; family Lybiidae; genus Pogoniulus; species Pogoniulus pusillus. The sequence continues at coordinate 3,690,998 of NC_087265.1, forward strand.
CAGCCCAGGATGCCATTGGCTCTGCTGCCCACCTGGGCACACTGCTGCCTCATCTTCAGCTACTCTCTACCAGCACCTCCAGCTCCCTCTCTGCCTGGATGCTCTCAGCTACTCTGTTTCCAGCCTGTAGTGTTGCTTGGGGTTGTTGTGGCCACAGTGCAGGGCCCTGCACTTGGCCTTGTTCAATCTCATCCCATTGGCCTCTGCCCACCCATCCAGCCTGGCAAGGCCCTCTCCTACCCTCCAACAGATCCACACCTGCCCCTAGCTTGGTGTCATCTGCAAACTTACTGATGCTGGACTCAATCCCCTGCTCCAGATCACCAATAAAGATATTGAACTGGACTGGGCCCAGCACTGATCCTTGGAGAACACCACCAGTGCCAGCTGCCAACTGGATGTGGCACCATTCACCACCACTCTCTGGGCCTGGCAGTTTAGGTCAAACAAATAATTGTATTCTTTTTTTTTTGTTAAGGAACAAAAAATGCTCTAACTTGAAGCATTTCTTTCAAACTAATCAAGTATGATCCATTTTAAACTTAACTACATATCTACAAGGTCTTGTAATGACAGGACAAGGGGCAATGGGCTGAAACTGGCAGAGGGGAGATTGAAACTGGATGTTAGGAAGAAGTTCTTTGCAGTGAGGGTGGTCAGACACTGGCAGAGGTTGCCCAGGGAGGTTGTGGATGCTCCCTCCCTGGAGGTGTTCAAGGCCAGGTTGGATGAAGCTTTGAGCAACCTATTGCTACAAGGCCTTGATAACAGGAAACCTTCCTGGATTTCTTGAGGCCTCCTTCAGGCAGGGGAATGCTGCAGTAAGAGCCTGGTAGTCATGAGTAGAACTCATTTTGACGCTGATGATCTCCAGGTCATGCTCAGGGGAACCAAAGCGATCTGAGATCACCACAGGAGGCGCACAGCCTGCGTTCACACACTGGAGCTTGGCTCTCCATCCAAGAGCAAGTTCATTCTGTGGCCTACACTCTTTAGGTCATTAATGGCCAGATGAATTTTGCTACATTTTTCCTACAGCAGAGGAAAATAGAAGTGTGGGGAAAAAAAACCCAACCCAAAACCCATCCCAAACACGTGGACTAGTGAGATTTAAAGCAAAAAAGGAGTTCAGTCTCAAATCCCTCAATGTGCCTGGAAATCCCACTGTTCTCTTCCCATTTTGGCGCCTAATAATTAGTCATTAGCTCCTGCCTTGCAATGAACAGAACATGCTCATCTAGCACTTGCTTGACAAGATCTGCCTCCTGTTGATTATTTAACAGCCTAATTTAATTCAGGTTTCTGTAGTTTCTCCTGGAATTTGCCAAGCAGAAATTTATCAGATTCCATATAAATCTATGTCAAGGGGGTTGGGGAGGGAACTTTAATGGAAATGACTACATTAAGAATTGGGGATTGGGCCCTTAATAGCTGCTACAATTCATCATCTTTTTTAAGATGGAGAAATCAGTAAAATGAAATAGTTTAAAGACACAAAAGTAATAACCCAATCATTTAAGATGAAAGAATAACTAGGCAATACCGGCCTGAAGAAGGATAGATAGCCTGGCAGGAAGGCACTGAACAGAAAAGCATCAGTATTAATCCTAGAAAAACACCAATTCATGTGAAAATATCCAAGTAAAAACAGACCAAGCTTATTACTACTTCCCTGCTCTTGCTACTCTATCGAAGACCTTCAGACACAGCTTTGGGTGGACAGAAATCACAGAATGATTTGGGTTAGAGGACATCTCAAGGATCAGCCAATTCCAACCCCCTGCCACAGGCAGGGACATCTCCCACTAGAACAGGTTGCTCAAGGCCACATCCAACCTGGCCTTGAACACCTCTAGGGAGGTTGTGGAGCACAGAATCACCCAATGCGATTGAAGATCACATTGAGTGATTCTGTGCTCCACAGCCTCCCTGGGCAACCTGTGCCAGTGTCTCACCACCTTCACTGCAAAGAACCCTTTCCTAACATCCAGTTTCAATCTCCCCTCTGCCACTTTAAACCCATTACTCCTCACCCTGTTATTACAAGACCTTGTCAATAGTCCCTCCTCAGCCCTCCTGTAGCCCCCTTCAGATACTGGAAGGCCACTATAAGATTCACTCAAAGCCTTCTCTTCTCCAGGCTGCAGAGTCCCAACCCTCACAGCCTGTCCTCATAGCAGAGTTGCTGCAGCCCTCTGAGCACCTTTGTGGCCTCCCCTGGACTGGCTCCAACAGTTCCATGTCCTTCTTGTGTTGGGGTTCCAGAACTGCACACAGGACTCCAGGTGGGGTCTGAGGAAAGCACAGTAAAGGGGCAGAATCCCCTCCCTTGCCCTGCTGCCCACACTGCTCTTGCTGCAGCCCATTCTCCCAGCCCTCGGTATGAGAGGGAGAGGGAAGTTCCTGGCTAGAAGCAAAAGGATCTGAATTCCTTGGTAAATTTGCAAATTTGATATGTTATGAGGAAGCAAAATGCATAAATTTGCAGTAGGTAACTATTAGCTGCAATTTCATCTATAGCCATTATAACTCTATAAACACATGTTTTGAAGGTAATACAAGCCAAATAATAACTCAAGGTGAAAGCAATAATGCATGAAAATGAGAGGCTGTCATCTCAGTCACAACATTAAAACTAAATGCAAATTCTAGTAAGAAAGAAAACAGACAAATTCTCAGAACAAAGGAGAGGGAGAGGAGGAGAGGGAGAGGAGGAGAGGGAGAGGAGGAGAGGGAGAGGAGGAGAGGGAGAGGAGGAGAGGGAGAGGAGGAGAGGGAGAGGAGGAGAGGGAGAGGAGGAGAGGGAGAGGAGGAGAGGGAGAGGAGGAGAGGGAGAGGAGGAGAGGGAGAGGAGGAGAGGGAGAGGAGGAGAGGGAGAGGAGGAGAGGGAGAGGAGGAGAGGGAGAGGAGGAGAGGGAGAGGAGGAGAGGGAGAGGAGGAGAGGGAGAGGAGGAGAGGGAGAGGAGGAGAGGGAGAGGAGGAGAGGGAGAGGAGGAGAGGGAGAGGAGGAGAGGGAGAGGAGGAGAGGGAGAGGAGGAGAGGGAGAGGAGGAGAGGGAGAGGAGGAGAGGGAGAGGAGGAGAGGGAGAGGAGGAGAGGGAGAGGAGGAGAGGGAGAGGAGGAGAGGGAGAGGAGGAGAGGGAGAGGAGGAGAGGGATCAGCCTGGTTCACAATTACATGTACCCACTACACTGCTTTACTTTAAAAAGGAGATTAATAATTATATCCTGCTTTGCTCTAAAGGAAAGCTGTGGCAGGGAAATTTGCCTGCTCGGGACATAGAGGACAGTGACAAAGTCCTGCTGGAAGGTGAGTAGACATGTGAGTTGCTTTTTAAACTGAAACACCAAATTAGTGCTGGTAGGAGGGGATATGAGAAGGTGCTACAAATGTAGGTATTCCCTGAATCACAGCTGGTCAGTCCATCTTTGCAATTTCAGCTAAAATTCACTTCCCTTTTAGATTCATAGACTCATAGAATCAATCAGCTCAGAAGAGACCTCCCGGATCAGCCAGTCCAACCTAGCACCCAGCCCTAGACAACCAACCAGACCATGGCACTAAGTGCCCCAGCCAGGCTTGGCTTCAACACCTCCAGGGACGGTGCCTCCACCACCTCCCTGGGCAGCCCATTCCAATGCCAGTCACTCTCTCTGACAACAACTTCCTCCTAACATCCAGCCTAGACTTCCCCTGCCACAACTTCAGACCAGGTCCCCTTCTTCTGTTGCTGGTTGCCTGTCAAAAGAGACCAACCCCACCTGGCTGCATTCTCCCTTTAGGTAGCTGTAAACAGCAATGAGCTCTGCCCTGAGCCTCCTCTCCTGCAGGCTGCACACCCCCAGCTCCCTCAGCCTCTCCTCACAGGGCTCTGCTCCAGGCCTCTCACCAGCTTTGTCGCCCTCCTGTGGACACCTTCCAGCACCTCAACATCTCTCTTGAAAGGAGGAGCCCAGAACTGGACACAGCACTCAAGGTGTGGCCTGAGCAGTGCTGAGCACAGGGGCAGAATATCCTCCCTTGTCCTGCTGGCCACACTGTTCCTGAGCCAGCCCAGGATGCCATTGGCTCTCCTGCCCACCTGGGCACACTGCTGGCTCATCTTCAGCCTACTATCCACCAGCACCCCCAGGTCACTCTCTTCCTGGCTGCTCTCCAGCCACTCTGTCTCCAGCCTGTACTGATTTCCAATCACAAATGGAGAGTTGATCACAAAAGGTTGTTTACTCTTAATGATTTCTACCACTCACAAAGTTCCTGAAGCTTCTCCCCTGCTACAAAAGGCAATGTGAAGATAAACATCCCTGTATGGCTTCTATTAGAGCCTAAGAGCCTTCTGGCCACCTCCATTCATAAGCTGGGACGTGGACATACACAGGCCCTTAGAGAGACCACAGAGAGAGTGATTTACCATTGGAATGGGCTGCCCAGGGAGATGTTGGAGTCGCTGTCCCTGGAGGTGTTCAAGCAAAGCCTGGAAAGGGCACTTAGTGCCATGGTCTGGTTGATTGGCCAGGGCTGGGTGCTAGGTTGGACTGGATGAGCTTGGAGCTCTCTCCCAACCTGCTTGATTCTACGACCTGGCCTCAGATGTCATCAAATATTAAAACAACAATAGGTGTTTGTGTTTTTTTCTAGTGGTTGTTTTGAAAGGGAAGTTCTTTTCACTTGGTTGTGATGAAAGAGAAAGGATTTGAATAAAAGTTATTTAAAAGTAGCAAATAATTTTTAAAAGCTAACACAGAACAGAAGTCCAAGGTTAGTGTGGTAGTTTGGGGTCCTTTTTCCCCCCTGTAAAAGGAAATTACCATTTTCCTTTCTAGTATTACATGAACTGTGAGAAATTCATCTTTGTGTGCCAAAGAAAGAATGGGGGGGGAACCCCCTCAGCCAATTAAATGTCTGTGTGCTTCATGCCCGCTGCTACAGGGGCAGAATGCACACTTCTATCTCTGACTGCCAAAAGAAAAAGCATAGAAATAATGGTTGTGTAGCTCTTGAAATGCTTTACTGAACTACAGTAAAACCTTTTAACAATTCAGCTAGCTGATAGAACTGAAAATATTGCTGATTCCCATTTGTAAGATGCTAAATAGCCTGAAACTAATTTAAACAACGAGTGAGCCAGGCTGTGAGTTATCTGTGGCCTGTTGAACAAAATAGAACCATAGAATGGTCTAGGTTGGAAGGGACCTCAAGGATCATCCAGCTCCAACACCCTGCTGGAGGCAGGGACACCTCCCACTAGAGCAGGTTGCTCAAGGCCTCATCCAACCTGGCCTTGAACACCTCCAGGGAGGTTGTGGAGGACAGAAGCACAGAATGTGATCTTTGATCACATTCTGTGCTTCTGTCCTCCACAACCTCCCTGGGTAACCTGTGCCAGTGTCTCACCACCCTCACTGTAAAGAACATCCTCCTACCATCCAGTCTAAATGTCTCCTCTTCCAGTTTAAACCCATTAACCCTCCTCCTGTCATTACAAGACCTTGTCAATAGTCCCTCCTCAGCCTTCCTGTAGGACCCCTTCAGATATTGGAAGGTCACTATAAGGTCTCCTCGAATCCTTCTCTTCTCCAGACTGAAGAGCCCCAACTCTCATAGCCTGTCCTCATAATACTTCATTTGCCACCTCTTCATAAGCACAGGTTTGAAAGATTAGCTGCTAAAATGTGTTCTGCAAGTGGACAACCTCAGAGCAGTTAAATTCTGCAGAGAATCCACTACCTGAACTTTCCAAACTTGACATTTTCCCATGAAATAAGATTTATACACAAGCAAGCCTCCCCCCCCCCCCCCCCAACTTCTAGCTTTAAGCTGAAGATTTTTCCTTTCCCTTTTTTTTTAACTTTCCTTCTAAAGCTTCAAAGTTTCCTTTGGGTTCAGGTATTTCTAAATGCTCAATTTCCCCCCCCCCCCCCAAAAATAAAATAAACCTTCAAACAACAAGAAAAAGTCTAAAGCTTATGACATGCTCTGGTAGCTAAAAAAAATTAGCTCAAATCCCAAGATCCATCCTGGGGAACTTAATTGCTTCAAAGAAGAAGGAATCTTGTCAAATTGACTCCAAACAAACATAATCAGTAGCTTTGAAAGCTTGTTTGACATCGAGGAGGCAATAGCAAACAACACAGGCACCAAAGAAACACACATCGATGGGCTGTCAAATTTTTTTGTTAGACATGATGCTATTATCAAGGCACATCAGGATGAAATAAAGTGACCTGGCTGACCACAGGCTTACAAATGTCTTGGGAAGGAAGGAAAAACGGTGAATCAAAAGGTAGCTTTGTTTCCCGTCCCCCCAGGCCATCTTATTGACAGGGATGACAATGGTCCCAAGATGCACCATTATCTATGACCAGCAAGCAGACATCAAATGCTACCGAGCTGTCTCTGTCAGAATAGAGAATGCTGCTCAAAATACACAGGGCTTGTTACATTTTGTTCAGCAAAGGTTTGTCAAAAGCCAGGGTCACTCTGTGTGCACTGCCCTGAAGGGTAATTTTAAAAGGCAGGAGAGATGCACTCGATTCTACAGCGTTTCTCCTGGAAGGAGACTTGGAGGCTGTGGACGACCGAAATAATGTTTTGAAACAATCAAAGAAGGACTCGAAATGAAATGAAATGCAATGCAGTAGAACAAAGCCAATGGATGGTCATTAGGGCTGTGTTATTCCAGAGCAAACCACTATCCAAAATAAACAGGTTGGGGAATGATTCCCATATTTAGATGTTTGCTCAACAAAAATCCAGTCGATTGCTAAGGCATCTAGGGGGTGGATGCTACCGTAGAGGCATGACTCAAACTCTAAGGCATAAGTACACCCTCTTCAAGTATCTGTGTTGCACCATTAAGCAGTTAATTGCAGGAAAAATATTTATACTGGCCAGAAAAGCATTGTTCATTTGGTACCCTTTGGAAAGAAAAGAGAGAGGTTGTATATGCAAACTCCCGACCTCAGAAATACTTGGGGGAACTTTGTTTCTCTGGGAACATCTGCTCAGCACACAGGCTGTGGAAAAGGAAAAGTCCAAGTGCACTTCACTAATTGACCCATGAAATCTTTGTTTAAGAATTGGGTTGCTAAAAAATAACAAAACAAAACAAAAACCAACAACAACAACAACAAACAACCACACACAAAAAAAAACAACAACAAAAAAACACCACCAAAAAAAAAACAACCAAAAAACAACTACCCAGAACAAAACCTGAGGGTGAAAAGAGTATTTCAGAGAATCAGTCAGGGTTGGAAGGGACCACAAGGAGCAGCCAATTCCAACCCCCCTGCCATGGACTGGGACACCCTACCCTAGAGCAGCCTGGCCAGAGCCACATCCAGCCTGGCCTCAACCACCTCCCTGGGCAACCCATTCCAAGCTCTCACCACTCTCATGGTGTAGGACTTCCTCCTCATGTCCTGCCTGAACCTACCCATCTCTAGCTTTGCTCTGTTCCCCCTAGTCCAGTTACTCCCTCATATCCTGAAAAGTCCTTCTCCCTTCACATACTTGAAGGCCACACTAAGGTCACCTCAGAGCCTCCTCTTCACCAGACTGAAGAGCCCCAACTCTTTCAGTCTGTCCTCGTTTCAGGAGGTGAAAGTTTTTATCAATACAGAAAATGCTTTGTGGAGGTTGTTCACTGGTTCTCCCTTGTGGGTCAGCTCTTGCTCTTCCTTTAGAGGTCATTGCTGCCTTATGGATGGGCATTGCTTAACTAACAGAGCAAAAAGGGTCCGTGAAAAGGAGTTATGAGACTGCAGAGAAGGATTTAGGGGTGCTGGTGGGTGCAAAGATGGACATGAGCTGTCACCAAGTGCTGTCAATTCAGAGAGTGTTTAAACTGAAGGAGGGAAGATTTCAACCAGAGAGAAGGAAGAAATGTGTTACATTCAGGGTGGCAAAACACTGGCCCAGGTTGCCCAGAGAGGTAGGTGGTAGATGCTCCATCCCTGGAAACTTTCCAGGCCAGGTTGGACTGGACTCTGCAACATGCTCTAGTTGAAGATGTCCCTGCTCCCTGCAGAAGGCTTGAATTAAATGACCTTTAGAGGTCCCTTCCAATCCAAACTAGCCTGTGATTCTACAAAAACTCCCTGGTGCTGCCCTAATCAGACCAGACAACAAAACATGGCCCTTCACTGCTAACTTTACAACTGCACCTTGCCCTGGAAGTGTTAACTAAACACCCTGTGAACGTTTCTGTCTGTGTCCCCTTTGTTCTGATGTTTCAGGGGGTCTGATGCTCCCCAGTGGTGCTGCTCACTCCTTGCAAACCATACATCTCCAAAGGACTGCGCCCCTCCGCTTCAGTCCTCAGCCATCCAGACTCATTTCTCTGCTCCCTTCTGCTTCTGTTTACAGTGACTTCTCAGAGAATCCAACTGTTTTGCTTTTCTCTCTTTTCTTTTTAAAGATAATAATAAGAAAAGGCCCAAAATAAAGGGGGAGAAAAGGAAGATAAAAACCCAATTCAGCTACAGCCTTTTGCTTCAGGTTTGAGGCTCCGAGGTTACAGCTGATGCTCCACTGTCTATATCCATATGATTTTCAGGACAGAAATTAGGATAATAGTCTATCATATATACTTTCTCTCCTCCTAGACCAATCTCAAGATGATAGCTATGATCCTTTTTGCATCTCATGGGGCATGCTCTTTTGTCCCCAAACACAATGCTATTAATTCAATGCAATAGTTCCTTTTTTTCCCTTTCACTGGAAGTCACAATATGCTGTAAGGCGGCCTGATCTCTCCTCCAGTGTGGGGACTCTTAAGTGCCCTTCAAGTCAAGGGTGACTTAGTTCATCTAGTGTTTGCCCACCAGAGCTGCTTTTCCCTTGTCCTTTTTCCCCCCCTCCATTACTCACTATTTATGTAGATTCACATGTAACAGGGAGAGTAAAATTGTGTCCTTTGGTGAAATCCTAACTCCTCTTATTATTTTCAGCTGTCAATATTTAATGTGGACATAAATAGAGGTAAAAAACCCCACAACAACAAGAAGCAAACAAACAAGGAACACAAATATGACTATGCTTCTCATCCCTAATGGTGTCCTTTGGTGAAATCCCAATTCTTCTTTTTTTCAGCTGTCAATATTTAATATAGGCATAAATAAAGGTAAACCAAACAAACAAGGAACACAAATATGACTACACTTCTCATCAGTAAATTCCACATTTGGGTACAACATCTGCATTAATATTCTTGCACACTCCAGCTCTTAAAACCAGGAAATCTTCCTAGTGACTTCTGTGCTGTAATGCTCCGTGGGAAATTTACAGCTTTAAGGTATCTTTAGCACTTCAACATCAAAGCCTTCACAGAAAAAAAAAGCAGATACTTGATGTCATCTGAAAGCCAAAGAAGGCACAAATGTGTCTACAGTCCCTTTTGCCCACCATTCAGCCTTGCCTGAAACAGCTGCCTGAGTTCAGAGACACTGGGCCACACGTATGGGAACAGTGGGGTAGATTTAGTCTCTCCTAAGCCAGATTCAAACAGATACACCATGAAGACAAATCTGCATGTGTTCCTGTTACAAAATCCTATTTGTTAAATAAACCCTGTTCTACACACCAGATGACTCATTTTCAGGATTGCTGACCACAACAATATAGTCAGCCTTACAGCCTGTCTTCACAATTATTTCACCTTTGTTTAGAATCAAATCAGATTGAAAAACAAAGAGAAAAAGAAAAGGCCACACAAGAAAAACGGAAAGCATAAAAACAACAGGAAGGAGGCAAAACAACAGGAAGGAGGCAAAACAACAGGAAGGAGGCAAAACAACAGGAAGGAGGCAAAACAGGTAAAAGGCAAAAAAAAGAGCAAAAAGCAAAAAAATAAAAGGCAAAAAAAGCAAAAAAAAAAGGCAGAAAGCAAAAAAAGGCAGAAAGCAAAAAAAAAGGCTAAAAGGAAAAAAAAGGGAAAAAAGAAAAAAAAAGCAAAAAGGAGGAAAAAAAGAAAAAAAAGAAAAAAAGGGAAAAAAGAAAAAAAAAGGTAAAAGGAAAAAAAAGCCAATGGAAAAAAAAAAAAAGCCAAAAAGGAAAAAAAAAAGCCAAAAAAGAAAAAAAAGAAAAAAGAAAGCAAAACAATAAAGAGGAAAAGTGCAAAAAAAAAGGCAAAAGAGAAAAAAAGCAATAGGAAAAAAAAGCAAAAAGGTATAAAAAGAGGCAAAAAAAAGGACAAAAAGAAAAAAAAGGAAAAAAGGAAAAAAAAAGAAAGGAAAAAGGCAAAAAAGGACAAAGAAAAAACACAAAAAGCAATTAAAAAAAGCAAAAAGCAAAAAAAGAAAAAGGCTGAAAAAGAAAAAAAAAAGCAAGGAAAAAGGCAAAAAGAAAAAACAAGAAAAAGAAAAAAAGAAAAAAGAAAAAGGCCATAAAAAGAAAAAAGCAAAAACCAAAACAACACAAAAAGCAAATAAAGCCCCAAACACTCCCAACCCCTAAACCCAACATCAACTCTAACTGTTGTGCATGGCCAGGGTGATCAGAGCAATCTAAGGCTAGCAGCTCGGTGTGGCACACTGGGTGTAAATGAGGTAACACCCTCAGGTTTGAGCTCCCCAGTCTAAAATCAGGAGAAGAAGCTAAGGAGAACAGCATCCCCTCCGGCTTGTTGCCTGCAGCAAGGCTCTAAGCAGTACCTGTGGCTCTGCACTATCCGTCCAGCCCTGCAATAACCATTTCCATTTCTGCCTAAGGGAGGGCTTACAACTGCTGACAGCCAGGTTCTTGCTATGAGGACAGACACCAAGCAAATGAGTATGTTTGCAGATGTTTAGGAGTCCATGTGAAAGGCAAAAAAAGAGTGAGCATTAGGGAGAAAAGAGAGAGTATTGATTCAGTGTGACTGATGGGAAGGAGTTCAATGATTGACTGTGAAGTGTGAATTCCAATGCAGTGGGAATGGGCTTTGCTGTGAGCGCAGCAGGGTCTGCGTGACCATGACTGAGTGTGACTGGGTATCATTAGGAAGAACTAAGCGAATATGAGTGGAAAGCACTGATTATCCCCCCTGTAATCTATAAATAAACACTATTGCAGGAAGTTTTGAAAAATGTATTTAATAAGGGATTTCCACTGCCTGAATAAACTTGCTGAGGCCAGAGAGCCTGAGCTGCAGGAAAATGGATCATTTTACTCAAGGCTCTGTCATGTAATAATACGTGAGCTCGTAGCTGGCAGGGACAAAATAGGTCTAAATTTACAGCAAAATGGAATCTCTGCACTTAAAGGTCTGTCCAATGAGCAACAAACCAATTTACCAACTCATATAATATCAATCATCCCCTCTTCAACTTCCAAGTGTTTTGAAAGCTGAGGAGGGACTTTTTAGGCTGTCAGGTAGTGATAAGAGTGGGGGGAATGGAACCAAGCTAGAAATGGGTAGATTCAGACTGGATGTTAGGAAGAAGTTCCTCAGCATGAGGGTGGTGAGACCTTGAAATGGGGTCCACAACTTTGCATTCTAAGCCTGCCTAGAGTTCACCTGAGATGATGAAGTTGTTTAAAATATAGACTGAGGAGTGAGTGGCTTGAAAGCAGCCCTGAGGAGAAGGCCTTGGGGGTGCTGGTGGATGAGAAGCTCAACATGAGCTGCCAGTGTGCTCTGGCAGCCCAGAGAGCAACCAGAGTCTGGGTTGCAGCAAGAGAAGTGTGGGCAGCAGGGCCAGGGAAGTGATCCTCCCCGTCTGCTCGGCACTGGTGAGACCCCACCTGGAGTACTGCACCCAGTTCTGGAGCCACTGTTACAAGAGAGATATGGAGGTGCTGGAAGGTGTCCAGAGAAGGGCCATGAGGATGCTCATAGGGCTGGGAACTGCTCTGCTATGAGGAGAGACTGAGGGAGTTGGAGCTGTTCAGTCTGGAGAGAAGGTTCTGAGGTGACCTTATTGTGGCCTTTCAGTATCTTAAGGGGGCTACAAGAAAGCTGGGGAGGGACTTTTTAGGCTGTCAGGTAGTGATAGGACTGGAGGGAATTAAACAAAGCCAAAAATGGGTAGATTCAGACTGGAGGTTAGGAAGCAGTTGTTCAGCATGAGGGTCGTGAGAGAGTCTGGAAGGGGTTGCCCAGGAAGGTGGTGGAAGCCTCATCCCTGGAGGTGATTAAGGCCAGACTGGATGAGGCTCTAGACAGCCTGATCTAGTGTGAAGTGTCCCTGGCCATGGCAGGGGAGTTGAAACTGGCTGATCCTTGTGGTGCCTTCCAACTCTGACCGATTCTATTATTCTGTATTTTTAATAGGTACAGCGTCAGAGCATTTAGTTAGCAAACACATAGGTGAAACCAACAGACAACAACCAACCACCCATGAAAGAAAAATGCTCTTCTGCTTCCTGTACATGTAGGCTGAGCAGAATGAACAATAGAATTTGAGAAATGTGATGGTCAGCAGCAGCAACATCAAAAAGCTAATTAGTCTAATAAAAAGGCCACTCACAAGTCTTTTAGAAGAGTTTTTAAAAGGCAATGCACAGAATCAACCAGGAAAAGGCCTTCAGGATCATCAAGTCCAACCTATCCCCCAACATTATCTAATCAACTAACCCTGGAGGTGTTCAAGAAAAGCCTGGATGAGGCACTTAGTGCCATGGTCTAGTTGACTGGATAGGGCTGGGTGCTAGGTTGGCCTGGATGATCTTGGAGCTCTCTTCCAATCTGGTCGATTCTATGATTCCATGGCACCAAGTGCTACATCCAGTCTGTTTTTAATCCCTGCCAGGGATGGGGACTCCACTGCCTCCCTATGATTCTATGCTTCTTACCAGGCATGTTTAAATTCAGAAATAAGACCACCCAGGACATACAAATTTGGGGACCGATGCTGCCTTCTGCAGCTCAGAGTAATAAAGTTTTATTATCCCCAAATAGCTGTCCTTCAGCAGTGACCAAATAACTGAACTGCCACCAGATATCTGCCTTTCTGCAGGGCACCAGAGAATCATAGAATCACCAGAACTGAGCCTTGATGTTGCTCCACTTGAACTCAACAAGAGCAAAATCTGGTTTCCATCCCAGGATCTCGGACCCCACACGCTCAAAAGTGTATCAGTATCTTCTCAGCTGCTGCCTTTTCTCCACAAATATCTCTGTTTATTGCAGCAAATTTCAGGACAAGTCAGACCAACAGAGTCTTTGTTACTAAATATCTGCATGAACAAATGTTGATTTTAACAGTAGATGCTGCCAGAGATTAAAGCATTGCCAAAATTCTAGATCCTGATGTAAGCACCATGGATTTTAACCACTGAATTCAAGTCCTTCCCTTACCTGAGTAATTTTCTTCTCTCTAACTCTTCTCAAACAAAACAAATGTATTCTTTGCTCTCTCTTTCTTTTTTTTTTTAATAGATATATATGTTATTTTCTACTTTAATTGGAAAAAAAATCCAACAAAAGATGAAAACACTGAGCTGCTGTAAAGTCATAGCCAAAACCAAATGATGTGAAAGAACAGAGAAGAAGTTTTGGCTGGCAGGCATCTTCCTTGAGAAACCTATGCTAACACAGTGGTGATGGATTCAGCGTGGTACAGAGATTCACCAGCCCTGACTAAATCAACTAGGGCTTAATCTAAGCCACAGAATCACAGAATCAGTCAGGGTTGGAAAGGACCACAAGGATCATCTAGTTCCAACTCCCCTGCCATGGGCAGGGGCACCCTACCCTAGATCAGGCTGGCCATGAACATGAGCATAGTTGATCCCTGCTGTACTTAAGATTAGAAGCATTTTAAACTGATGTTCAGTGAATTTGCATCTTTACTGCTGCACAGGTTCTAAGACAGCTCTGACAATTCAAGGTGGTCAAGAAGCATAGAATGGTTTGGGTTGGAAGATACCTTTAAAGGTCATCCAGTCCAGCTTCCCTCTGCAGCAAGAAGCAACATGCACTTAGAGCATAGAGTCATAGAATCAAGCAGGTTGGAAGAGACCTCCAAGATCATCCAGTCCAACCTATCCCCCATCCCTAGCCAGTCAACCAGACCATGGCACTAAGTGCCTCATTCAGGCTTTGCTTCAACACCTCCAGGGACAGCAACTCCACCACCTCCCTGGGCAGCCCATTCCAATGCCAATCACTCTCTCTGACAACAACGTCCTCCTAACATCCAACGTAGATCTCCCCTGGCACAGCTTGAGACTGTGTCCCCCTCTTCTGTTGCTGGTTGCCTGGCAGCAGAGCCCAACCCCACCTGGCTACAGCCTCCCTTCAGGTAGTTGTAGCCAGCCATGAGGTCCCCCTGAGCCTCCTCTTCTCCATACTACCTGACCTGGAATGGCTCCAGAGATGAAACAACCTGGGCCAGTGTTTTCCATCACCCTCCTGATAAGAAATGTCTTCCTTCTATCTAGCCTGCTCTAACCCACTTTTAGTTTAAAACCATCAGCACAAGGGAGCTCAAATTCTTGCACAAGGTTTTGCTTGCCTTAGCTTGTTCACCTAATGCATTGCCATTTAGCAAACACTGGGAATGAAAACTGTGACTACTTTACTTCTGTTGTCTGACCAGCTCCAAAACAAATAAATGTTTCCTGTTTGGATTTTTTGTTTTCACCATCCTGAAACACCTCAAAACTGTTGGCACTGTTGGCTTGCAGTAATTGCAGTTTCCCAGTTCTGTGACTGAACTGAACCAAACAATTTCTGCTGGGAAAATAAAGCAACACAAAACATCTAAAAGAAAAAGGTTCTGACTTTGTTTCTTAATTCATTAAATCAAAGAGCATCGCAGAATCACAAGGCACTGGAGGTCAGAAGGGATCTCTAGAGATCATCTAGTCCAACCTAAATATTTCTTATGATCATAAAAACTCTCAATCTTATCATAAAATCAGGGCTGGGAAGGACCTCAAGGATCATCTAGCTCCAACTTCCCTGCCAAGGGCAGGGACACCTCATGCTAGATCAGGTTACTCTCAGCCTTACCCTGCCAAGCCTCCTTAGAAGAGAGATCAAAGACAGAATGTCCACAGTGTCTGAAGTGTCTTCTCCAGATGTGCACCTCCCAAGCAAGACAGAAACCTATGTGCTGTTTATTCCACTCGTGCCCTAACCTGCATGTGTTCTGTCTATGAATGGAACACTTCATTCTTCAGAATAACAATTCAGGCATTTGAAAAGGTTTCCTAATAAGGTAAAATTCACTAATGAGCTACAAAAAAAACCCAAACAAACAAACATAAAAATCACTTTTCCTCCCCCTCTTTTGTTAAACTTGGAATTGCAGAAATGCAGAGTAAATAAATGCCAACATTTTTTGAAGTGTTATCAGATAGAAGTAGGGAAGAAGAAGATGACTCAGAATTTGCATTATTTTTCCAGTTTAGGATCACAGGATGGTACTGAAAACCCTGAGGGGTTCACTAAGAGGCAGTCAAGTTGTTTGCCCACTTCTGAGCTAGCTAATCCAGAAAAGCAGGTTGCCTAGGGAGGTGGTTGATGGCCTATCCCTGGAGATATTTAAGGCCAGTCTGGATGAGGCTCTAGACAGCCTGATCTAGTGTGAGGTGTCCCTGCCCATAGCAGGGGAGTTTGAATTAGATGATGCTTGTGCTCCCTTCCAACCCTGACTGATTCTATGCAAAGAAATGACAAAAGCAGATAGAGCATCCATGGTGACCCCTTTGAATTTTCCTCCAGCCCAAAACTAAATTTATTATCCCCGGTGCTCCAATCCTCCCCTCCCAATGTCTCTGCTACCCAAGAGGGCTAAACACAAGCCTCTGGAGACCGCAAAACAGGCCTAATGCTTACATGAAGGTGTATTGCCTCTGGAAGGAGGGGAAGGCTTCTCCTGATGTGTTTAAGGAGGTAGCCAGACTATGTAGGAGAAAAATTAGAGAGGCTAAGGCTCAGCTAGAACTTAGGCTGGCCACTTCCATGAAAGTTAACAAAAAACACTTTTATAAATTTATCAATGCTAAAAGGAAGGGCAAGAAGAGCCTCCACTCCTTACTGGACCAGGAGGGGAACACTATAACTGATGATGAAGCAAAGGTAGAGGTCCTGAATGCCTTCTTCACCTCAGTTTTCAACAGTAAGGAGAGAGGAGGAGGAGGCAAGTGGCCTCTTGTACTGGGGGATGGGGTCGGGGAGCGGTGTGTTCCCCTGGAAATTCATGAAGAATTAGTTCAGGACCTGCTGAGCCATCTGGACACCCACAAGTCCATGGGACCAGATGGGATCCATCCCAGGGTGCTGAGAGAGCTGGCAGCTGAGCTGGCCAAGCCACTCTCCATCATTTTCCAGCAGTCCTGGCTCACCGGAGAGGTCCCAGGAGACTGGAAAATGGCCAACGTGGTCCCCATCCACAAAAAGGGTCGGATGGAGGAACCTGGGAACTACAGACCTGTCAGCCTGACCTCAGTGCCAGGGAAACTGATGGAGCAGGTTCTCTTGGGGCCAATAACTGGGCACCTGAGGGATGGCAAAGAGCTCAGATCCAGCCAGCATGGGTTTAGGAAGGGCAGATCCTGCCTTTCTAACCTGATCTCCTTCTATGATCAGGTGACTGCTTGGTGGATGTGGGGAGGCCTGTGGATGTGGTCTATCTGGACTTCAGCAAGGCCTTTGACACTGTCCCCCACAGCAAACTGCTGGCTAAGCTGTCAGCCCGCGGCTTGGATGGCAACACTCTGTGCTGGGTTAGGAACTGGCTGGAGGGCCGGACCCAGAGAGTGGTGGTGAATGGTGCCACATCCAGCTGGCGGCCAGTCACTAGTGGTGTCCCTCAGGGATCAGTGCTGGGCCCCATCCTCTTTAACATCTTCATAGATGATCTGGATGAGGGCATCGAGTCAGTCATCAGCAAGTTTGCAGATGACACTAAGCTGGGGGCAGATATGACTGAGTTGGAGGGCAGAAGGGCTCTGCAGCGGGACCTTGACTGCCTGGACAGATGGGCAGAGGCCAATGGGATGGCATTCAATAGCTCGAAGTGCAGGGTGCTGCACTTTGGCCACAACAACCCCATGCAGAGATACAGGCTGGGGTCAGAGTGGCTGGAGAGCAGCCAGACAGAGAGGGATCTGGGGGTACTGATTGATACCCGCCTGAACATGAGCCAGCAGTGTGCCCAGGTGGCCAAGAGAGCCAGTGGTATCCTGGCCTGCATCAGGAATGGTGTGGTCAGCAGGAGCAGGGAGGTCATTCTGCCCCTGTACTCTGCACTGGTCAGACCACACCTCGAGTACTGCGTTCAGTTCTGGGCCCCCCAGTTTAGGAAGGACACTGAGATGCTCGAGCGTGTCCAGAGAAGGGCAACGAGGCTGGTGAGAGGCCTTGAGCACAGCCCTACGAGGAGAGGCTGAGGGAGCTGGGATTGGTCAGCCTGGAGAAGAGGAGGCTCAGGGCAGACCTTATTGCTGTCTACAACTACCTGAAGGGTGGTTGTGGCCAGGAGGAGGTTGCTCTCTTCTCTCAGGTGGCCAGCGCCAGAACAAGAGGACACAGCCTCAGGCTGCGCCAGGGGAGATTTAGGCTTGAGGTGAGGAGAAAGTTCTTCCCTGAGAGAGTCATTGGACACTGGAATGGGCTGCCCGGGGAGGTGGTGGAGTCGTCGTCCCTGGGGCAGTTCAAGGCAAGGTTGGATGTGGCACTTGGTGCCATGGTCTAGCCTTGGGCACTGTGGTAAAGGGTTGGACTTGATGATCTATGAGGTCTCTTCCAACCTTGGTGATACTGTGATACTGTGATGTTTGTCCCAATAGAAACAGCTCCTGCCTGACACAGAGCAAGAGGAGGAGGAAAGGAGAATGAGCTGGCCTTGCAGTGAGTTTGTAAAGAGACAGCAGAGTTATGGCATTGACTAACAATCCTCTAGTCCCCAGAGGATTTCTAACTCTATAGTTCTCAACCTGGGACACTCCAGTGTCTCCACATCCCTCTTGTAATGAACTGCCCAAAACTCAACACAGTATTTGAGTTGTGGCCTTGAGGTGGTCCTGCTCTGGCAGGCAGGTTGGACTTGATCTCGAGGTCACTTCCAACCCCTAACATCCTGTGGTCCTGTGGACAATTAACACTCAATATACTCAAAGACCTCATATTGCAGCTAAGCTCCTAAACATTGAACTAACTGAATATTTCCACTGCTTGCTTGCTTGCCTCCTACCTATCCCCAAGTTACAAAATCAGCCAAGATTCCTTCTGAGTTGCATGTCACACCGATGAAGAAGCCAGCTTCCAATCTGCAGCAGACAGAAAGCAAGGATGCTATGCTAAAAGAACAGTTATAGGCCATTTTATAGAGTCAAACAGAAGATGACACACTTAAGTATCGGTCCTGCCTCAGTAAAGCCAGGTTGTCTCTTCACCTTACATTAGGCTATAAATTCTTAACATAGCTTTAGGTTATCCAGCTTTATTTAGCTGCAGACGAAAGGACTTTTACTATTGTGGATCAAGGCAACTGTCTCTGGAATTGATCTCATTAGCAAAGTTTCCATAGGAAAGAAGATTAAGGAAAGCAACTGATTTTCTTGACTTGCACTGGTGCAGCTGTGGCAGCCAAGCAATTCCATCTTCCTTGGAGGCATTGGTTTCAGGTCACATTTTGAACTCCAGTTAAGTCCTCAAATAATTCTGAAGACAATCAAGGATAAGTGACCACTCTCCACTACAGCAAAGCAAACGTTCAGCATGGTCGAGAAATAGCTTTGGGGGAATGCTGTTTTTGCTTGCTTTCTTTTTCTGTTTCTTCTTCTTTTTCTCTTTGTTCTTCTTTTCCCTTTTCTCCATTCTTTCTATTTTTCTTTTTCTCTTTATTTTTCTTCTTTTTATGTTTCTTCTTCTGTTTCTCCTTTTCCTTTTTTTTCTTTATTTTTCTTCTTTTTCTATCTTTTTATTCTTCTTCTTTCTTTTTCTTTCTCTTTTTCTTTCTTTTCTTTCTTTTCCTTCTTTCTTCTTTATTTTTTTCCTTTATTTTTCTCTTCCTTTTTCTTTCTTTTCTTTCTTTTCCTTCTTTCTTCTTTATTTTTTTCCTTTATTTTTCTCTTCTTTTCCTTTTTCTTTCTCTTTTTCCTTTCCCCTTTTTCTTCTCTTTTCCTTTTTCTTGTTTCTTTTTCCTCTTTTCATTATTTTTCTTCTTTTTCTTTCTTTTGGTTTTTTTTTTTTTCCTTTTTTTTGTTTTTCTTTATCTTTTCCTTTATCCTCCTTCTTATTCTTCTTTCTCTTTCTCTTTACTTTTTTCAGTTTTATTCTTCTCTTACTTCTTATTTATCTTTACTTTTTTCCCTTTTTTTCTTATCTTTCTTTTTCTTCTTTATTTCTTTTTTTTTCTTTATTTTTCTTCTTCTGTTTCTTCTTTTTCTTATTCTTTCTCTCTGTTTCTCTTTTTTTTTTATTTTTTCTTCTTTTTCTTCTTCATTTTCTGTTTCTTCTTCCCCTCTTTCTTTTTCTTTTCTTTTTTTTACCCTTTTTTTTCCTGTTCTTTTTTCTTTTATTCAGTTTTTTTTTTGTGTGATTTGTTCTGTTTTGGTTGTTTGGGTGGTTTTTTTTTTTTAGGCTTTGTGTACAGTATTCAAAATGAAGACAACATTCTGGCTGTCTTTGACTTTCTGCACACTCAGCACCTCCAGTTTATGACCACAATCCAGTGGTAAAATTGACCTTGAAATTTGGCAAATGAAGTCTAAATTATTGGTTTGGGTTTTTTTTGGTCACAAAAACCTGCTTTAGATTTAACACTTTGGGGATACTAAAGACTCATAGAATGCATAGGGTTGTATGTCTGAAGGTCATCTTGTCCAGCTCTGCTAAAATGACCAGAGACATTTCCAACTAGATCAGGTCGCTCAGTACCCAGTCAAGCCTGACCAGGGATGAAGCTTCCACGGCATCTCGGAGCAACCTGTTCCATTAACACACCACCTTCATTGTGAAGAACTTTCTCCTTCTTTGCCCTGCACCACTTTAAAACCAGACTAACTGCACTAGAATCATAGAATCAGCCAGGTTGGAAGAGAACTCCAAGCTCATCCAGTCCAACCTAGCACCCAGCCCTAGACAATCAGCCAGACCACAGCACTAAGTGCCTCATCCAGGCTTTGCTTCAACACCTCCAGGGATGGCAACTCTACCACCTCCCTGGGCAGCCCATTCCAATGCCAATCACTCTGCGAGAACTTCCTCCTAACATTCAGCCTAGACCTCCCCTGCCACAACTTGAGACTGGGTCCCCTTCTCCTCTTGCTGGTTGCCTGGGAGAAGAGATCAACCCCAACTGGCTACAGCCTCCCTTCAGTTTGAAACTAAACTAGTTTAAAACCATTGCCCATCATACTATCGCTACGTGCCCAGCTAAACAGTCCCTCTTCAGCCTTCCTTTAAAAACAGAATACTTAATTCTCTTTACATTGCAGACAATATTTTTAACTTACATTGCTATTTAAATGTAATTGTTTGAAAAATCTCTCATGTTTTCACAGGGAAAGCCTTTTTAGGATGATTTAAAGAAACCATTTACCTTGCTGTTTGTGAACTACTGTGGTTTGATAACAAATCACTGAATCACAGAATGTCAGAGGCTGGAAGGGACCTCCAAAGCTCATCTGGTCCAACCACCCTGCCAGAGCAGGACCACCTCTATGATCACACAGGAGCGTGTTCAGGTGGGGTTTGAATATCTGCAGAGAGGGAGACTTCACAACCCCCCCAGGCAGCCTGTTCCAAAGTTTTCTCACCCTCACAGGGGAAAAATTCCTCATCATTTTTAAATTAAACTTCCTCTGCCTCAACTTCCACTCACTGCCTTTTGTCCTGTCATTGAGCATCACCCAGCAGAGCCTGGCTCCAGCCTCCTGCCACTCACCTTTGTATATTAATAAACATTGATGAGATTACTTCTCAGTCTCCTCTGAGACTGGAACCCAGAGACTAGGCAAGCTGAAGAGCCCCAGCAAGAGTCCCCAGAGACTAGAGCAAGCTAAAGAGCCCCAGTAAGAGTCCCCAGGGTCTAGAGCAAGCTAGAGAGCCCCAGCTCCCTCGGTCTTTCTCCTATGACAACATCTGCCCCAACATCCAAGCACTAACACTGTGGAGCAGCCAAGAGAAGGCAAAGCAACAGCCTCTCTGTCTCACAAACAGAAATAGAAGGATGGGGTCTGAATGGGAAAAAACATTAATGTGGCAATTCAGAGGATTCACTATTCTAAATCCCTTAGCTCATGAGAACTAAGGGGCTTAGCAGTCTCTACCAAGTAGCTCTGATGTGCTTCTGCCTTCTGCTAGAAGCAAATCCTGGTTCATGGAAGGGTCCAGATCCAGCCAGCAGTCATTATCTTTATGTCCCCAAAGAGCAAGGTTTTTCTTGAAGTCACATTCAGAATGGGAGCTGTCATCCCAAAGGAGAAAATCAGTGTAGCTTTTGTCCTATATACTTACATTACATAATTCTGACTATTATCTCTGGGGCCTCTCTGGGAAACTTTCCACCATTCTTTCTCTGTTAGGTCTCAAAGTTATCAGAGTCAGAGTTCATTTATACTTCTGATCTCTGGCTAGACAATGTCCCCAGGGTTGTGGAGTCCAGCATGGCAGAACAGAAATGTAATTTTATGGCCCCTATATTCTAATTCATTTAATTAGGAGGTTTCCTGGATCTCTTGGGGGTGTGTCCTTTCATGTTTAGAGATTGCTACAGAAAAATCTATCCCCATTCCAGAAAGCCACAAGGAAAGTTGTCTCCCAAGAGTAGATCTTGTTTGCCCTTCATCAAATTAGTATTCATCACATCATCAGAATAGACCTTTCCATCTCTTCCCTCTACCATCAACAGTTTTGAGGAAGAATTCTTGCACAGCCACTCACAAAGAAATGCACAAAATGTACATGTACTAATAATGGAAAACAAAATATTACAGGCTGGGGACAGAGTGGCTGAGAGCAGCCAGGCAGAGAGGGACTTGGGGGTAATGGGAGATAGTGGCTAAATATGAGCCAGCAGTATGCCCAGGACAGCTAATGGCATCCTGGAAGAGACCTCCAAGATCATGCAGGTCAACCTAGCACCCAGCCCTAGCCAATCAACCAGACCATGGCACTAAGTGCCCCATCCAGGCTTTGCTTCAATACCTCCAGGGACAGCAACTCCACCACCTCCCTGAGCAGCCCATTCCAAGGCCAATCAGTCTTTCTGTCAAGAAGTTCTTCCTAACATTGAGTCTAAACCTGCCCTGGTGCATTTTGAGGCTGTGTCCTCTTGTTCTGCCCATGGGTGCCTGGGAGAAGAGATGAACCCCACCTGGCTACAACCTCTTTTCAGGTCACCTCTGAACCTCCTCATCTCCAGGCTGAACAACCCAGCTCCCTCAGCCTCTCTCTACAGGGCTATGCTCCAGGCCCCCCTTCTTCAGAGAATCACAGAGCAGTTTGTGTTGGAATGGACCTTTAAAGGTCCAACATCCCTGCAGTGAGTAGGGACACCTGCAACTAGAACATGTTGCTCAGATCTCCATCCAACCTGACCTGGAATGTTCCCAAGGATGGAGTGAAGTTCCTTTGATGGCATTAAGATGGAAAAATGGCACCAGTGACCTTGGGAATAGGTACCCTGAGACCCTTACTGGAGCTACCTGCCTTAGCTCCATCTCTGATGTGGAGCCAAGCAAGTGGTCTGAGCATTTAAATCATGATATGCTGCTCTTCTGCTGTTGATTGCTGCTACAAAATGAGCTCATCGAGTTGTTCATGAAACACTTTTTTCTGCTGTCAAGAGGAACTCCTCACTTTGCTATTATAAACTAGAAATATTCAGTGTACAGGGTTTACAACCCAAACCTGACAACTTAGCATAAAGTTTTAGATGCTTAATCATATATCTTAATAAAAAATCATACATGCACTGGCTGACTGAGACAGATTTTGATTACCTGTCTGGGAAGAAACAGACTGCTTTAGGAGCACTCTACCATTGTACCTGCCACACACTTTTAATTAAAAACGTATTGATGCATGACTAAATTGTGCAGAGTGAAAAACAGACCTCTTTGAGCTCAGTTGCAACATATTGCACACATAACCCAATGAAGTAAGCCCTCACAATTACAATAGGAAGACAACCCCAGGTGCAGGTACAGTTATACTTTTTCAGGTCAACCTCCAAGCACAGAATTGCAGAATCACAGACTCACAGAATTTCTTAGATTGGAAAAGACCTTCAAGATCACTGAGTCCAACCATTAGATTCACATAGATGAGTCCTTGACTAATCTAAAAACTCTCAGCACAACATCTAATCACTATCATAGAATCAGGCAGGTTTGAAGAGACCTCCAAGATCATCCAATCCAACCTAGCACCCAGCCTTAGCCAATCAACCAGACCATGGCACTAAGTGCCCCAGCCAGGCTTGGCTTCAACACCTCCAGGGATGGTGACTCCACCACCTCCCTGGGCAGCCCATTCCAATGCCAATCACTCTCTCTGCCAACAACTTCCTCCTAACATCCAGCCTAGACCTCCCCTGGTACAGCTTGAGACTGTGTCCCCTTGTTCTATTGCTCATTTCCTGGGAGATCAACTCCCACCTGTCTGCAGCTTCCTTTCAGGTAGTTCTTGACAGCAATGAGCCTCCTCTTCTCCAGGCTAAACAACCCCTATGGTTGGAAAGGACTACCAGCATCATCCAGTCCAACCTTCTTCCCAGCATCCTTCATCACTAGACCACAGCCTCAAGTGCCACATTCCCTCTCCTTTTAAACACCTCCAGGGATGGCGACTCCACCACCTCCCTGGGCAGCTCATTCCAGTGCCTGACCACCTGCTCAGTAAAGAACCTCCTCCCAATATCCAGCCTAAACCTCACCTGACACAACTTGAGGCCACTTTCTCTTGTCCTATCATTAGTAATTGCGGAGAAGAGACCATGCACGCACTGCAGAGGCAATCAGCACAAATCAGTGTGGACCCAATCAGCACAAAGGAATTTACTAATTTACTCTAAATATCTGTAATGAAGTCATTTCACTAATCCATTGCAAATTAAAGATGTGGTGAAATGAAGACAGAATGGTGATTACCAGTATTTTATCGAGCATTTCTAAGTGTGCTAACTAAGGCAGTCTAACACTCAATATTTTGATCTGAGAAGTATATGCAACCAGGAATGCGCTGGTCACAGTCTGCTACAGCTAGAGGAAGGAAATCAATGCACTATTGAAAACAAAAACAACCCAAAAAAACCCAACAAAAAACCCACCCCTGCATCTTGCAGCCAGTATCTATCATTAAATGAATATTGGATTTAGACTGAGAGGAGGTGTGCTAGTTTGAGCCTAGCTGGGATATTTTGGTGAGAGGAATTAGATGATAGGCTGTGAAAAGGAAACAGTGGGGATGCCTGCTGCACTCATAGGCTTGCTGAGATGCATACAGACAAGAACACAAACATAGATAACACAGAATTTGCTCTCTGGCTTTTGGGCTGCACTTCTCTCTCTAACTCACTTGCTGTCTGATTAACCAGTCTGCTTCCTAACCCCTCTGGCCAACCCTCCAAACTTACCTTGAACGTAAGGCAAAGTCTGGAGTAAGGTAGAGAGGTGGGGAGAAGGTGGAAGGGTGGTTCGAAGCCTCTCATGGGGACTCTGGTTTCTGGGAGGGCTGTTGTGTTACTGTATCACTTTTTAACTTGCATGTTTCTGTCTATAATAATAAATACCTGCTTGTTTATTGTGCTAAGCTGTCAATATAAAGCTTTATCCTTTAATTTCAACCTTGGCTGAGTCTAGTCTGGGTGATTTTCTTAAGTGTGTGGGGGGGCAGGTAACACCCAAACCACCACAGGAGGTAAATGCATTCTTGATTAAAATGCACGGAAGAAGAGTTGGAATCCAGGATAAGAATTGTCACATGGTGAAGAACTAATACTCACAGTTCAGTGGCACAACATTCATCCCTAAATATCCAGCTGGAATTATTTTCCAGCTTTTTTATAAGACATCTACTAGATGGGCTGCAGCAAGAGCAGTGTGGACAGCAGGGCAAGGGAGGAGATCCTGTCTCTTTGCTCTGCTCTCCTCAGACCCCACCTGGAGTCCTGTGTGCAGTTCTGGAGCCCCCAACACAAGAAGGACATGGAACTGTTAGCGCCAGCCCAGAGGAGGCCACAAGGATGATTAGAAGACTGCAGCAGCTCTGCTATGAGGACAGGCTATGAAAGTTGGGGCTCTGCAGCCTGGAGAAGAGAAGGCTTTGAGGAGACCTCGTAGTAGGCTTCTAGTATCTGAAGGGGGCTACAGGAGGGCTGGGGAGGGACTATTGACAAGGTCTGGTAATGATAGGATGAGGAGTAATGGGTCTAAACTGGAAGAAGAGAGATTGAAACTGGCTGTTAGGAAGAAGTTCTTTGCAGTGAGGGTGGTGAGACACTGGCACAGGTTGCCCAGGGAGGTTGTGGATGACAGAATCACAGATGGTCCTGCTCTGGCAGGGGGGTTGGACTGGATGATCTCTTTGGGTCCCTTCCAACCCCTGACATACTGTGATTCTGTGTATCATTTCATACAAAATATTAACTATAACTATGAGAAATGACATCAAAACCAGGATTCTAAATACTATCTAATGAAGAAAGGAACTAAGCCTGAATACCAGGCAGCTATCTAACAACTTGTGCTAAGGACTGAACAGAAATCTGACTCTCTTAGATGCTGCAGAAACAGAAAACCTAAAAGCTGTTTTTCTCTCAAGTACTGCTGTCCAGAGAAAGATTCCCTCTTTTGTTAGTCATTATTTTATTTCTGCAATTCAGATTTTACTTGCACTGCTTCCCAGCCCCTCCTCTCTATCCTTTTCCACAGCAGACTCTGCACTTGCATCACTCACTGCAGCTTTTCCAGTGACAGATAAAAATAGTTAAAAAATGCAGACAGTTTCTTGAACACTGTGGGCTGAATTTTGGCAAATGAAGTTTCTTGCATGTTCAAAAAAAAACAAAAAAAAAAAAAAAAAAAAGGAAGAAGAAGAAGGATGAAAAAAAGAGGTATTAAATGAAACAGTCTTTGCATCACAGTTTTCATTCTTTCTGTGTTAAGTGCGTAAAGATTTCTCCAGCAAAATGGTTTTGAAGTGCAAATGCCAAGATGCTGAAATCAAAACTTGATGCAGGAATAAACCTGGAAAGTTTTCATACTGGGATTCAAAATTGCACCAAAATCTCAGACGGACATATGGAGGACATGGAGGATGGAGCTTTTTCCCTCACTGCTCCTGCCTGAGAAAAAGGCAAGCATGAGCTTTAACAGCGACATTCTTGGCGCTCCTGAGGTGTGCATCAGCTTTCTCAAAGCTGTGTAGTTCCTTGTAGCTCCCCAACATGAGAAGAGAGACTCTTCTCTCTTTCCACATGAGTTTCACTCTGCCTTGCATGCAAAGAATCACAGAATTAACCAGCTTGGAAAAGACCTCTAAGGTCATCGACTCCTAATACCTTCTAATTAACTAAACCATGGCACCAAGTGCCTCATCCAGTCTCCTTTTAAACACCTCCAGGGACAGCAACTCCACCACCTCCATGGGCAGCCCATTCAAATGCCAGTCACTCTCTCTGCCAAGAACTACTTCCTAACAACCAGCTTAAACCTGCCCTGGTGGAGCTTGAGACTGTGTCCCCTTGTTTTCTTGCTGGTTGCCTGACAGAAGAGACCAACCCCACCTGGCTAACAGCCTCCCTTCAGGGAGCTGCAGACAGCAATGAAGTCTCCTCTGAGCCTCCTCTTCTGCAGGCTGCACACCCCCAGCTCCCTCAGCCTCTCCTCACTGGGCTGTGTTCCAGGCCCCTCACCAGCTTTGTTGCCCTCCTCTGGACACCTTCCAGCACCTCAACATCTCTCTTGAATGGAGGAGCCCAGAACTGGACACAGCACTCAAAGTGTGGCCTGAGCAGTGCTGAGTCCAGGGGCAGAATAACCTCCCTTGTCCTACTGACCACATTGTTCCTGATCCAGGCCAGGATGCCATTTGCTTTCTTGGCCACCTGAGCACACTGCTGGTATTCTCCCAGTATAGCTCATGCAGACTGTGAAGAAGAACCAACATTTTATTGTGCCTTTCTTAATTAAATTGAGGAGCAAAACTATGGAACCCACACTTATAAATACGGAAATTTATCTTGCACAAATTCCTAACTAAAGAAAGAAAGAAAAAGACATTTCAGAAGCTCATAGAAAGGCAGCCTGCAGTTAGCCCTATCCTTAAGAGCTGTAACACTTGGATAAAATGATTTCTCCAAAGGAATTCCACTTAGTGGTTTATTCTCCAGAGCTCCCCAAGATGCAGCACTGCAAGCAACATCCCTCCCTGTTACAAGAGCGAGGCTGCAGTGAAGAACAATGGGATGAATTTTAGATGTAAATCTGAATTTCATGACCTTTCAAGTCAGATCCTTAAACCTCATTTGAGCAGTGTGTTCTCTTTATGAATATGCCGTTGAACCAAAGACCCAGAACTGACATAATATTTCTCCTTGTCCTCAAGGGTTTCTTTTTTGCCCTCTTCAGGTGTAAATTAAGCTTTTACATTGCCATCTGTATTTACTTTATGCTCTACAAAGTTCTCAGTCATTACAGTTTTAGGGTTTGGGTTTTTTTGATGCATTACATTTTGCTGCTTTTGCCCAATAGGTAGCATTGTCAGTTGAGTAGAAGAGATAGGACAATTGTCAAACCACTGCAATACAAATGAGCCAAAAGGATCTTTGAAACAACTGCACTCACTCAATTCCAAAAACAGGCCCTGGTTTAAAACATAAAACAGCTCCAATGCACTTTGGAAATGCAGGCTGAAAAATGAAGTACAGAGAAACTTAAACAGAAGCACTCAGGCTTTATTTCACTATAAGCTAAGCACCTAAGCCAAAAAAATTAAATGAAAAATAAAGTGTAGAATCATAGGATCATTGGATCAACCGCCAACAATATCTTAATTTATCAAATTAAATTCACAGAATGGTTTTCTTTAAGGATGCCACTTACAACACCTCATTATGTGGTAGGGTTTTCTGCACAGTGATGTCTATAAATATAGATCTAGCTCACAAATGGTTGCTGCTCATCCTGTAACTAATGTAGATGTGACCTAACAAATGACACACCCAGGGCATGATATCTTCCTAAATGTACTGTGGTGTAAAAAATATTATTATTATTATTTACATTGTTTATATTTACATCATTCACACTATTATTTGTTATTTTTATAATTCACATTACTTACATTATTTATCATATATTATTATTAATAGTATCTATCAATCTATTCTCTATTATTATTTATTACTATTAATATATTATCTAATATATCAATTATCTGTATATTCAATATTTTTCATATAGAATGATATACAATTATTGCTATTATTATATAGTGTACCTAATACACATATTTATGATGTAGATATCGTATTATAATGTATGAAATACATATTAATATATGTGATATAGTATGTAATTATATACATACTTAATAATAATAAAGAAGAAGGGGAAAAGACCACGGCAAGAAGAGGAGGAAAAGGAGAAGAGGAGGAGGAGGAGGAGGAGGAGGAGGAGGAAAAGGAGAAGAGGAGGAGGAGGAGGAAAAGGAGAAGAGGAGGAGGAGGAGGAAAAGGAGAAGAAGAGGAGGAGGAAGAGGAGGAGGAGGAGGAGGAAAAGGAGAAGAGGAGGAGGAGGAGGAAGAAAAGGAGAAGAGGAGGAGGAGGAGGAGGAAAAGGAGAAGAGGAGGAGGAGGAGGAGGAAAAGGAGAAGAGGAGGAGGAGGAGGAAAAGGAGAAGAAGAGGAGGAGGAGGAGGAGGAGGAGGAGGAGGAGGAGGAGGAGGAGGAGGAGGAGGAGGAGGAGGAGGAGGAGAAGAGGAGGAGGAGGAGAGGAGGAGGAGGAGAGGAGGAGGAGGAGAGGAGGAGGAGAGAGGAGGAGGAGAAGAGGAGGAGGAGAAGAGGAGGAGGAGAAGAGGAGGAGGAAAAGAAGAAGAGGAGGAGGAGGAAAAGAAGAAGAAGAGGAGGAGGAAAAGAAGAAGAGGAGGAGGAGGAAAAGGAGAAGAGGAGGAGGAGGAAAAGGAGAAGAGGAGGAGGAGGAAAAGGAGAAGAGGAGGAGGAGGAAAAGGAGAAAAGGAGGAGGAGGAGGAGGAGGAGGAGGAGGAAAAGGAAAAGGAGGAGGAAAAGGAGGAGGAGGAAAAGAGGAGGAAGAGGGAAAGGAGAAGAGGAGGAGGAGGAGGAAAAGGAGAAGAGGAGGAGGAGGAGGCGGAGGAGGAGGAGGAGGAGGAGGAAAAGGAGAAGAAGAGGAGGAGAGAAAAAAATAAAATGAGAAGAAGAAAATAATAATAATTATCATCATCATCTACTCTCCAGGGCATACAAAGCAGGATTTCAGGTTGAGGAGCTGAAATGTATCTGGCTTTGCAAAGCAGCCGGTGACAAAATGCTAATCCTATGCTATGTCACTTCTCCAAACACCCAAGACTGTCAAGCAGCAATCTGCTATTGTGCAGCTGGATTTTCACTTTTGCTCCTGATTCACTTAGGTGCTTTGAAAATCTCTTACCTTTCCCAGAGGTAACAAGAGAAGCAGCTTTAAACTGGGCCCTGTCTGCTTCTATCAGGCTCTCTCTTAAATCACAAATCTCATCCTCAGTTAGAAAAAAAAAAATCACAACCCATTTTATATTCTTTTTTGAGGGGGTGAAGATTAACATATACATTACATATTACATCTTACTACTGAAAATAAATGTAGGATCTGGAAAAGTAGTACCAAAGCAAAGCTTGAAGATTATACATATATATATTTCCCCCCCTCCATTTCTGCAAGTAACTTAAAGTCCCTGAAATGGGACAACATCCATCACACTGTATTTCATTAGCCTATAAGGCAGCCTTAAATAACTGCCCCTAAAAACAGATCTTCGTTGATATGGCAAGTATCTAAAAAGGATAACTCTGAAAATATCCTCTGCTGGATTCGGCTTTGGATTTTGCCCAAATAAATTCAATCACCTCTCATTATGATTGAGGAGAGGAGGGAAGGAGTGTGTGTGTGTGTGTGTGTGTGTTGGGGGGGGATCACAAAAGCAAAGAGTGCAGCTCTGTTTAATCCATATAGACATGTCTACCCAAATCCCTTCACAAATGTATTTCTAATTCAGATAGGCTAACTCATCCTCTAATAATGAGAGCTCCTGTGAAAATGGAGTGCATTTTTAGTGTTCTTTGAATGTATTAAGCACTTCTATACCATTTTTTAGGGCTTTACCTGGAAAAAAATATATATTCATATATATATACACACAAACAAACAAACATATAGGGAGCTTGGCATAGGCAAGCTGGTTTCTTTCCCAGTGTAATTGTGAAGCTGTTTAGAACTGAAGTACTTGCTGGGCAAAGCCCTACAAGAAACAATATTTACTCTGCAGGCAGAGATCTGCAAAGCAGATTCAATCTCTTTCCCTACCTTTTTAGCATCCTGTACACCTTCCTAATCCTGACAAGAAATACAGGAGTAGGAAAAATTATGTTTTTTGTTTTTTTTTTTTACTTCTAATATGTATTTTCCAGCAGTCCTGGCTCACCGGAGAGGTCCCAGGAGACTGGAAAATGGCCAACGTGGTCCCCATCCACAAAAAGGGTTGGATGGAGGAACCTGGGAACTACAGACCCGTCAGCCTGACCTCAGTGCCAGGGAAACTGATGGAGCAGGTTCTCTTGGGGCCAATAACTGCGCACCTGAGGGATGGCAAGGATCTCAGGTCCAGCCAGCATGGGTTTAGGAAGGGCAGATCCTGCCTTTCTAACCTGATCTCCTTCTATGATCAGGTGACCCGCTTGGTGGATGTGGGGAGGCCTGTGGATGTGGTCTATCTGGACTTCAGCAAGGCCTTTGACACTGTCCCCCACAGCAAACTGCTGGCTAAGCTGTCAGCCTGCGGCTTGGATGGTAACACTCTGTGCTGGGTTAGGAACTGGCTGGAGGGCCGGACCCAGAGAGTGGTGGTGAATGGTGCCACATCCAGCTGGCAGCTGTCACTAGTGGTGTCCCTCAGGGATCAGTGCTGGGCCCCATCCTCTTTAACATCTTCATAGATGATCTGGATGAGGGCATCGAGTCAGTCATCAGCAAGTTTGCAGATGACACTAAGCTGGGGGCAGATGTGACTGAGCTGGAGGGCAGAAGGGCTCTGCAGCGGGACCTTGAACGCCTGGACAGATGGGCAGAGGCCAATGGGATGGGGTTCAATAGCTCAAAGTGCAGGGTGCTGCACTTTGGCCACAACAACCCCATGCAGAGATACAGGCTGGGGTCGGAGTGGCTGGAGAGCAGCCAGACAGAGAGGGATCTGGGGGTACTGATTGATACCCGCCTGAACATGAGCCAGTAGTGTGCCCAGGTGGCCAAGAGAGCCAGTGGCATCCTGGCCTGCATCAGGAGTGGTGTGGTCAGCAGGAGCAGGGAGGTCATTCTGCCCCTGTACTCTGCACTGGTCAGACCACACCTCGAGTACTGCGTTCAGTTCTGGGCCCCCCAGTTTAGGAAGGACATTGAGATGCTTGAGCGTGTCCAGAGAAGGGCGACGAGGCTGGTGAGAGGCCTCGAGCACAAGCCCTACGAGGAGAGGCTTAGGGAGCTGGGGTTGTTTAGCCTGGAGAAGAGGAGGCTCAGGGCAGACCTTATTGCTGTCTACAACTACCTGAAGGGTGGTTGTGGCCAGGAGGAGGTTGCTCTCTTCTCTCAGGTGGCCAGCTCCAGAACAAGAGGACACAGCCTCAGGCTGCGCCAGGGGAAATTTCGGCTCGAGGTGAGGAGAAAGTTCTTCCCTGAGAGAGTCATTGGGCACTGGAATGGGCTGCCTGGGGAGGTGGTAGAGTCGTCGTCCCTGGGGCAGTTCAAGGCAAGGTTGGATGTGGCACTTGGTGCCATGGTCTAGCCTTGAGCTCTGTGGTAAAGGGTTGGACTTGATGATCTGTGAGGTCTCTTCCAACCTTGGTGGTGATACTGTGATACTGTGATACTGTATTCTTTTAACCTTCTCATCATTTGCCATTGGAATGGGCTGCCCAGGGAGGTCTTGGAGTTGCCATCCCTGGAGATGTTCAAGCAAAGCCTAGATGAGACACTTAGTGCCACAGTCCAGTTGACTGGATAGGGCTGGGTGATAGGTTGGCTTGGATGATCTTGGTCTTTTTTTCCAACCTGGTTGATTCTATGATTCTATCTAGTATGGGTTGGTTTTTTTGGGGGGTTTCCTTGTTTTTTCCACTTTCTTCATACTTTACCACACAGATAGAGATCCAGAAAGGGCATTTCATCTCTTCCCCTACCCCTCAAGCATCTTCTGCACCTTCCTAAGGTCAACAGCTACCATTAAGAGCTAAATTCTGATTTGTAAGGTTGCAAACAGACCTATCCTATCCCAAAGGCAAGAAATAGAGAAGTACTTAAATATTTTATATATATATATATATATACACACTTCTAGTATGTATTCTTTTAACCTTCTAATCCTCTAATATGGGTTGTTTTTTTGGAAGGATTGTTTCTTTTTTCTACTGTCTTCATCCTTTACCACACAGATAGAGATCCACAAAGGGCATTTAATAGAATAGAATCACAGAATCAACCAGGTTGGAAGAGACCTCAAAGATGATCCAGTCCAACCTAGCACTCAGCCCTATCCAATCAACTAGACCATGGCACTAAGTGCTTCATCTAGTCTAAGAGATTTCACCTCCTTTCCCTGCCCCTCAAGCATCCTGTACACTTTCCTAATATCAACAGCTACCATTAAGTGTTAAATTCTGATTTTGCATCTGCAAACAGACCTACCCTATCCCAAAGACAAGAAATAGAGAAGTACTTAAATAATATATATATATATTACTTCTGATATGTATTTTTTAACCTTCTCCATCCTGACAGTACTGCATAATGCTTGCTAATTGAAGATTCAGCCTTAACAACAGAAATGTAGGCAGAAATGAGAAGTGGAGCTTTTGATGCAGCTGTAATGCTCACTGCCATGTGAGCTCTGTGCTCCTCACTGCTCCCCAGCTCTCTTCCTTTCCCACAGCTAACATTAACTCCCCATGGCAAAGTCCTACAGCCCCGAACCACGCACTACTAAACTAAATGCTTCAGCTACACGAGTTCAGGTTTTGAAATAATCACTAAAGTTGAGTTTTAAAAAGCATAAAATTGAACTCATCCAGCCTCTGAGCCAAGTTGAGGGGTTTAAAAGTTTATAAAGGAGGCTTTGCTTCTTTTGGTCCCCTAAAAAGGCTTTTATGGATGCAACCTATTTAGGCAGCCTACTTCAGCCTCAGCTCACACACTTCATAATAAAGAAAGACTGAGCTTCCAGCACGTGTCTCTATGTCCTCCTTCTGCATCTTTCTACTTTCAAAGTCTCACCATTTCAGATATGCACCAAACTCACCTTAGCAGAGACTGGCTGTGACCAGACATAATCTTTGAGGTCCTTTCCAACCCAAACCACTCTATGTAGGAGGTGCCCCTGCCTATGGTGGTTGGTTGGAACTGGCTGATCTTTGAGGTCCTTTCCAACCTAAACCATTCTGTGATTCTATGTTGGTATTTACAGTGTCTGCATGTAGCTTGACATGTGATAGCCACTCCAGTTAGTTTTATTAGCACTGTTTGCTTAACAGCACACTGCTACTCCAATATTCATAGACTTGCAGAATTGTTTTGGTTGGCAAAGACATCTGAGATCATCAGATCCAATCATTTTCCAACTCTACCCAGCCTAGTGCACGTCAGCACCACATCTCGCTGTCTTCTGAACACCTTCACAGAGGAAGGTTCTATCACCTCCCTGGGAAGCCAGTTCTAGTGTTTGATAACTCCAAGTCCCTCTGAGACTCCTCACATGAGTTGTTCTCACATTCTTCACTTGCTCCACAACCGGTACAGAGCACACAACTCCAGGTGTGGCCTCAACAGTGATGAGTACAGAGGGACAATCACTTCTCCAGACATACCTGTCACATTATTCCTAATAGAGGATGGAATGCTGTTGGTCTTTTGGTCACCCAGAAAAACTTTTGACTCATATTCAGCCAGATGTCAATCAAATTCACCTTATACATCCCCTGTATTTTCTCCTACAAGATATTCTCTACTTTGTCACCTAACCTTCATTATTTTCCCCCATACATTCTTTAATACTATTAAGGGTTGTAATTGGTGATCTTAAGGGTCACCTCCAGCTAAAATGATTCTGTGATTTCAAGCCAAATCATTCTATGATTATCTGGTACAGGTGGCAGGGAGGTTGGACTGGATGAGTTTCTCAAGTCCCTTCCAGCCCCTGACATTCTGTGATTCGTAGAATCACAGGATGGTGTGTGTTAGAAAGAACACTGAAAATCACCTAGGTCCAACCTCCTTGCCATTGACAGGGACAACTTCCTCTAGACCAGGCTGCTCAAGTCCTCATCCAGCCTGTCCCTCAACATCTCCCCACCTAGAGTACTGCATCCAGTTCTGGAGTTCCTATTACAAGAGGGATACGGATGTGCTGGAAGGTGTCCAGAGAAGGGCCACAAAGATGATCAGAGGGCTGAAGCACTTCTCCTATGATGAGAGACTGAAGGAGTTGGGGCTGTTGAGTTGGGAGAGGAGAAGGCTCCAAGGTGACATTACTGTGGCCTTTCAGTATCTGAAAGGAGGCCTACAAGAGTGAGGGACTTATAGGTGGTCAGGTAGTGATAGGACTGGGGGGAATGGAACAAAGCTGGAAATGGATAGATTCAGACTGGATGTTAGAGAGAAGTTCTCCAGCATGAGGATAGTGAGATCCTGGAAGGGGTTACCAGACCAGGCTGGATGAGGCTCTAGACAGCCTGATCTAGTGTGAGATGTCCAGACCTACGGCAGGGTGTTGGGACTATATGATCCTTGTGGTCCCTTCCAACCCTGACTGATTCCAAGATTCTACACAAAAGCATAACTGATGTCAGTAACTCTGCTGCCCTGCACTGCAAGACTGCTAATGGAAAGCTGCTCCCTCCTTTTCACTTTTCTACATAGGCATTGCTACCAGAATGCCTTAAATAGAAGGTAATCACAAAACCACTGCCCACTACAAACCGATACAAAGAACAGACATCTCTGGTTATTCTCATTGTACTTATTGCACCTTCTAAACATAGAATCAGAGAATCACAGTATCACCAAGGTTGGAAGAGACCTCATAGATCATCAAGTCCAACTTGTTACCACAGAGCTCAAGACTAGATCATGGCACCAAGTGCCACGTCCAATCTTGCCTTGAACAGCTCCAGGGACAGCGACTCCACCACCTCCCCGGGCAGCCCATTCCAGTGTCCAATGACTCTCTCAGTGAAGAACTTTCTCCTCACCTCAAGCCTAAATTTCCCCCGGTGTAGCTTGAGGCTGTGTCCTCTTGGAAGAGACCTCCAAACTCATCCAGTCCAACCTAGCACCCAACCCTGTCCAATCAACCAGACCATGGCACTAAATGCCCCATCCAGGCTTTTCTTCAACACCACCTCCCTGGGCAGCCCATTCCAATGCCAGTCACTCTCTCTGCCAACAACTTCCTCCTAACATCCAGCCTAGACCTCCCCTGGCACAACTTGAGACTCTGTCCCCTTGTTTTGTTGCTGCTTGCCTGGCAGAAGAGACCAACCCCACCTGGCTACAGCCTCCCTTCAGGTAGCTGTGGACAGCAATGAGGTCTGCCCTGAGCCTCCTCTTCTGCAGGCTGCACACCCCCAGCTCCCTCAGCCTCTCCTCACAGGGCTGTACTCCAGGCCCCTCACCATCTCCACTGCCCTTCTCTGGGCACCATCCAGTATCTCAACATCTCTCTTTAATTGAGGAGCCCAGAACTGGACACAGTACTCTAATTGTGGCTTGACCAGTGCTGAGTACAGTGGAAGAATAAGCTCCCTTGTCCTGCTGGCCACAGCCTTGCCCCAGCTCAGAAGTCTTCCTTGAGGCAAAGAGCAGCTCCCACGTTCCCTCAGCTTTTAAACATAAGACAAAGCATTCTCAGTGAGAGCAACTGCAAACATCAACCACACATTGGTAAACACCTACTGACACACCAGGCAGGAACTGTGGATCACATGGAGGAGTGAGGTAGTTCACAGCACATGGAATAAATCAGAAGAGGTAAATTACAGGCCTCCCGTTTACATGTGTCACAATTTATTATCTCTGTTAATTAATAATTATAATTAACAGTGTTAGCATATGATTAATTCTAAATTATTGCCCTCCTGTTATTCATCTTCTGATTGTATATTTCTAGTAAGATGCTAGCCTTATGCTACCAAAATTTTTAATTATACCATAATCATGTAGAAAAAGAACATTTTTTCCCTCTGTTAGCAGCGTGGGCTACAATAATAAAGCATCCCTTTGATTCATGTTTACATATGGTTCATCAACCACCTTAACTGGACTTAAATTAGCAGTGGTGATACACTGACACGTCATGTCATCAATCACAAGTACACACAGGCAATGTTTTCTTTTGAAAACTCAGGTGCCTAATATTAACTAAGAATAATTAGACTTTGAAGGTCACAGAGCAGCTGATGCAATTTGCATCCGTGATCAGGGAATGAATATCCCCATAATCAGATAACCGGTGCAGATGGACTGCTTCCTACCACATACTACCCTGCTTCTTGTCAGTCATTTTATTATGTCATCTTTTAGGTGCTTTAATTCTGTAAGATGCAAGGAAATGAGTGATGGTGCTTAAAGGTTGAAAAGAAGTTCCTCATCAGAGAAGGTATCCATATATATATATATATGCAATACTTGATTTCCAACATAGACTCACAGAACCTTCAAGATCCTCAAGGAGAGCTGCAGCTCTCTATGAAGACAGGCTGGCAGGCTATGAGAGTTGGGCTCTGCAACCTGGAGAACAGAAGGCTTTGAGGAGACCATGCACTGGCCTTCCAGTATCTGAAGGGAGACTACAGGAAGGCTGGGGAGGGACTACTGACAAGTGCTTGTAATGATAGGACAAGGAGGAATGGGATTAAACTGGAAGAGGGAAGATTTAAACTGGATGTCAGGAAGAAATTCTTTGCAGTGAGGGTGGTGAGATGCTGGCACAGCTTGCCCAGGGAGGTTTTAGATCACAGAATGCAATCTTTGATCATATTCTGTGCTTCACAACATCCCTGGAGGTGTTCAAGGCTGGGATGGATGAGGTCTTGAGTGACCTGTTCTAGTGGGAGGTGTCCCTACCAATGGCAGAGGGTTGGAAGTGAATGAGCTTTGAGGTCCCTTCCAATCTAAACCATTCTGTGATTCTATCCAGTCCATGCGAAACACACAGGGGGAAAGTTGTGTTCCAATGACCTTATTTAATCATTTTACATCACTGTTGCACAATAAAACTCTCAAGACCTTTGCTTCTCTGATAAAAAGTGTAACACCTCATCTACTACACAGAAAAAGGTATTATTTGCACTACAACATGAACAGCGTTTTAAGGGTTTATATCATCTAGCTTATAGGACAAGATTTTCTGGCGCATCCTATAAAATGAAGGGTAGAGAAAGGACTAAATACTTCCACATTCAGAGGAAGGACTAAAAACTTCAGCATTCAGATGGATGTTTGGAAGATAGCATTGTATAACTCAAGCATGCACATCTCCCCTCTGCAAACACTTCAGCAAAGCAAAACAAAACAATTAAAGCTGTTCATTACTACTATAATTTCAAAAGCAGTTGTAATGGTGTAGATCTTAGAATCATAAAATCAACCAGGTTGGAAGAGACCTCCAAGATCATCCAGTCCAACCCATCCTCCAGCCCTATCCAGTCAACTAGGCCATGGCACCAAGTGCCTCATCCGGTCTTTTCTTGAAGACCTCTAGGCACAGTGCCTCCACCACCTCCCTGGGCAGCTGTTTCTACTACAAGGTGCTGGGTAGCTGTTTCTCTGGTCCTACACAAGCAGTAAGGATGCACTTGACTTTTCCAGCTCCCTGGTATTATTCTGAGTACATAAAATTGTCCATGTGCTCCTGTCTCTGTGTGACTAGGACATAATAAATCTGACTATCAAGTTAATGTCTTGCCACAAAACTAGATTTTGGACCAGGAAGACAAATGGACGTTTTGGGAAACCAAAATGAGAGAGAGGTTTAAGCACATACAGAACATTAAGACACAAGGGTCTTAAAATTGAACAACCTAAGTATTAGCTGCTTGATCTTTCTTACTGACAAATATTTTGCCCTAATTTGAAAAGACACAGACACATTTCCCCTTTCCAAGCTGAGTTCTCCACCACATGCTACTTTTAAAGGTAGTGCAGAGTTTAATGGCTCAGCAACGTTATACACCACCATGAAAAGAGAGGTTTACGATGGCCTTTAGCTACAGCGACGTGAAAGGCGCCTCTACGGTTTTATTTGGTTGAAAAAACCCAGAGCACAACCCACTTGTCCCAGTCATGTAATAGCCCTGCCCATCGAATTTCTCTGCCTGCTTCACAAAACTACACATGTTTTGGGTTTTTTTTACATGCCAATGACTTTGTGGGTGATAAAAAGCTGCCAAAAGCTGGTTTTGTGGAATGCTCCTAAATTCAAAAGCCTCTTAGTCAGCTACACATTATTTTTAAGCCCTTAAGGGGAGAAGGAAATGGTACAAATTTATCATAATTCACATTATCTGACCTGTAAATATTAGCCAAGTAGTCACAGAATCAAAAATAACAACAATTCCAGCTATGTTGTCCTTTTTGCTACTGGTAATAGCAAACACAAAGATCTTTAACACACAGGATTCTCACCACGCCATACAAAATAGTGTATTTGTGTTTGTTAAAGCTATGAAACATGAATGGGGAAATAAAAACTAAATCATTTTGCTTCAAATTCCCTCCTTACAAATGAAAGCACTCTGGGAAGAAAAATAGTATTTGCATCATGAAAGTTTTTCAAGGGCTCAGGTAAAAGAGTAACTCCCAACAGGGAAGCCTGAATTCAGATATTCATAGAATCAGAGAATCAAGCAGGTTGGAAGAGACCTCCAAGCTCATCCAGTCCAAAATAGCACCCAGCCCTAGCCAATCAACCAGACCATGGCAGATCCTAACCTCTCCTGGAACAATTGAGTCCGTTTCCTCTTTTTCTACCACCTGATACTAGGGAGAAGAGACCAACACTCTCCACACCACAACCTCCTTTCAGGCAACTGCAGAGAGCAATGAGGTTTCCCCTCAGCCTCCCCTTCTCCAGGTCAAACAATCCCAGTTCCTTCAGCTGCTCCTCATAAGGCTGGTTCTCTAGGGTCTTCACCCACTTTGTTGCCCCAGCACC
The DNA here is from genome assembly GCF_015220805.1 of Pogoniulus pusillus. Taxonomy (NCBI): domain Eukaryota; kingdom Metazoa; phylum Chordata; class Aves; order Piciformes; family Lybiidae; genus Pogoniulus; species Pogoniulus pusillus. Next base: position 3,730,344 of record NC_087265.1, read on the forward strand.
TCAGTGTCCTTGCAGCTTTCCTTGCAATCAATGAGACCCCTTGGCTATTCACCAACACAACTAAGCACAGGGCACCATTTCAGCTACCTTTCCACCCTCCATTTGTATCAGTATTTGTTGGAGCTGTTTACCACCTCTATCCCTTCAGCTTCGGCTGTTTTCTATGTCTTGTCCACCTCTATCGCTTCAGCTTTGGCTGCTTTCTATCTCTTGTACCAACTGAACCTGTACAGAGGTCATTAAGCAGCAAATGTGTTAAACAGCCTTTAGCACACTTTGAGCACAATCTCCTAATTGCTTTTCTCTGGGTAGGTAGACACAAAACAGCTTCCTTTAAAGAGGAGCAGAGAAATGCAGAAACTGTTTCTTCAGTGGCTTTTATTGATAGTTTTGTTTTGCTCCTACTCTGGACCCAAAAACCCACAGACTGCCATACCCATGTGGGCATTTTAAACTGAGTAATTTATGTCATAGGTTGAGGCCCACAGTGATGGTGTTGCCAGTTTATCACACTCCCAGAGCTTTCTGGGTGTACACCTTGGAGGCAAAAGAAGCAAATTTTTATTAACACATGTTTATACATAATTGACCATTTGGGAAGTGGGAAGGAGAAATGGCTGTGATTTACATAGTTTAAGAAATGTCTTAGAGCACCTCACCCAGTCTGGAGCTCCCACTGTGACAGATGAGCAAATGCCCATGGGAGATGACAGCATGGTATTTATGGTATTTCCTTCTGAGACAATTAAGTAACATATGCCAAGACCATAGGGATTATCTCTGAGCTACACAGTATGTAACTCGAGCTGAGGAGAAAGATGATATTTTATCAATTTGACAAAGCATAAGAAAGAAAAAAAAATTGATCCTCCCCCCCCCAACTTTAATAATGCAGTAACTTTTCTCTGCCTTAATCAGACACTTCTTGATATTTCATTTCATTATGATTTTTTTTTTGGCAGTAAAATGGTGACAAGCTACCATCCCACATGCTATTCCAGAGCTGCTGGCTTAAAATCTGAGGCACACACACACAGAGTACATCCTGTTATCCTGTGATTAAAACACTTGACAGCCCACTTGGTCTAGGGCAGCCTTGGTTTTACTCATAAAGAGTAAAATCCCTTGATTTTACTCATAAAGAGTAAAGTCCCACTTGGACTCAGCTTTAGTGAGGTCACACCTCAAGTACTGGGCTAAGTTTTGGGCACTGCAATACAACAGAGATGTGGCGATACTGGAGTAGGTCTAGAGTTGGGCAGTGAAGCTGGGAAAGGGCCTAGAGAATAAATCCTATGGGAAATGACTGAGGGAGCTGGGGATGGGTAGTTGGAAACAGAGGAGGCTGAGGGGAGACCTCATGGCTCTCTATAGCTACCTGAAGGCAGTACATTGGTAGTACATTGTGGAGAAGCTGCTGCTGGGCTCTTCTCACAGGTAGCTGGAGACAAAACAAGGGGGAATGGCCTCAAGTTGAGGCTGGGGAGGTTTAGATTGGTCATTAGGAAAAAGTTTTTCATGCAGGGAGCAGTCAAGAACTTGAATGAGTTGCCCAAGGAGATGGTGGAGTCACCCACCCTGTCTGTGTTTAAGGGTGGTTTGGATGTGGTGTGTAGGGCTATGGTTTAAGGTGAATCTTGTAGAGTAGGGTTCTAGGTTGCAGTTGGTGATCCTGAGGGGCTTTGCTAACCTGCATGTTTCTGTGATTCTTCATTTCCAAGGATGGGGCCTGCACCACCTCCTTAGGCAACCAATTCAGCTCACACAGATCAAAGACCTTGGATGTGGTCCCCAAAATCAACATTCTGTTGCTTATAAAAGCTCCTGGGTCTGGCTCTTCACTGACTCTCACCTTGTGTGGCCATTTATTCCTTTGCAAGTGGATTCAAAACCCCACACTAAGGATTTGCTATTCTTTTGTTCACACTTGAAGCAACCTGCCATTTCCCCAAAGCCATTAGCACAAGACTGGGATCACAGAATTACAAAATTAATCAGGTTGGAAAAGACCTTCAAGATCATCAAGCACAACCTACTATCCAATACCATCTAATCACCTAAACCATAGCACCAAGTAGCACATTCAGTCTCTTTTTCAGCATCTCCAGGGACAGTCACTCCACCACCTCCCTGGGCAGCCCATTCCAATGCCAATCACTCTCTCTGACAACTTCCTCCTAACATCCAGCTGAGACCTCCCCTGGCACAACTTGAGACTCTGTCCCCTTCTTCTGTTGCTGCTTGCCTGGAAGAAGAGATCAACCCCATCTGGCTACAAACTCCTTTCAGGTAGTTGTAGACAGCAATGAGGTCTGCCCTGAGCCTTCTCTTCTCACACAACAAACCAGCAACCAACCAACCAAAGGAAAAACAGAAATCTCAGTAGATATATTAATACCTCCAATAATTGCATTGGAGAATATAATCAGGGCATTAACCACAAAATAGCCAAGATGTGAAAGCTACTTTTTCTTTCAACAGTCGTGGCTTGAAAGCCTGAGTTCTCCCTACTACAGACATCATTTGATAAGAAACTAATGCTCCAGAGAGGACATTACTGAAAATTATGGTTAGACCAGTTTGGCAACTAATAGATCCTTAATGGCTTTGAGAAGTAGCCTATAATCTCTGGTAATACCATCTCTAGAGGGTCCTCATGATGGATTATGTAATAATTGCAGTGCTTCCACACATAGTTTGTATTCCACTGATTACTGTGCCATTAAATTCTTTTGTGAGATTAGAGAGGCATTCCTGGAGTTTGCTCTGTCAACAATGACAACTTTTACACTTCTTCATACAATCAGCCAGGTTGGAAGAGACCTCCAAGCTCATCCAGTCCAACTTATCACTCAGCCCTATCCAAATAACCAGACCATGGCACTAAGTGCCTCATTCAGGCTTTGCTTCAACAGCTACAGGGATGGTGACTCCACCACCTCCCTGGGCAACCCATTCCAATGCCAATCACTCTCTCCGCCAACAACTTCCTCCTACCATTCAGCCCAGACCTCCCCTGGCACAACTTGAGACTCTGTCCCCTTCTTTTGTTCATCTTTCTCATTACAGTGTTGACCTTATTTCAAAATCCTTGGAGTGTAGATTGTTTTGTTGAAAGGGAGGTATTTACAGTGAAAAGGCAATCTGGACCACTTTTTCCTCACTGCTCTTCACAAGGTGATTTTTACACTGAAGATCATGGAACCATTGAATCAATCAGGCTGGAAGAGACCTCCAAGCTCATCCACTCCAACCTATCACCCAGCCCTACCCAAACAATTAGACCATTTTGTCACCAAGATGGTGACAAGAGGTCAAAAGACACCGAAGGCAGCTGCGGGTTCTACCATGAGTGCATCTTTCACTGCTGTTCAGCTGTCCTGTGCATCGCTAGAAGTAAGGCTACATGTCCTCACCTCTTTTGTCAGCTTGGCAAACCTCTTGAAAAGGGAGGTTAGAACTAGAAAATTTTCAAGTCCCTTCCAATCCATTCCCTCCAGGAATTCCTCTTTGAACACTTTTTGAATTGCCATGCATTTGCATGGTTCAAACTGATGAATGCTGAGCTCCCCAAAGCAGTATCTGATTCTCTCAGATGATTGGCCTAGATACTGGGTGTTTTTTGGGTAAGTAAAATCTTCTCAGCACACTGCCAAAACTGAACAACTGAATACAGCAACTTAATCTCATCTCACCCTTTACTCCAAGCTGATCTTCACTTGCAGGTTGTGATACCTTTCCCCAGGAGGCTGAAGGCAGCATAGGAAGGGGTTCAGCACAGAGCAACACTTGGTAGAAGCATCCAGCCTCCACCAAAACAGTCCTAGGGCAGAAATAATCCTCCCAGACATACCTTCTGTTTTCTACTTTCTGCCTAGATCAACACACATCAGAGCCTCCCAGACACATCTTCTCACATGAGTACCAAAAACACAGAAGAAAGGTTTTGTGGACCAGCCAAAACCAAAGGAAAGTAAACGTGGATCGGCCACAGCCCTGCTGCTCCTCATCCCAGCAATGTGTGCAATGTTCACAGGGCAGAAAACTTTGCATCCTTCCTTGTTATTATGCTTAACCTCATTCTAAATGAATGCTTTCAACTGTAATCATCAAAGTCAGTTCACCTATTTTCCATATTACAAGCCTGCTGTTATAGTTCCAGAGCTCAACAATACTTCCAAAAGGCATGAAACGCGCTCTGTCCACAACCACCCTTCCCTCCCCACTCAATTCACAACATGAATACGCATTTAAAAGCAGTGTACTTGCCTTTGGAAGAATCACTCTTCTTCATGTGGAGACAGAGAGTTTCACAAGCAGGCATCAGCTCTCACGGACACTCATGGACATTGAAGCCTATGAAATAAAAGACAGACAATATATGTACTTAATAAACAGAATAACTGAGTTTACTGAATATGTTCAGCATGCTTTTCACTTTTCTCCCCTCTCCCAGCTCCAGGAATTCCTCTTTGAACACTTTTTGAATTGCCATGCATTTGCACGGTGCAAACTGATGAATGCTGAGCTCCCTAAAGCAGTATCTGTAAGCATAAATACACCAGACAGTGACAAACAGCCATAAGCTCAGTTGCCTGCTACAGGCTTCCAACAAAAGAAGGTTCAGATATCAGAATATGTTGCTGTGCCACCTCTTAGAACCATAGAATCAGTCAGGTTTGGAAGAGACCACAAGGATCATCTAGTTCCAAACCCTCTACCATGGGCAGGGACACCTCACACTAGGTCAGGCTGCCTGAGCCTCATCCAGCCTGACCTTAAACATCTCCAGGGATGGGGTGTCCAGCACCTCCCTAGGCAACCCGTTCCAGGCTCTCACCACCCTCATAGTGAAGAACATGTTCTTCTTGATCTACTTGGGAAGTGTTCTGGCATTAGTTGTGCTTCATTAAGAACTACATCACAATATCACACAGGAAGGGTCAGAGCATCACGAATTCTGAAAGTCATAGAATGACAGAACTGCCTGGATTGGAAAAGATCTCTAACATCATCGAGTCCAACCAAGAGACAAATCCTTGGACTAAAGCACATCTTTAAGCACTACATCTACACAATTCTTGAATGGCACCATGCTCCATTCCAATGCCTGATAATCCTTTCAGTGAAGAAATTATTCCTAACATCCAACCTAAACTTCCCTTGGCACAAGATCTCTACCATGGAACACTGGAACAGGTTGTCCAAAGTGACAGTTGGGGCCTCATCCCTGGAGGTATTCAATGTGAGGCTTGACAGGGCTCTGGACAACCTGATCTAACTACTCCCTGGTCAGCACTTAGATAATGGTTGAGAGAAAAAAGATCACCTGGGAAACACAAGTTCATGAACAAAGACTTCCAGGTTGAGAATGTTGATTATGAGCATTGAATTAAGCCTCTGATATGAGCATGCAAGAGTTTTCCCAAGGCCTGTAGGAGGAATCTCAAGGACCTTGAAGCTAAGAACAAGTTTTTGATGGTAGGATCAGGTTGTTGACCACGAGAGTGGTAGAACACTGAAATAGGTTGCTCAAGGAGGTAGTTGGGGCCCCATCCCTAAAGATCATAAAATCATAGCATCAAGCAGGTTGGAAGAGACCTCCAAGATCACTCAGGCCAACCTAGCACCCAGACCTAGCCAATCAACCAGACCATGGCACTAAGTGCCTCATGCAGGCTTTTCTTGAACACCTCCAGGGACAGCCACTCCACCACCTCCCTGGGCAGCCCATTCCAATGCCAATCACTCTGTCTGCCAACAATTTCCTCCTAACATCCAGCCTAGACCTACCCTGGCACAACTTGAGACTCTGTCCCCTTATTCTTTTGCTGCTTTCCTGGCAGAAGAGACCAACCCCCATCTGGCTGCAGCCTACCTTCAAATAGTTGTAGATATTCCAAGTGAGGCTCGACAGGGCTCCGGGCAACCTAATCTAACAGAGGATGTTGCTGCTGACTGCAGAGGGGGTTGGACTGGAGGACCTTTGGAGGTCCTTTCAAACCCAGACCATTCTCTGATTCTATGGCCCTGAGGCCATTTCCTCTACTTCTATCACTTGCTATTTGGCTGAACATTCCAACACTCACCTCTCTACCATCTTTCAGCTAGTTGAGACAACCTAACTCCTTCAAGTCACAGATCTACCCATCAGAACCAGCAATGGCATGAGTGGACACGGTCTCGAGCTGTGCCAGGGGAGACCTGGGCTGGATGTTGGGAAGAAGTTCTTCACAGAGAGAGTGATTGGCATTGGAATGGGCTGCCCATGGAAATGTGGAGTCGCCATCCCTGGAGATGTTCAGGAGGGACTGGATGAGACGCTTGGTGCCATGGTCTGATTGACTGGCCAGGGCTGGGTGCTAGGTTGGCCTGGATGATCTTGGATGTCTCTTCCAACCTGCTTGATTCTATGATTCTATCACTGCATGGTGGTGATGGCAAAACACAAGCACAGGATGTGCTTTGAATCCAATTGATTGATTGATTTATCTATTTTTCTTTCTCTACAGACAGAAAAGATGAAGTGAGCCTTACTGGAGAACCCAATAAATAAATAAATCCCACATTGCTATTGAAGCACTGGGAGGGGGAGGGTTGGGATGAGCACAATTACATCAGTAGTATTGTAATTAATGATTACATCATGCTATAGGGGAAAAAAAGAGTAGAGAAAAGGTTGGGATTAACATGCAAGACACGGCAGAGTGATATCAATACTCATTTTACTGCTCAGATTTCTTTTTTCAGCTAATAGCTGTCAAAAATACCCATTATAGGCTAGTCTATAATTTGTAGAAGTCAAGTAATACAGGGTTTTCTTTTTTTTTTCCTCCTTTCTGAAGGTATAATGGATGCTCCATGGAGCAATTATTTCAGAAAGACAACTTCATCTCAGCTGTCTCGTGCCAGCAGAACTATTTAAGAGCCAGAAATGCATAATTCAACGTGGAAGAGCTGTCAGATTTGAGAATACCTTTAAATGAGGAGGGGGGGGAACCTTAGCACCAGCAGTCAGTTATAATTATAATGGAAAGGGACTTTTCTGTCGTTTTATCATGGCAAACATCTCTTAAGAAGCAATTTGGCATGTTCAAATATTTTGGCAAAGCCACTTTTGATTCCAAAGGGATAGAGATGATCTGGGGTTTTATACCTGAATATTTCCCCTTAACAAATTGCTTCCAACAGCTTAACGTCGTGCAAGGCGCTAAGAGGTAAGAGAGCCATTAAAAATCCCCCTGGAAATTGTTGCTGTGAAACAATGAGCAGCATAACTCACTGGGACAGGTCAAGTTATGCACAAAAACATTCTTTTATTACAAAATATGACAAAGCACTTTTTCATCAGGCAGTCAATTATTTCATCCAGCACACAGCCAAAATGCTAAAGATGTATCCTACTTTTTTTTCTTTCCCCCTTTTTTTTTTTTGTTTTGACTTTGGCTTCTTTTATAAACTAGAAAACCAAATTATCAGTAGTTGAAGTAGACACTTAGAATCATAGAATCAAGCAGGTTGGAAGAGACCTCCAAGTTCATCCAGTCCAACCTAGCACCCAACCCTATCCAATCAATCAGACCATGGCACTAAGTGCCTCATGCAGGCTTTTTCTGAACACCTCCAGGGACAGTGGCTCCACCATCTGACTGAGTAACCCATTCCAATGTCAATCACTCTCTCTAGGAAGAACAACTACCAATATTGGGAGATCTTTTTATGTGGACAGGTGAAATCATGCAGCCCTTAACTCAAGACAAGAGACAATTGGAACTTAAAAGGTTCCATGTCAGTGTGAGAAAATTCTTTACTTTGACAGTGATGGAGGACTAGACCAAGCTGCCCAGAGAAGATATTACAGGATCACACGGTGCTAGGGATTGGAGGGGACCTCCAGAGATCATAGAATCAACAGATCAATCAGGTTGAGAGAGACCTCCAAGATCATCCAATCCAACTTAGCACGGAGCCCTAGCCAATAAACCAGACCATGGCACTAAGTGCCTCATGCAGTTTTTGTTTGAACACCTCCAGAGACAGCAACACCATCATAGGATAACACAATAAACCAGGTTGGAAGAGATCTCCAAGCTCATCTAGTCCAACCTAGCACCCAGCCCTAGCCAATCAACCAGGCCATGGCACTAAGTGTCTCATGCAGTCAGTTGGTTTCATTTATGTATTTGCTAACTAGACACCCTGATGCTATTACATGTACTATTAAGTACATATAATCATAGAATCAGTCAGGGTTGGAAGGGACCACAAGGTTCATCTAGTTCCAATCCCCTACCATGGGCAGAGACACTTCACACCACATCAGGCTGGACACAGCCTCATCCAGCCTGGCCTTAAACACCTCCAGGGATGAGGCTTCCACCACATACCTGGGCAACCTGCTCCAGGCTCTCACCACCCTCGTGTTGAAGCATTTCTTCCGAATATCCAGGCTAAATCTACCCATTTCTCACTTGGTTCCATTACCCCCATTCCTATCACTACCTGACAGCCTAAAAAGTCCCTCCCCAATTTTCTTGTAGCCCACTCAAGGTACTGAAAGGCCACAATAAGGTCACCTCAAAGCTTTCTCTTCTTCAGACTGAATGGCCCCAACTCCCTCAGGCTCTCCTCGTAGTAGAGAGAGCGGCTCCAGCCCTCTGAGCATCATCGTGGCCCTCCTGTGGACACCTTCCAGCACATCCATAGCCCTCTTGTACCAAGGTCTCCAGAACTGGATGCAATACTCCAGGTGAGGTCTCACCAGTGCAGAGCAGAAGGGGAGGATTACTTCTCTCACCCTGCTGCCCAGGCTCTGGTTGTTATCTGGGCTGCCAGGGCACACTGACAACTCATATTGAGCTTCCCATTCACCAGCACCCTCAAGTCCCTCTCTCAGGCCTGCTCTAAAGCCAGTCACTGTCCAACCTATATTTTAAACAACTTCATCATCTCAGGTGAACTTTAGGCAGGTTTGGAATGCAAAGTTGTGAAATTCTATCACTAAATAGAATCAATCTTGAAAATGAGCTCTTCATGCATTAAGTTCTTGTAATTATTATAGCAGTACAGCTTCACTGTCATAACACAGGAGAGAAGGAATGATGGTCCTCCTTTTGTTATTTACTCCTTCTCTCCTCCCACAACAAAAGAAGGCATTACACATCCAAAAGATGGAAAGTCATCACCCTCTCCCTAAAGGTGCCAGCATATTAACAAAGTGCTGAGAAACAGGAGATGTGATTCTGGCAATATCGATTTCTTGTTGCTGTGGCGTGATGTAGTATTGCATAACATCATACAAATTAAGGAATTAAATTGGTTTCATTTCATCTGATTTTCTGGCAGACTTGAACGGGTAAAGTATTTACTAAAGAGGCAATTGGAATGCAAGCAGCATCCAGAATTAGAATTTATTAACACATCTTCAGTAGTGGCACACATTATCTTCCACAGTCTCACCTGTAAATTTCTGGGTTAAATCAGGTTCCCTCCCTACAGCACATTAAGTCTCAAGATAGACAGGAGTGTATTCAAGCAGCAAATTCCCAGCCTTCTCTAAGATTTACCTTCATTCTGCATCTTTTTCATGTAATACACAGATGTAATTTGCTTAAAGAGAGCTTTAAAATTAATGCTATAAATACAAATTTGGGTTTCGCAGGACAGGGCCCCGTAGACTTTTAATGAGTCAACAAAATTGTAACTTTGCTGCTCTGTAGTACTCCACATGCAGGCAATTTACTAATAATGAATAATAAATACATTTTAATAGCTCCTCCATTTGCTCTGCCACATCTTTGATTTAAGTGTAACGGGGGACTCCCCCTCATCCTCTGAAGATGTGGCCGCTAAAGGTTAGCGCAGGGGCTGCCACCGGTGAGCCATTGCTTCAGAGACACTACACAGATTCTCTTCAGAAGTAGATGAAAACATCTTTTATAATTCCACCCAGAAGGAGGAACAACAATGCAAAGCTGTAGTTGCTCTTAAATATGCCCTCACATCATTAAAGTTAACAGTGCTGGGACTCTACGCTTGCATGCCCTCCAACACAGGGAGTGTTAATATTGCATGATTTGAGATGAGGAGAGAAAATCTTCCTGGTTAAATATATTTGTCAGTGACGTGGCTGAGGGCACAGAGGGCACTGTCAGCAACTTTGCTGAGGACAGCAAACTGAGTGGAGTGGCTGCCACACCAGGAGGCTGTGCTGCCATTCAGTCAGACTGGGACAGGCTCGAGGGGTGGGCAGGAAGAAATTGAATGAAATTCAAGGGCAAGTGTAGAGTCTGGCACCTGGGAAAGGACAACCCCAGGGAGCAGGATAGGTTGGGGACTGACCTGTTGGAAGGCAGCAAAAGGGAAAAGGATCTGGGGGTCCCGGTTGATGGGAGGCTGCCCATGAGCCAGTAATGTGCTCTGGTGGCCAGGAGGGGCAATGCCATTCTGGAGTGTATTAGAAGGGCTGTGGCTAGTAGATTGAGAGAAGTTCTGCCCCTCTGCTCTGCCCTGTTGAGGACACACCTGGAGTAATATGTCAAGTTATAGGCCTCTCAGTTCAAGAGGGACACAGAACTGCTTGGGAGAGTCCAGCACAGAGCCACAAAGATGCTGAAGGGAATGGAACATCTCTGTTATGAGTAAAGCCTGAGGAGCTTGGGCTGTGCTGCTTGGAGAAGAGGAGACTGAGAGGTGACCTCATCAATGGTTATCAATACGTAAAGGATGAGTGTCAGGAGGCTGGAGCCAGGCTCTGCTCAGTGATGCCCAATGACAGCATGAGGGGCACTGGGTGGAAGGCATAGGAAGTTTCATTTAAACATGAGGAGGATTTTTTTTTCCCTGTGAGGGTGACAGAGCACTGGAGCAGGCTGCCCAGGGGGGTTGTGGAGTCTCCCTTTCTGGAGAAATTCAAAACCCACCTGGACACATTCCTGTGTCATCTGCTCTAGGTGATCCTGCTCTGGCAGGGGGGTTGGACTGCATGAGCTTTCAAGACCTGCTCAAGCCCCTAACCTTTTGTGATTCTTAGCAGCAGCAGATACATTCACACATCTAAAACATGTCAAGACTGAACTGTCCTTTCCCAAATCCAAGCTCCTATTAATCTCAATACGATTTGAGCAGCCCTACAGAATCCCTATGCTGAGTTTGGAATCCAGACTGATCATACAAGAACCAAGGTATAGAATCATAGACTCATAGACTCGAGTAGGCTGGAAGAGATCTCCAAGATCATCCAGTCCATGTGGACTCCTCTAGTAGTCCTGTGTTGCAATCCACTGGGGTCAGTATGCAAAACAAGACATTTTAACATAGAATCACAGAATCAAGCAGGTTGGAAGAAACCTCCGAGCTCATCCACTCCAACCTAGCACCCAGCCCTGTCCAATCAACCAGACCATGGCACTAAGTGCCTCATCCAGGCTTTGCTTGAACACCTTTAGGGACGCAACTCCACCACACCCTGGGCAGCCCATTCCAATGCCAATCACTCTCTCTGGCAAGAACTTCCTCCTAACATCCAGCCTAGACCTCCCCTGGCACAACTTGAGACTCTGTCCCCTTCTTCTGTTGCTGCTTGCCTGGCAGAAGAGCCCAACCCCACCTGGCTACAGCCTCCCTTCAGGGAGCTGCAGACAGCAGTGAGCTCTACCCTGAGCCTCCTCTTCTGCAGGCTGCATATCCCCAGCTCCCTCAGCCTCTCCTCACAGGGCTGTGCTCCAGGCCGCTCACCAGCTTTGTCGCCCTCCTGTGGACAAGTTGCAGTACTTCAACGTCTCTCTTGAATTGAGGAGCCCTGGACACAGCACTCAAGGTGTGGACTGAGCAGTGTTGAGTACAAGGGAAGAATAACCTTCTTTGTCCTGCTGGGCACACTGCTCCTGAATCACAACAGACACTCAAATGGAGTTCAAGAATTGGTCTGGGATTTAATTTTTTCTTTTAAATCCTTCTCCATTTTGCTCAAAAGTGAACCTAAAGATGAAGCAACTCCAAGATGTATTACCTCCTGGCTTCCTTTGACACAAAGTGCATTTACAGTACAGCCTAAAAGTTTTTTTTCTACCAGTTTCTCAGTCCAACACTCTTGAACTCGATTAATGGAGACATTCGAGCACTTATGTCAAGTTATGCTGCATATAAATGGGGATAAAAGGATTACCAGGTTATAAATCAATTGAGAGATTCAGGGATATAAATCTCAGGGACACTGGGCTTCAGCCTTAATGGAAATGCAGAATTCCATTGGTTAATCACAGTTTAGTCTGCTACCAGATACATCCCAGAATTTCGTGAGGTGCCCTAATAAAACTTCATGGAAAGGCAGAAAAAGAGCATTTAAAGGTGTCCCACTAGAATCCATTTCCAAGCTAGCCAGGGGTTCCCACAGCAAACCATGCCAAGAAGGCTGACTTCTTAGGCAAAATCAAGCTGTCACAGAACTATTATAGTTTGAAGAGCTCTTAAAATCAACCTGGGTCTAGATGGAGATAAGCACTGAGGTTTCTTTCTGCTTCTGCTAGGACCTCTCATTGTGACTTTGGACAAATCATTTCATCACCCTGGGCTTCAACCCCTACAGCCTGCAAAACAGAGAGCAACTTCTCTATAGAATCAGAGCATCAAGCAGGTTGGAAGAGACCTCCAAGCTCACCCAGTCCAACGTGGCACCCAGCCCTGTCCAATCAACCAGACCATGGCACTAAGTGCCCCACCTAGGCTTTTCTTGAACACCTCCAGGGACACTGACTCCACCACCTCCCTGGGCAGCCCATTCTAATGCAAATCACTCTCTCTGCCAACAGTTCTGGGCTCCTCAATTCAAGAGAGATGTTGAAGGGGTTCAGAGAAGAGTAACAAAGCTGGGGAGGGGCCTGCAGCACAGCCATGTGAAGAGAGGCTGAGGGAGTTGGGGGTGTGCAGCCTGCAGAAGAGTAAGCTCAGCGCAGAGCTCACTGCTGTTTACAACTACCTGAAGGGAGGTTGTAGCCAGATGGGGTTGGGCTTTTCTGCTAGGCAAGCAGCAACAGAAAAAGGGGACACAGCCTCAAGCTGTGCCAGCGGAGGTCTAGGCTGGATGTTAGGAGGAAGTTGTTGGCAAAGAGAGTGATTGGCATTGGAATGGGCTGCCCAGGGTGTGGTGGAGGTGCCGTCCCTGGAGATGTTCAAGCATAGACTGGATTAGACACTTACTGTCATGGTCTGGTTGATTGTCTAGGGCTGGGTGCTAGGTTGGAGTGGATGATCTTGGAGGTCTTTTCCAACCTGCTTGATTTCTATGGAAAAAAAAATAGGCAAAAAAGTAACAGTGGATATTGATGTATTCTGGATGGGTATTCCTGAAAAGGAAAGAGATGACTGCAGACAATCAGTGCCAAAAGCAGAAACATCCAACTTGGTGCTGAGGACTACAGAAGGAGTGAGGAACAGCTGGGAAGATATCTTCACTTCAGCACAATTGCAGAAAGGGGAAGAATTTCATGGGAACAGGAACACTCAGCATTCCTCAAGGGGATGATATCGCCTGACTGTGTTTGACAAAGTACATTTCTGAGCTGGACATGAGGAGAAATCAAAGCCAAGGAGACACTATGGGAAAGGGAACGTTGGGCTGGATATGCACAAATGTAAAGGACGGCTTGTACCCGAAGGGTCCTCTGTGAGTTTATAAATACAATATGGAATTCTCAGAACAAATCAAACACAAACAACTTAGAAACAACTCAACTCATGCACTGATTAGTTGCGGCCTTTTGTAGAGTGTGATATATTTTATCTAGCCCCTAATGTTATCAGGAAAATGACCTAATATTTAATCAGTTTGATTAAAGAAAGAGACAGGAGGGGGGCTAGCTATTTTGAAGGCTTTTCTTTGTATGAGAGATATCATGTTAGAAATCCCTTGTCTGTTGTACTCGGCACTGGTCAGGCCACACCTTGAGTGCTGTGTCCAGTTCTGGACTCCTCAACTCAGGAAAGATGTTGAGGTACTGGAATGTGTCCAGAGAAGGGCACTAAGGCTGGTGAGGGGCCTGGAGCACAGCCCTGTGAGGAGAGGTTGAGGGAGCTGGGGGTGTGCAGCCTGCAGAAGAGGAGGCTCAGGGCAGAGCTCATTGCTGTCTGCAGCTCCCTGAAGGGAGGCTGTAGCCAGGTGGGGTTGGGCTCTGCTGCCAGGCAAACAGCAACAGAAGAAGGGGACACAGTCTGCAGTTGTACCAGGGGAGGTCTAGGCTGGATGTTAGGAGGAAGTTGTTGGCAGAGAGAGTGATTGGCATTGGAATGGGCTGCCCGTGGAGGTGGTGGACTCTCTGTCCCTGGAGGTGTTGAAGCAAAGCCTGGATGGGGCACTCAGGGCCATGGCCTGGTTGATTGCATAGGACTGGGTCCTAGGTTGGACTGGATGAGCTTGGAGGTCTCTTCCAACCTGCTTGATTCTCTGATTCTATGTACAAAACATAGCCAACAGAGAGGCTCTTGTAGTTTCCCATAAATGCTTACTGAATATTAGGATACCCTGTTGGAAAAAATGAGACTGCAGAGAGAACCTGACCCTGAGCAACTTGAACACGGAGGGTGGCAAGGAAGATATTAAATCATGTTTGCTTTTGTCATTGCCACTTATATATTCAGCTTCCATGTCAATGTTTAATATATCAGCAGGGCAATGTGTTATACTTCCAGTGTGTGCTGCATAATCACACTAACATCATTCTGATGTCATGTAAGGCGCTGGCAAGGAGCCACACCTCGAGTTAAAATTTGGGTTCATAAAGAAAAGTATAGAATATTTTTTTCTCTTAAAAAGTAAAACAACCCCCCCCAAAAAACAAACAAACAAACAAAAAAAAAAAAAAACACAGATGAATTTGAAGCCAAACCAAAGAAACAACAGACTTGAACTAGTGGAGATCATTTCCAACTGTTAACTTCATAGTGTACTTTGGCTCCAAGCCAAGGAGACAGAAGAGGAGACCATGTAATAAAATATCCTTTACTAATTTATTGTTGCTTTCTGTTGTTTTTAATTTCTCTTTTCTTAATATATATATATATATATATATAGTGAGGCTGAAGATTTAGATGCACTATGAGGTTAGGAGCTCAGTCCCACCCCAGCCCACTGAGAATAACTACCAATATTGGGAGATGTTTGTAACTGGACAGGTGAAATCATGCAGCCCTTAAGACAACAGGCAATTGGAACTTAAAAGGTTCCATCTCAACATGAGAAAATGCTTTACTTTGAAAGTGATGGAGGACTAGACCAAGCTGCCCAGAGAAGATATTACAGGATCAGAGGGTGTTAGGAGTTGGAGGGGACCTTCAGAGATCATAGAATCAACAGATCAACCAGGTTGAGAGAGACCTCCAAGATCATCCAATCCAACCTAACACCCAGCCCTAGCCAATGAACTAGACTATGGCACTGAGTGCCTCATCCAGGCTTTTCTTGAGCACCTCCACAGACAGCAAGTCCACCACCTCATCAAGTCCAACCACTCTCCCAGAGCAGGACCATACAATCTAGCTCAGGTGGCACAGGAACACATCCAGACTAGTATTGAAAGCCTCCAGAGGAGACTTCACAACATATCTGGATAGCCTGTTCCAGTGGTCTGTGACCTATACAATAAAGAAGTAAACAAATAAAGAGTCAAGAAGTTCTTCCTCAGATTGAGGTGGAACTTCCTGTGCTGTAGTTCATACCCATTACCTTGTCCTATCACAGGGCACAACTGAGAAGAGTTTGTCCCCTCCCTCTTGACCTCTATCCCTCAGATATTTATAAACATTGATTAGACCCCCTCTAAGACTTTTCTTCAGCAGACCAAACAGCCCCAGGTCCCTCAGCCTCTCACAGGGCAGTGCTCCTGCCCCTTTATCATCTTCATAGCCCTAGGATATAGAGTTTCCTTCTCTGGAGAGGTTCCAAACCTGCCTGGACATAGAATCACAGAATGATTTAGGTTGAAAGGGACCTCAAAGATCATCTAGTTCCAACTCCCCACTACAGGCAGCCTGCTGTGGGTGACCCTGCTTTAACAAGGTGACTGGACTAGATAATCTCTAGAAATCCCTTGCCACCCTGCCTGTTCTGGGATTCTTTGTGATTCTCTTCCTAAGGCAGAATTAACAGACGGCATCTGCACACTCTGCAGCCAGATGATCAACACAGAGTGTTCTCCAGGGACAGAAGCTGCATCACCTCCTCTCTTTTTCCTAGAACACAGCAGTCTTGGAAGCAGCTAAGTGAAAGTTCAAAACAACCTGCTCTGTGTGCCACAGCACACCCCACGGTCAAGCTGAGACTCAGCACACTACAGAATCGATTCAAAGATCATTGCTGTCTGAAAATGCTCTTCGTCTCCTTACTGCTTAATTACTTAGGGCCACTTTGTAACCTTACTAATGGAAGTACACAATAAGGAGGGGTTATTTGTGCTAATGCAGGAAGAATCTGCCTTGTATAACTAACAAAAAAATCATCATAATATGTTTTCTAGTGCAATCCAAACCTGACTGCTTCTGGAAAGGAGAATCAAAAATTGAAGCAAATGCTCATAAAAATCTACAATATAAAGCAAAGCAAACGGGAGCAAAGCAAACGGGAGCAAAGCAAACGGGAGCAAAGCAAACGGGAGCAAAGCAAACGGGAGCAAAGCAAACGGGAGCAACAAACCATGTTAAACATTTCACTGAATTAAGGAATGGAAGATGGACTTGTTCAGATTTTACTCTTACAATTATTTAAATTAAGGGAGATATTATAAATTGAGATATATTTTCTGAAAATGTAAAGATGAAAACCATAGAATCATAGAACCAGCTATGTTGGAAGAGACCTCCAAGATCATCCACTCCAACTTAGCACTCAGCCCTAGACAATCAACCAGACCATGGCACTCAGTGCCTCATCCAGGCTGTGTTTCAACACCTCCAGGGACGGTGACTCCACCACCTCCCTGAGCAGCCCATTCCAATGCCAATCACTCTCTCTGCCAACAACTTCCTCCTAACATCCAGCCTAGACCTCCCCTGCCACAACTTGAGACTCTGTCCCCTTCTTCTGTTACTGGTTGCCTGACAGAAGAGACCAACCCCACCTGGCTACAACCTCCCTAAACTAACACTACTAATAATGATCAAGACCTTTTATTCTTCATACTACAATAAATATGGATTTTCTTAAAAAAAATCTACCACCTTGTATGAAAAAAAAAATAAAGATGACCATAACTGATGAGGAATTGTCAGGATAAGGACTTAAACCTGGCTCTGAGCTCTGTGCATCCTTGCCAAAGCTCAGCACTCCTATTCTTTGACATGAGAAGGGAAGAAGATTCTTGAGCATTCAGGTTGAATGTTGAGATTTCAACTCTGAAGACAATATAAAACTAGACTCTGAATGAAAAAAAAAACAAAACACTCTGAAGACAACGCAAAAGAGAAACTCTGAATGGAATAGAAAAAAAACACTCTGAAGACAACAAAAAAAAAAACCAAGCTAAGAATGGAAAATAAAAAACACTCTAAAGACATCAAAAAAACAAACTCTGAAGACAATAAAAAAAGCAAACTCTGAATGGAACAGAAAAACCACTCTGAAGACAATAAAAAGAAAATCTGAATGGAAAAAAACAACTCTGAAGACAATGAAATCCAAACTCTAAATGGAAAAAAAAAAGGAACATTCTGAAGACAATGTAAAAACAACCACTGAAAGGAACAGAAAAATCATTCTGAAGACAATGAAAAATGCAAACTCTGAATGGGAAAAAAACATTCTGAAGACAACAAAAAACCAAACTGAGAATGGAAAATAAAAACCACTCTAAAGACAACAAAAAAACCCCAAACTGTGAATAGAAAAAAAAAAAAAAAGAAACACTCTGAGGACAATAAAAAAAGAAACTCTGAATGGAACAGAAAAACCACTCTGAAGACAATGAAAAGAAAATCTGAATGTATAAAAAAACAACTCTGAACACAGTGAAAACCAAACTCTAAATGGAAAAAAAAAGGAACATTCTGAAGGCAGCACAAAAACAACCTCTGAAAGGAAGAGAAAAATCATTCTGAAGACAATGAAAACTAAACTCTGAATGGGAAAAAAAAACCACTCTGAAGACAATGAAAAATGCAAACTCTGAATGAACAAAAATAATCTGAAGTCAACAAAAAACAAACTCTGAATGGAAAAAAAACCACTCAGAAGACAATGAAAAAAAGAAAGAATGGGAAAAAAAAAAACCCACTCTGAAGGCAATGAAAAGAACAAACTAAGGATGGAAAAGAAAAAACACTCTGAAGACAAAGCAAAACCAACCTCTGAAGGAACAGAAAAATCACTCTGAAGACAATGCAAAAAGAAACTCTGAATGGAACAGAAAAAAAAACCACTCTGAAGACAACAAAAAAAACCCTAAGAATGGAAAATAAAAACCACTCTGAAGACAACAACAACAAAAAAAACAACTCTGAAGACAATGAAAAAAACCAAACTGTGAATAGAAAAAAAAAAAAACACCCTGAAGACAATGAAGACCAAACTCCGAATGGAAAAAAAAGGAACACTCTGAAGACAATGAAAAAAACAACTTCTGAATGAAACAGAAAAGTAATTTTGAAGACAATGAAAAAAACATTACTCTGAAGACAATGAAAATGAAACTCTGAATCGGAAAAAACCTCTTTGAAGACAATGAAAAAAAAATAAAAAAGGAACAGAAAAACCACTCTGAAGACAATGAAAAAAACAAAGTCTGAACGGAAGAAAATACTCTGAAGACAACATAAAAAAAAACCCTAAGAATGGAAAAAAAGAAACACTCTGAAGACAATGCAAAAACAAACTCTGAATGGGAAAAAAACACTCTGAAGACGACAAAAATGACAAACTCTGAATGAACAAAAATACTCTGAAGTCAACAAAAAACAAACTCTGAATGGAAAAAAACCCCCACACATTCTGAAGACAATGAAAAAAACAAAGAATGGAAAAAACCCACTCTGAAGACAACGCAAAACCAGCCTCTGAATGGAATCATAGAATCATAGAATCAACCAGGTTGGAAGAGACCTCCAAGATCATCCAGTCCAACCTAGCACCCAGCCCTATCCAATCAACCAGACCATGGCACTAAGTGCCTCATCCAGGCTGTTCTTGAAGACCCCCAGGGACGGTGCCTCCACCACCTCCCTGGGCAGCCCATTCCAATGCCAATCACTCTCTCTGTGAAGAACTTCTTCCTAACATCCAGCCTATACCTACCCTGGCACAACTTGAGACTGTGTCCCCTTGCTCTATTGCTGGTTGCCTGGGAGAAGAGGCCACCCCCCACCTGGCTACAGCCTCCCTTCAGGTAGTTGTAGACAGTAATAAGATCACCCCTGAGCCTCCTCTTCTCCAGGCTAAACAGGCCCAGCTCCCTCAACCTCTCCTCATAGGATTTGTGCTCCAGGCCCCTCACCAGCTTTGTTGCCCTTCTCTGGACATGCTCCAGCACCTCAACATCCTTGAATTGAGGAGCCCAGAACTGGACACAGTACTCAAGGTGTGAGAACAGGGAACAGAAAAACCACTCTGAAGCCAACGCAAAACCAACCTCTGAATGGAACAGAAAACCCACTCTGAAGACAGAGCTGTAGTGGAGGGCCCATAGGCCTAAGTTAGGTTTATACCTGTTTATCCATCTGCTATACCAGAGGTAAACACATCCAAGGGACACAAAGGGACACAGAAGGGGCACAACAGACCAGGCGCCATCAAGTCCGGCCTGCCCCGGGCCCAGGCTGTGTCAGCCCAGGTGCCTGGTTTATGGCCTGCCGGGCGCCAGGCCTGTGCTCGTCCCACGTTTGGGGAGCCAGGCCTCTGGGCCCGTCCTAATTTGACACATTTTGGCTGCTTGCCAAATGTTAATTGGATGATACCATGGCCAAAGGACCGTTAATCTCAGCCCACACCTGATAACTGGCACAGTCCAGGTAAACAAGAGGCTCCCTGCTCACCTCTCCCTGCCTGTTCGCTGCCTGCTTGCTTTGCGAGCCCCTGTGTGGCCCCACACCTGGCACCCATCTGGCGCACAGTCGAACCACACGTTCCTGGCTGCCTGCTGCTCCAGTGGCCATGCCAGCCCGAGGGCTGCCTCCTTGCTGGTCACAGCACGCAATCAGGCTGCTCCGGCCCGCAAACCTGGCACCCTGCTGGGCCCAGGTGGCAGCTGATCACCCGACGACTTCCTGAGCCACAGAAGACCCCTCTCATGCCCATGGGCCTTCTTGGAGGGACTGCTCAATTGGGACACCAACCCAACCTGGCTACAGCCTCCCTTCAGGTAGCTGCAGACAGCAATGAGCTCTGCCCTGAGCCTCCTCTGCTGCAGGCTGCACACCCCCAGCTCCCTCAGCCTCTCCTCACAGGGCTCTGCTCCAGGCCCCTCACAGCTTTGTCACCCTCCTGTGGACACCTTCCAATACTGCAACATCTCTCCTGAATGGAGGAGCCCAGAACTGGACACAGCACTCAAGGTGTGGCCTGACCAGTGCTGAGTCCAGGGGCAGAATAACCTCCCTCATCCTGCTGGCCACACTGCTCCTGAGCCAGCCCAGGATGCCATTGGCTCTGCTGCCCACCTGGGCACACTGCTGCCTCATCTTCAGCTACTTTCTACCAGCACCCCCAGGTCCCTCTCTGCCTGGCTGCTCTCAGCCACTCTGCCCACAGCCTGTAGTGTTGCTTGGGGTTGTTGTGGCCAAAGTGGCTCAAGTTGGTAAAAGTTTATGCCTGACCTTACAGCAGCAGTTTGTGCTGCCAGTCTCTCTAGTTCTAAACATCTCCAAAGATTTCTCCTAAATCATTTGAGTGTATAGAGACATTCTGCAAAAACAGTTTTACCATCTGCATCATAGAATTTGTGTGGCTTACTTGTAATTAAGTTTGGGGAAACTTTCTCTGTATATATTAATTATTTAATAACTTTTACATCAGCCTTAATGCATTTCACCCCAAATCCAGATTCAAACCCCTCCTTAACAAGTGCAAAGAGAAAAACTGGATGAAAAAGGAAAACCAGTCTGAAGACAATGAAAAAAACACCAAATGGAAAAAAAAATGCTCTGAAGACAATGAAAAAACAAACTCTGAATGGAAGAAAATACTCAGAAGACAACATTAAAAAAAACAATCTAGGAATGGAAAAAAAGAAACACTCTGAAGACAATGCAAAAATAAACTCTGAATGAACAAAAATAATCTGAAGACAATGAAAACCAAACTCTGCATGGAAAAAAAAACACCCTGAAGAAAATGAAACCCAATCTCTGAATGGAAAAAATGAACCCTTTGAAGACAATGGAAAAACAACCTCTGAAAGGAACAGGGAAAAACACTCTGAAGTCAATGAAAAAAACAAACTATGAATGGATAAAAATTGACACTGAAGACAGTGAAATATCACCTCTAAGTGAAAAAAAAAAAAAAAAAACACTCTGAAGACAATGAAAACCAAACTCTAAATGAAAAAAAAAACTCTGAAGACAATGCAAAACCAAAGTCTGAATGGAACAGAAAAAAACACTCTGAAGACAATGAAGAAAACAAAATAAGAATGGGAAAAAATTCCATTCTGAAGACAATGAAAACCAAACTCTAAATGAAAATACACTCTGAAGACAATAAAAAAAAAACTAAGCATGGAATAAGAGAAAGACTCTGAAGGCAATGAAAAAAAAAAGTCTGAATGAAAAAAAAAACCACTCTGAAGACAGTGCAAAAACAAAGTCTGAATGGAAGAAAATACTCTGAAGACAACATAAAAAAACAGACTGGAAAAGAAGAAACACTCTGAAGACAGTACAAAACCAAACTCTGAAGACAACAGCAACAAAAAAACAACACCAAACTAAGAATGGGGAAAAAAATAGAAACACTCTTAAGACAATGCAAAACCAAACTCTGAATGGAACAGAAAAACCACTCTGAAGACAACGAAAAAACAACTCTGAATGAAAAAGACACTCAGAAGACAATGAAAAAAACAAGCTCTAAATGGAAGAAAATACTCTGAATACCATATAAAGAAACAAACTAAGAATGGAAAAGAAAGAAGCACTTCAAAGACAAGGAAAAATACAAACTCTGAATGAACAAAAATACTCTGAAGACAATGAAAACTAAAATCTGAATGGGAAAAACACTCTGAAGACAATGAAAAAAACAAACTCTGAAGACAATGGGAAAAAAAAACTCTGAAGACAATGGGAAAAAAAACACCTAAGAATGGAATAAAAGAAACACTCTGAAGATAATGCAAAACCAAACTCTGAATGGAACAGAAAAAACACTCAGCAGACAATGAAATAAACTGAATGAAAAAAACCACACTCTGAAGACAGTGTAAAAACAAAGTCTGAATGAGGAAAAAACACTCTGAAGACAATGAAAAATACAAACTCTGAAGACAATGAAAAAAATTAACTGAATGGAAAAAAATACTCTGAAGACAATGAAAAAAAAACCAAACTCTGAAGGAAAAAAAAAACACTTTGAAGACAGCGAAAAAGCAAACTCTGAATGGAAAAAACCCTCACTCTGAGAACAACCAAAAAGCAAACTCTGAATGGAAAAAACCCTCACTCTGAGAACAACCAAAAAGCAAACTCTGAATGGAAAAAACCCTCACTCTGAGAACAACCAAAAAGCAAACTCTGAATGGAAAAAACCCTCACTCTGAGAACAACCAAAAAGCAAACTCTGAATGGAAAAAACCCTCACTCTGAGAACAACCAAAAAGCAAACTCTGAATGGAAAAAACCCTCACTCTGAGAACAACCAAAAAGCAAACTCTGAATGGAAAAAAATACTCTGAAGACAATGAAAAGACAAACTCTGAAAGACAAAAAAACCAAACCACACTCTGAAGACAAAGATAAAACAAACAAAACCCAAGAAAACTACAAAACAAAGAAGCAAATGAAATGCACAAATAAAGAACCAACCAAAAACTATCATAGAACAACCCAAACCGCAAACAAAACACGAGAGAAGAGCAAAGAGAAAGTGTAGGTGGCCAAAAGCTGGACTCAAAAAGATCCTCTAAAGTAGAAAATTCACTTTGATGTGGAATTTAGTAAACCACAGTGAACATGAAATCACCAAGGCAGAGCATTTCAGAGATTTGCAATTCAAAAGTGAAGCTGGCTCCTAAACATCTACCTGTGAAATCCTTGATTCTTTTTCATCTTGTTCATACATCTTCAGCTGAGCCTGAGCCTAGATAGAAAACACTCAGTGAATTTACTTGATGCCTTTGCTGTGCAGCATGACAAACACCCTGAAATTCACTGCAGCCAAATACAATTGCACCTACCAAAAGAAAGGATTTCTCTTGCTGTTCCTTTTGTCTTATTGAAGGATTTTCCTTTTTATTCATTTATTTTAAATAGAGTGAAGAGTTTGTGTGCATCCATGTGGATGTATATGTGTAAAGTAGCAGAAGTTTGTGGAGCATGTGCTTTTTTGTTAGAGGTTTTGTGCGTGAAGACACATGTGCACATATAATTTCTGTGTATTTGTACACACACATATGTATAAATACACACAAATTTGTGTTTTTGCCTCCACAAAGCTGGTGAGGGGCCTGGAGCACAGCCCTATGAAGAGAGGCTGAAGGAACTGGGGGTGTGCAGCCTAGAGAAGAAAAGGCTCAGGGCAGAGCTCACTGCGGTCCACAACTACCTGAAGGGAGGCTGTAGCCAGGTGGGTTTGGTCTCTTCTGCCAGGCAACCACCAGTAGAACAAGGGGACACAGTCTCAGTTTGTGGCAGGGAAGGTCTAGGCTGGATGTTAGGAGGAAGTTGTTGGCAGAGAGAGTGATTTGCATTGGAATGGGCTGCCCAGGGAGGTGGTGGAGTCGTCATCTCTGGAGGTGTTGAAGCAAAGCCTGGCTGGGGCACTTAGTGCCATGGTCTAGTTGATTGGACAGGGCTGGGTGATAATCAGACTGGATAAGATTGGAGGATTCTTCCAACATGCTTGATTCTATGATTCTAAGACATCATCCATACACAGACAGGTGGTAATATTTCCTAGAGATGCACCATTAGTCCTTGAGGACCTAATTAATATAAACATAATTACAGTTACAAGTTCAAGATGGGTTACTAATCCTAGGCCAAGCAATACTGGGTGAGGAAAGTGACGAGTTGGACTGGATAAGCTTGGAAGTCACTTCCAACCTGATTGACTTCATGATTCCATAGAATTGCATATAGATATATAAATAATATATAAGTATCTATCTATCAATATATATTTATATATATTTATAGATTTTAAAACATCATATAATTGTATATGTATATTTATATATGTGTATGAATGTATATCTATATATGTATATATAATACCTACATGTTCCATAATATTATCTTACATATATATTATAATATATCTCTCTATTATCATATTACATTATATATAATAATTATGTAGTTACATATATTATATAATTTATATATATTTGTTTTATTTCCAGATACAATCTAGGAATACCTCTTTATAGAGCTATATTTATATATTTATACACTCAGATATTTAGATATAATTCATTATATAGTTATACATTCAGATATTTAGATATAACTCATTGTATGTATTTTCTATACATTTATATAGTTATGTCAGATATATAATTCTATATTATACATCTATTTTATATATTTGATAATTTATTTATAGATCGTTTTTGTTTTTATTCATAGATACAATCTAGAAATACCTCTTTACAGATCTATATTTAGATATTTATATAATCAGATATTTAGATATAATTCATTATATCTATTTTATAGACATTTAGATAGTTATCTATTTCAGATATTATATAATTTTCTATTACACATCTTTTTAATACATTTGATAATTTAATTATATATCATCTTGGTTTTTATTCCTAGATACAATCTAGAAATACATCTTTATAGATCTATATTTATGTATTTATGCACTCAGATATTATTAAATATGTATTTTAATATATTTATATAGTTATCTATTTTAGCTGTTATAATTCTATATTATTCTCATCTATTTAATATATTTGATATTTATATATCATCTTTGTTTTTATTCCTAGATACAATCTAGAAATACATCTCTATAGATCTACATTTATATATTTATACATTCATATATTTATATATAATTACATATTTTAATATATTAATATAGTTATCTATTTTTTATGTTATATAATTCTATATTATTATCTATTTAATATATTTGATATTTATATATTATCTTTGTTTTTATTCCTAGATATAATCTAGAAATACATCTTTATAGATCTATATTTATATGTTTATACATTTATATATAATTATATTTTAAATATAATTTATATAATTATCTATTTTAGATGTTATATAATTCTATATTATATATCTATTTAATATATTTGATAGTTATATATCATCTTTACTTTTATTTCTAGGTACGATCTATAAATGTATCATTATAGACATGTATTTATATATTTATACATTAATACATTTATATATAATTCACTACATATTTTTAATATATTTTTGTAGTTATCTGTTTTAGATATTATATAATTCTTTATTATACATCTATTTCATATATTTGATAATTTATTTGTATGTCATCTTTGCTTTTATTCCTAGATACAATCTATAAACCCATCATTATAGATATGTATTTATAGATATATTTATGTTTATATATGATACCTACATGTTCCATAATATTATACACATATTTATTCTTATATACATTATATCATCTATTTATCATCTTTTTTTGTTTCTAGATAGATTCTATAGATACATCTTTAGGAAGTCATCTCTAAGTACATCTCTCTATGCCATTTTAGAGCTAAACCCACCTATGTCTCCACATATGCACACATATATTTATCCATACAGATGTAGCCCTCTAAGCTGCTTTCTTCACCCTGAACCACAGTGCTTGATACAGCCAAAGTTCCAAAGCTCCTACACATTTATGTCTGGATCAAAGAAGCAGTTTGAGCTCCTGACCACTGTTCTCTAACAAATACTTCTTTGTGGGTGTAATTAAGATGGCTCTGAAAGACTGCTGGGATGTCTTAGTGGTCTGGAGAGCACTTCCCTCCTCCCCCCCCCTCCCCTTCCTCTGAAACAAAATCCTTTATCACATTTGTGAATTAATTATAAAAGTTAAAAATTAAATCTTTCTTGTGTCCCCCATAATAATCCTCCCAGATCAGTTTTTGTCCATATTAATGGAGAACACATTCCCCAGTAAGATTTAATTTCAAACTTTTATAATTATGGTTAAAATTAAATCTTACTGTGGCTGCATTACACATTAACATGAATGAAAGCCAGCCTAGGAGGATTATCAATGGTGCTCCAGCACCATTTATTTTTAACTTTTGCAATTAATTAAAATCTTTGGATAAAGATCTTGTTTTGGGGTGAGGGAGTTCCTGCTAAGATGAAGCTCACAAAGTGTTTCCATTCTTGTCCAGGGTATAGGAGCTTGGGAAGGAAAAGGCTGAGAGCTCAAAGAGATCATCCAGTAAATCATCACTGACTGGCAGAGCAGTGCTTGGCTCTGAGCTCCCTTTGCTCTGGAGAAAATGGTGCTAGCACCCCAAAACCAGCAGGTTGTTTCTAAAGTCACTCAGCAATACCCCACATAAGCATGGGATATAGAATCATAGAAGCAACCAAGTTGGGAGAGACCTCCAAGGCCAAGCTATCTCATCTTGAACTTGTAACGGCAATTACATTTATATTAATTACAGATGCATTAGATGCATCTCTAGGAAATATTACCACCTGTCTGTGTATGGATGCTGTCATAGAATCAAGCAGGTTGGAAAAGACCTCCAAGATCATCCACTCCAACCTAGCACCCAGCCCTAGACAATCAACCAGATCATGACAGTAAGTGTTTAATCCAGTCTATGCTTGAACATCTCCAGGGACGGTGACTCCACCACCTCCCTGGGCAGCCCATTCCAATGCTAATCACTCACTCTGACAACAGCTTCCTCCTAACATCCAGACTAGACCTCTTCTGGCACAACTTGAGACTGTGTCCCCTTGTTCTCTTGCTGGTTGCCTGGCAGAAGAGACCAATCCCACCTGGCTACAGCCTCCCTTCAGGGAGCTGTAGACAGCAATGAGCTCTGCCCTGAGCCTCCTCTTCTCTAGGCTGCACACCCCCAGCTCCCTCAGTCTCTCCTCACAGGGCTGTGCTCCAAGCCCCTCACCAACCTTGCTGCCCTTCTCTGGGCACATTCCAGTACTTCAACATGTCTCTTGAATGGAGGAGCCCGAAACTGGACACAGCACTTGATGTGTGTCTTGGCCAGTGCTGAGTACAAGGGAGAGAATAACCTCCTTGTCCTACTGGCCACACTGTTCCTGAGCCAGGCCAAGATGCCATTGGCTCTCCTACCCACCTGGGCACACTGCTGGCTCATGTTCATCTACGATCTACCAGTGCCCCCAGGTCCCTTTCTTCCTGGCTGCTCTCCAGCACATCACCTCCTAATACTGTGATGGATGCACAGTAGCTCTGTGCTGGCAATTGCTAGGTTTTAATACACTTTGTGAGCCTTTGGGTAATGTAGCCTGACCTCCCAAATCAGTCAGGTCACAGATTTTTTTCCCTCTGAATCCCTGCTGTGAAGGAAATGATTCCTTTCTTTTATCCTGCGTGAGTAGGAACAGCAGAGTTCAGTCCCTTGTCAAACACATCTTTCCAGAGGGTGCCACAATGAGGACCACAAAAGACAGTGAAGGTATTTGCTTCCTCTGGAACCAAACTGTGAAGCTCTGCTCAGAAGGAAAACCCCTTCACAAGCCTTGCAAAGGAGATTTATCAGCTGCTGCTGCTGGATGCACACAGGCTACATTTCAGAAAGCAGCACATAGATGGACACCACAAATTTATGGTTCCAGCTGCCAATGACATGCCACTTTCTTCACTAGTAAGGGCAAGATGCCCTTGCCTTGATTTTATTTTCCCCTTTTTTCCCAAGCATAAGTGAAGACGCTCAGCAATGCGTCAAGCACAAGGTGCCCCTTACCCTCAGCTTGCTGCACTGATGACAATGCCCCAGCCAAAAACAATGGGTGAAGCTTCAACTCAGAGTCACAGTATGAGTGAGGGTTGGAAGGGACCACAAGGATCATCTAGTTCCAACCCCCCTGCCATGGGTAAGGGCACCCTACCCTAGAGCAGGCTGCCCGCTGCCTCATCTAGCCTCACCGTTAACACCTCCAGGGATGAGGCCTCACATCACCTCCCTGGGTAACCCATTCCAGGCTCTCACCACTCTCATGATGAACAACTTCCTCCTCACATCCAGTCTAAATCTCCCCACCTCCAGCTTTGCTCCTTTCTCCCTAGTCTTATCACTACCTGACAGCCTAAGAAGTCCCTCCCCAGCTCTTTTGTAGGCCCTCTTCAGATCCTGGAAGGCCACAAGAAGGTCACCTGGGAGCCTCCTCTTCTTGAGACCAAACAGCCACAACTCTTTCAGTCTGTGCTCACAGCAGAGCTGCTGCAGCCCTCTGAGCATCCTCCTGGCCTTTCTCTGGACACACTCCAGCATCTCCACATCCCTCTTGTAATCTCGAGAAATGAGTCCCTTCAGGGCTTAAGCTGGCAACTCACCCTGCACTGAAAGTTTCACAACACCCTGCTCTGCCTAACAAACTCCAGCATGTCTGTGAGCTGTGTGCTGTGTGCTATGAACTGACTGGGAGCTTAAGACTCTCTTAGCACCATAAGGATGGAAAAAAAGCCATAAGAAAATCTAGTGGGAGGTGTCTCTGCCTATAATAGGCAGCTGGAACTAGATGATCTTTGAGGTCCCTTCCAACCTAAACCATTCTATGATTCTACTTCTCTTAGAAACTTAGGCACAGAGTACAGAACATTGCTACACCTAATATCACCAAGTCCATCATAAAACCATGTCCTTAAGTGCCACATCTTCTGGCATCAGCTGAGGATGAGTGGGATGTCAAGTAAAAAAATCACAGTAATGCTGTATTTCCAAGCTGTTCCTTCAGTCAAAGCCTTGGTCCATCCATCATCAGACATCCTACACCAGTCATGTTGCATTAAAGCATAACCTATTGAAATTCCCCCTGAGAAGCCAACACAAAGTTCACTACCAGGGCTCTGCAGCACCTGGCTTTTATAAAATGGCTTTTGTTTGCAATCAGTTATGCTTATCTGCATTGTTTCCAGCATTACATGCATTTTGCAAATGCCTAAAGCCTTCTGGCAAGCAGCTTTTTTTCAGCTAACAGCCTTCAGAGTCAAGGGAGGTCTAGGCTGGATGTTAGGAGGAAGCTCTTCACAGAGAGAGTGATTGGCATTGGAATGGGCTGCCCAAGGAGGTGGAGTCACCATCCCTGGAGGTGTTCAAGCAAAGCCTGGATGAGGCACTTAGTGCCATGGTCTGGTTGACTGGACAGGGCTGAGTGATAAGTTGGACTGGACGAGCTTAGAGATCTCTTCAAAACTGATTGATTCTATGACATCATCCATACACAGACAGGTGGTAATATTTCCTAGAGATGCACCATTGGTCCTCGAGGACCTAATTAATATAAACATAATTACAGTTACAAGTTCAAGATGGGTTACTAATCCTAGGCTAAGCAATACTGGGTGAGGAAAGTGGCTGGTTGGACTGGATGAGCTTGGAGATCTCTTCCAATCTGATTGATTCTATGATCCTAAGTCATTTATCTACCCAGATAGTTGAAACTCAATATCTGCTTTACACCCAGACCCACAGCAGTAGGTAGGGCAAGGATGTACTCAAAGCTCAGATGCATAAAAGGTTTTCTGAAGATGTGAGTCTCTTAGAGAATAAGCAGAAAGCAATGTTGTCATCAGGCCCCACCTGGAATACTGTCTGCAATTTTGAAGCCCCCAACACAAGAACATGGAAATGTTGAAACAAGTCCAGAGGAGGCAACAGACGCTCAGAGGGCTGCAGCAGCTCTGCTATTAGGACAGGCTATGAGAGTTGGGGCTCTGCAGCCTGGAGAAGGCTCCAAGGGAACCTTATAGTGGCTTTCCAGGATCTGAAGGGGGCCTACAGGAGGGCTGGGGAGGGACTACTGGCAAGATCTTGTAATGACAGGATGAGGAGGAATGGGTTTAAAGTGGCAGAGGGGAGATTCAAACTGGATGTTAGGAAGAAGTTCTTTCTAGTGAGGGTGGTGAGACACTCCCAGGGAGGTTGTAGAGAATAGAATCACAGAATGTAATTTTTTATCACATCTTTGATCATATTCTGTGATTCTGTGATCTACAACCTCCCTGGAGGTGTTCTAAACCAGGCTGGATGAGGACTTGAGCTACCTGTTCTAGTGGGAGGTGTCTCTGACTATTGTAGGGGGTTGGAATTGGATGAGCTTTGAGTTCCCTTCCAACCTAAACCATTCTCTGATGAGAAGCTAAGAAAAGACTTGGCACAACGAGAGGAAAAGCTGCAGCCAGACCTTGAATTAAACCTACCAAAGAGATCGCATTTGGATGAGAACAAAAACTCTCTCTCCTGTATGATTCCTTTGGCAATCAGGAAACAGGAACATGGACACTGCACCGAAAGTATCTGATTCCCCTACCATGCTTTTGTTGTTTTGTTTTGGGTTTTTTCCTTCTAAGACAAATCACAGAGCTCAAAAACTTTGGCTAACCTCTCCCTTTCTCTGCAATTTGCTTTAAGCTACACGAGAAGAATATCTCAGTGTAGGATTTTTAAGGGCTGCAATTTCATGTTTCACCTGGAAAAATCAGTAATCTATGTAAAATCTGTAATCTATGATTCTATGATGAGAAGCTGGCACAATGAGAGGAGAAGCTGCAGCCACACCTTGAATTAAATCTACCAAAGAGATCACACTTGGCTGAAAACAAAAACTCTCCCTCCTGTATGATTCCTGTGGCAATCAGGAAATGGGAACTTGCCCACTCTTTCTAGATATGAAAATATTTATATTGCATCAAAAGTATCTGATTCCCCTGCCATATTTTTGTTGTTTGGGGTTTTTTCCTTCTAAGACAAATCACAGAGCTCAAAAACTTTGGCTAACCTCACCCTTTCTCTGCAATTTGCTTTAAGCTACATGAAAAGAATATCTCAGTGTAGGATATTTAGGGGCTGCAATTTCATGTTTCACCTGGAATATCAGTAATTTATGAGAGACCTGTAGGATGGGGTCAGTTTTTAACACGGGGAGGGGTAAGGTGGAGTAGAGAAAACAACCTTGCACATGAACCTTGATAAACCCAACAACAGTGCAATGAAAGCCTTAATGGCTTTTGTACAGCATGAGGCTGAAGCATCCTCACTAACTTCTGTGCTCAAGGAAATAATTTTCCTTCCTTTCTGTGATGCAGTTAATTATCTGCAGGCATTCTTCATTAATCAGCTAAGTTCTTTTAGAAGAAAAGGTGGAAACATCTAATTTTCAGTACTTATTAAGCATGGTATTACTAAATGTTCAAGTGAATGAAAGCTTGGCCATAATAACCAATAAATCCATCAATGTAAGAATATCTGTACCTAGAGAGAGCTTTCCCTTTTCTGTCTTCAAATGAAAGAGTAACCATACATGATATTTGGATGTAGAAATATTGTGTTTCAGTGTTTCGCTTACAAATGTGGTCAGTTCTGACAGCTCTGAGTTATAGAATCAGTGAGGGTTGGAAGGGACCACAAGAATCATCTAATTCCAGTTCCTTTGCCATGGGCAGGGACATCCTACCCTACATCAGGCTGCCCACAGCCTCACCCAGCCTGGCCTTAAACACCTCCAGGGATGAGGCTTTCCCCACTTCTCTGGGAAACCCATTCCAGACTCTCACCACTCTCATGCTGAAGAACCTCCTCCTTTTATCCAGTTTGAATCTCCCCACCTCCAATTTTGCTCCATTCTTGCCTTGTCCTGTCACTACCTGGTAACCTAAAAAGTCCCTCCCCAGCTTTTATGTAGGTCCCCTTCAGATACTAAATAAGCAGTTCTACAAAGAAGGAACAAAAAACAAATCACTCCAGGGAAGTTCAACCAGCTGAATAAGAACTATTAAATGAGGCTCTCACACAATCCTCTCCTGATTTGCTGATACCTCTCTGAATCAGGCAGAAATGGATGTTGAGGTCATTTTTTAATTTCCTTCCTTTTTTAGCCCAGAAATCAAAGATGCTCCCTCCCTGGAGGTATTCAAAGCTAGTTTAGATGAAGCCTTAACCAACCTGTTCTAGTGGGAAGTGTCCCTGCTTATGGCAGGGGGGTGGAACTGGATGACCTTTGAGGTCCCTTCCAACCCAAACCATTCTATGATTCTATGTGGGAGGTGTCCCTGCCTATGGCAGAGGGTTGGAACTAGATGATCTTCGAGGTCCCTTCCAACCCAAACCATTCCATGATTCTGAGTTTCATTCCAACTGTGCAAATAAAGCAGCAAACAATTCACTTGCAACTTTCCTTGCCCTCTCTTGCACATTGCCTTGCATGCTCCTAAATGCCTAAAAGCCATAATTATTTACTTTGGGCAGTCCTGTAAGCCATGTCATCAGCAGCTCTGAAGAGTTTTCTGGGAAGGATTTGAAATGTTTCCAGCTCAACTCTAGACTTAACATCTCAAGAAGGGAAAGAAAAGGAAAAAAAAAATAATAATGTTTCTACCCCATATTTTATTAAGCCCTTTAGGTCCTTTTAGAAGAGAGGAAATACCAATTAACATATAATTTAGCAGAACAAAATATTATCCCATTTCAACCAGTACCCACTTCCTTGAAGTTTATTCAAGCATTAATAACCATTTAATGCAATTTAACTACACTGAGGTATCCGTTACATTAATATCATATATCCATCAGGAAATTAGAGGGGTTTTGTCTCTATGAATTTTGTATTACAAGAAAGTCTTTATAATTTTATTCTGCACTTTATGGTGGCTAATTTCAGTTTTAAAATGGTTCAGATGGCTTCCCAGCCTCTCTCTTCTACAGTGTAATATGACTAACAAATTGTTACTGATGTTAAAAGATCATGAACACATCATTTATTTAAGAGGGCTGGAGAGAGGCGTTTGAAGGAAGAGTGCATTTCCCATATCATCCCTGTGCTTCCAAGAGCTTTCAGCCAGCCCTCAGAACAACCTTCACGGGTTGGGATGCTCCTCCAGTCTCACCTCCAGGCATGAGACTTCCACCACTTCTCTGGGCAACCTGCTCCAGGCTCTCACTGCCCTCATGTTGAAGGACTTCTAACACCCAGTCTGTATCTACCCATTTCTACCTTTATTCCATTCCCCTTAATCCTATCACTACCTGGCAGCCTGGAAAGTCCCTCCCCAGCTTTCTTGTAGCCCACTCGACATACTGAAAGGCCATAATAAGGTCACCTCAAAGCCTTCTCCTCTCCAGACTGAACAGCCCCAACTCCCTCAGGCTCACCTCATAGTAGAGAGAGCAGCTCCAGCCCTCTGAGCATCCTAGTGACCCTTCTGTGGACACCTTCCAGCACATGCATAGCCCTCTTGTACCAGGGGCTGTGGAACTGGATGTGGTGCTCCAGGTGGGGCCTCACCAGTGCAGAGCAGAAGGGGAGGATCACTTCCCTCACCCTGCTGCCCAGGCTCTGGTTGTTCTCTGGGCTGCCAGAACACACTGACAACTCATATTGAGCTTCTCATTCACTGGCACCCTCAAGTGAAAGACTTGATGATGATGTTAAAGGTTTTTTCCAAGCATAAAAATCCTATGATCCAACAAGGTAGGCATAAATCATCTTGCAAACCCCTCAAGAGTCAAACATCCAACAGCACCATGCTGCTGCTCCTGCACTTCCACTGTAGCATTTAATGAAAGACTTATTTGCAGCCTGTATGAGGAGAATCCTCCACAAGTGCTGGTATTGCTTCTCCTCATTCCCTTTCCCAGCACAACACATTTCTCCATGTCAGAAAATGATGGAGTTCAAGAAGACAAATTTTCCTAGGGTGCACTGCTTGATCACTTGCAAAGTTAAATGAGATGGCAGAGAGTGATGAGAGAGTCTATATTAAGTTTCTTTTACTGACAGGCTCGCTATAGAATACGAAAAAACAATGATCTGTCACATTTTTTGATATGAATCTCCTCCTTGTTGTGCCTTTTGGCATCCGTGGATAATTAAAGAAGCCTGAAACTGCTTTTGCTGCAAGTTCTTTCAGTTCTTTAGCTCTTTTTATTTGTACAACAGGCTTTGGTCTTGTTAAACTTTGCCTATGGAAGGGAAGGGAAAAAATACATGCCCAATATATTTTATCACTCCAAGAGTGAGTTTTTTGGCCAGAGGGAATTGGCAAAGTTCTGTGGTGGGAGATGCAGCAGTGGCAGGCAGAGCAGCTTCACAAGAGTTGAAGACTTGGAGATATAAAGGCATTTAGATACTGGAACTGTGTTGGGTTTAATTGGAGCACATGAACTTTGTCTGCAGTGCTAACGACAAATGGGCAGGATACCATAAGCATTAGTGTAAAAAGAGTCCAGTGGTCCCATTTAATACAAGGAAGCTGCACAGGGCATGTACAGAACTCTTGAAGCTGACACAGCCTTTAAAGTTTATCAGTATTATAAAATGTAGTCACAATCAAAAAAAAAAAAACCACTACTGAAAGAGACACAGAGGGAGAAAAATTGCCAAACACACTAAAAGGAAATAAGAACTATCAGAAGCTGATGTGTTGAAATGATTTGTGGGAATAGAAAATAAGAACAGTCCTGCATTTGATAATTTAAATAGAATTCATCTGGGATTATGCCAGATGTTCCCACCTAGGTCCCAATTCATAATCTTATCAACACAATTAGCTTGGACCATCTCTACTATATTTTAAACAGCATCATAAAATAGAAAAGGTATTTGACAAGCCTCAGGCCAAAGCACAAAGGAAACCCCCACCAGAAATACCACTGATGTAAGTGGGGGGAAAAAATACAAACTGACTGTACTTGGAAGAGTTTATCAGCAGTAGTTAGCATGGATTTACCATGAAGAAATCATGCTTGACTCATCTGGTGTCTCCCTGCCTCTACCTATTCAGTTTCAACATCATAGGAAGCTCAATGGATGTAGTCCCCCTTGTTCTGTCTCTAGACAGCCCTATGAAAAGTCCCTCTGCAGCCTTCCTGTAGAATCCCTTCAGCTATTGGAAGGCAGCTCTAAGGTCCTGCTGGCAGCTTCTCTTCTCTAGGCTGAATGGCTCCAGCTCCCTCAGCCTAACCTCATAACAGAGGTGCTCCAGCCCTTGGATCATGTTTGTGGCCTCATCCAGAACATTCTTCCTCCCTGCCTTTCCAAAAACCTGTTGCTATATATAAAGTACATATATATTATACATTTATATAGATATATACGTAAAAGATATATGTATTTTATAGATATATATAATTATGTATTTAAATATATTGTATAGATTATATATAGAAATAGATAGAATAATATATTTAAACATTTGAGTAAATGAGTTTTTCTTTTGCACCTTTTCATGCCCTCTTTTCTTATCCTTTAAGGGTCTAAAGGTAGCTTACCTTGAGTTAGGTGGCTCCCAACTCCCCTGCAGCAATTATTTGAGCCATGTGGTGCAACTTTCAGCAATTTCATGTATGTAAAATATAGCCTAAATTTCTCCACAGACCCCACCCCCCGTAATCTTCTATGACACTAACAGGTTTTGCAGCACACAATTGAGAGGATAGAGAAGTCCCATCTATTACAGCAGATGAGAAGCCAGGGAGGTTAAAATACAGCTTTGCCTATAAGTTAGGGGTTTCAATTTATCCTCTCCATTAGTCATATTAGTCAAATCATGAAGTATGGAAAATGTGCTTGATCTCCACAGGAAAGCACAAATTTTCTGTGCCATTTCAAAACCTGGTTTATTGGTGCAAGATTTTGTGTGCCTAATGAACAAAAAGATGTGATCCTGGCAGAGATATTTGTTTACAGAGGATGTTAATGCGCAGGTAGGTTTGTTTCAAAGATCTCACTGGATCAATTCACTGGGATCAATTCACTGGATCAATTCACTGGGAAATTCAAAGCTAAAGAGAGACTGAAAAGAAAGGATAGAAAACAAAACCATCCAAAAAAATTAATTAGAAGTCAGACTTACTGCTGTTGATCATTCTGAAGGTTGAGGCTGCTCTTGTGTAATGCTCTGTTCCCCTCCAACATTTCAAGATAAAAATGACCTTAGAATGATCCATTTTGACCTCTATGAGCCAGGCCCCTAGAAATGTATAAAGTAAATTCTTGTTATTATTAAAAGAAATAGAAATACCACAAGCAAACCACCACAAGCAAACCACCACAAGCAAACCACCACAAGCAAACCACCACAAGCAAACCACCACAAGCAAACCACCACAAGCAAACCACCACAAGCAAACCACCACAAGCAAACCACCACAAGCAAACCACCACAAGCAAACCACCACAAGCAAACCACCACAAGCAAACCACCACAAGCAAACCACCACAAGCAAACCACCACAAGCAAACCACCACAAGCAAACCACCACAAGCAAACCACCACAAGCAAACCACCACAAGCAAACCACCACAAGCAAACCACCACAAGCAAACCACCACAAGCAAACCACCACAAGCAAACCACCACAAGCAAACCACCACAAGCAAACCACCACAAGCAAACCACCACAAGCTCTCAGACTGTTTAAGCTACAGCAGAGAGCCTTGATTAAGGACAGGAATAAACCCAAAACTTGAATTGGAGAATTCCCATAATCAGCCTGCTCCCAGCAACTCAATCCCAGTGTCACTTGATGAGGATTTTTTCCAAGGAAGCAGATGAAATCCTAAAGCATTTTCCTTAATTCCTTCACACTTCTAACCATGCAAGGCTCAATGAATATTAACTGGAATTCAGGAGACATTAAATAGAGGAAAAGTTTCTCCAACAGGAGCCTGAGAGTCTGAATTTCTCTCTTCAATCATCACTCTTGGAGACGCATTTGTATTGATGAATCAGCAAAGTACTGATAGCAAATCCAAGGTTCAAGAAAGTTGTTTTACTCTAGAGCAGTGTGGGAGATTAAAATTTTAGGTTCACAGTTGCAGTTCTGCTGTAGCTCTTCCAAAAGTCACAGGTTGCAAGTACCCAGAACTTTAATACAATTGCTTTTTATAATCTCTTTCTTTTAATATTCACTATTTGGGGCATATATGCTTTAAAATTCTCTCTAAACCAACTGAGAAGCAGGAAAATAAAAAGCAAGAAATCCAGGGATTTTACACTCAAAGCTATAGCTCTGTGAGTTGGGTTTGGTTGTTTGCTTTTTTCTTTTCAAGTAGTTTTCTTGCCAAAAAGCAGAAAGAAGAGAAAGCTGAAATTTGAAAGTGGGGAAGGGAAATAGTTCCTTTGTTGAATATCTTTAAGGAAATGCATTGATAGGAAAGTTCTTAGTGTGCCCTGTAAATTCTTTAATACCTCATGGCATGATTCACAGCTTCTGTTTTCTTCCCAAAGAACTTTTCCTCTCGAGAAATTGCCTGAAGTTTTCTCAGGCATGAGAATGGGATTTCTCCTTCATTGATAGTTCTGCTGCACATTCTCCTCTCACAAATAAATGTTTATTAAGACTGGAGAGCTGGGCACAGAGAAACCAAATGAAGTTCAATAACCTCATCTAGGGAGGAATAACACACTGCTCCAGTACAGGCTGGGAGGTGATCTGTTGGAGAGCAGCCATGTGCAGAAGGACCTGGGAGTGCTGGTGGATAACTTCCATGAGACAGCAATGTGCCCTTGTAGCCAAGAAGGCCAATGGGATCCTGGGGTGCATACAGGGGAGAAAAAGGCAAGAAAAAGCTATCTCTAGAGAACTTTAAACATCTGCTAGCTCTCTACCCTCTATATTTCTGTAAAAGGAGCAAGCAGTGAATGGCAAATGTTTTTGCAACACTGTGATTGTCAATCCCTCTAATAAGGCAGAAATCTGCCATAAACAGAGCGTTCATTAAGGAGAAGATGATGCTGAAGGAAGAAATGTTGTGTTGGGGGAGGGATAGGCTGGATATTAGGAAAAAGTTCTTCCCAGAGAGAATGATTTGCCATTGGAATGGGCTGCCCAGGGAAGTGGTGGAGTCACTGTCCCTGGAGTAGTTCGAGACAAGATGCGATGAGTTACTTAGTGCCATGGTCTAGTTGATTGGATAGGGCTGGGGGATAGGTTGGACTGGATGAACTTGGAGGTCTCTTCCAACCTGGTTGATTCTATGATTCTATGAATAGTTAAGCAGAAGAGGAGCACCATTCCTACATCAGTACTCCACACTGCAGGCAAAGAAGTGGAAGGAAATTACTCAATGAGTTTCAAGACGAAGGCTGAGAAATTTATCAGTAGGATTTTCAGATGTAGGGTGCTGTTTGTAGGCAAAAATAGAGCCAGAGCCCAGGTTGCATCAATAACCTATGCCCCCCAAAAAAAGTGTGTTAAAATAGAATCATAGAATGCATTGAGTTGAAAGAGTCCTTACGAGGTGATCCAGGTCCACGTGAGGGAGAAGACTAAAACATATCATACTATGCCAACTACAAGGTGGTTTATTTTCCCAGAAGAGCAAAAGGAAGTTGCTAGGGAAGTTAGGAAACTTTATTAAGGATACATAGCAGGAGTCTTCTGTGCAGAGAGAGGCTGGGGAGGACTGTATGAAAACAGCTTGAATACTGCTGACTGGCCATCTTTGCATGATAAGGACCAGATGGAAAACCAAGAAGAGACTGGATGAATTCCCTTGCAAATTGTCATTTAGCATTAATTATGCCCAGAAAGCTGCCTCACACTGACGTCTGAGTTACCCAATACTGCAACAGCTACGAAAGAGTTTCTAATCGAATCCATCCAAACCATTTCAATATCTCAAGGCTGTAAACAGATTTAAAAGATATGATTTTAGTTTAAGCATCTGGGCTTGCAGTGAAACATTTCACCACTATGCCATGTGTGGGTTTTTTTCCTGCCTGAGCTGCAGGCTCCAAAACCCGCTGCAACAGCACAGCTTTCTGATTAACCAAACAACTAAGGACTGAGAAGGCACAGCGACTAGCTCTCAGCCTTATGTAAATAAGGGAGGCTTATTTTCCCTCACTAACAGCCACAGCAGCACAATGAAATGCTTTTAATAAGTTTTAAAGAGGCTAAGACCAAGGAATCAATTTGGTGAGTGCCCTTTTCAACGGCCGCACACCGCGGCTGGGGCCATAGCATGACATGTTTGCATTGTTATTTGGCTGTAAACAAAGCAAAAAGATCTGTCATGGGAGTTTAAACAGAGAGACTGCTTACATAAACTGAAACATTCTCAGCCCCAGCACAGTGCAATCAGCAGGCTGGAGAGATTGGAGAGCTAAACAAAAGTTTGGGGATGTTTTGGGATAGGGAAGAAAGATTAATAACCAGAAAATAACTCTTGGCTCCCATTACAAACTCTTAGGGATATTATTGAAGATTTCTGTGAAGCCAAAAATTGATGCTCCAGCTTAGGAAAGAAGCAATTTTTTTTCCATGGTGTTGAAATGCACACCCACCATTTTGAACAGGGTAGGATGCTTTTCAGCAAAGAACAAGAGCAGATGACATCCGTCTGACCTATCGCTTCGCCCAGATAACTGCGACCGCGGTCAGTGGACAATGAGTCTTCTATAAATGGTCATCTCTCCAAATCAGACAGGCTTCAGAATGGGCTTGACTAATGGTGCAAACACTGCCTGCCTGCAAATGTCATTTCTCTGTAGGGACTGACAGAGGATGCCCAAGGCATTCCCAGTAATCCCACGGAAGAGGTTTTCTCTCTCTCTTTGTTTGTCTCAGGTAAACAATGTTGTTTCATCACAAGACTTTGCCTATACTTCTGGTTCCTAAGAGAGCTCTCACCTTCCCCTAAATGGAAAAAAAGAGATAGGAAGAAGCAGTCTTGGAGAGGTCTCCTTTCAGGAGAAGCTTTGCCTCTCTAGCAGCATCTGCTGCTGTTGGTAGAATCATAGAATCAACCAGGTTGGAAGAGACCTCCAAGATCATCCACGCCAACCTAGAACCCAGTCCTAGCCAATTAACCACACCATGGCATTAAGTGCCCCATCCAGGCTTTTCTTGAACACCTCCAGGGACAGCGACTCCACCACCTCCCTGGGCAGCCCATTCCAATGCCAATCACTCTCTCTGACAACAACTTCCTCCTAACATCCAGCCTATACTTCCTCTGGCACAACTTGAGACTCTGTCCCCTTCTTCTGTTGCTGCTTGCCTGGCAGAAGAGACCAACACCTACCTGGCTACAACCTCCTTCAGGTAGTTGTAGATAGCAATGAGGTCTGCCCTGAGGCTCCCTCAGCCTCTCCTCACAGGGCTGTGCTCCAGGCCCTTCACCAGCTTTGTCACCCTCTTCTGGACACCTTCCAGCACCTCAACATCTCCCTTGAATGGAGGAACCCAGAACTGGACACAGCATTGAAGGTGTGGCCTGAGCAGTGCTGAGCACAGGGGCAGAAGAACCTCCCTTGTCCTGCTGGCCACACTATTCCTGATGCAGGCCAGGATGCCACTGGCTCTCTTGGCCATCTTGGCACACTGCTGGGTCATCTTCAGCCTACTATCTACCAGCAGCCCCAGGTCCCTCTCTGCCTGGCTGCTCTCAGCCACTCTGTCCCCAGCCTGTAGCACTGCTTGGGGTTGTTGTGGCCAAAGTGCAGAACCCTATACTTGGCCTTGTTAAATCTCATCCCATTGGCCTCTGCCAATGGATGGTGAGAAGTGAGCATTCCCGGAGCTTCAGCCAGACTTTGGCAACTGACTCAAATCTTTGTGCCTGGCATTGAGGGAGGGCTGCTGTTGGGTCATCAGGCTATTTTCAGCAGGAACCTGAATAGGATTTGCTCAAATATAAGCTTGCTTTCTAGATCAGATAGACATATGGATAGAACATTTCATGCACCCATACCTATGTTGCTACCATCAAAAGTAAAACCTTTATGATAAAAAACATAATCCCTGGAGGTTGGATGTGGCTCTCAGCAACCTGATCTACTGTGAGATGTCCCTGCACATGGAACTCAATGATCCTTGATGGTCCCTTCCAGCCGTTACAATTCCATGATTCTACAATGCTCACTAAAATAACCAAAAGCTGTTGAGGTTATGGAGCATGTTAGGAGAAAGACAATGAAGCTGGTGAAGACTCTGGAGAACACATCTTTTGAGGAGCAACTCAGGTTATTTAGTCTAGAGAAAAGCAGCTTAAGGGAGACCTCCTCGCTCTCTACCACTCCCTGAAAGGTTGGAGAAAGGTGGGGGTCAGCAAAAGGAAATGATCTCAAGTTGTGCCTGGAGAGGTTTAGGTTACTTATTAAGCAAAGTCTCTTCCCTGATATGGTTGCAAAACCCTGGAACAGGCTACCCAGGAGAAGTGGCAGAGTCACTATCTCTAGAGGTATTTAAAAGATGTATTGATGTGGTGCTGATGGACATGGTTTGGTGGCAGCTTGACAGGGCTGAGTTAATGATTGGATTGACAATCTTAAAGGTCTCTCCCAACCTTACCAAATCTATCACTCCCTAAAGCACATTGTAGTAACCTCAGCTCTAGAACTGGGAGTGATGAATCACAGGCTAATCCGCTCCTCTGCAGCATCTTCCTTCACTGCAGTGTAGCAGAATTTCATGAACTCAGGTTACGTTTTACAAGTGCTACATTGTTTTAATCACAGATTAAAAAGGTCATTTAGAAGCAGTCCAGATAACTACACCAAGTGTATGTTAGACATCAAGAATATATGGCAAATCTGAGCAACCACAGGGTTCAATAGCTCTTTCTGCTGAGGATTGAAGCACAGAGGAATCAGAGAGGCTGTACAAGCCCAGCTAACTGCACTCTCCCTTCACCTTCAGGAGTAGCAGGTATCTTGCCATAAATACCAGGAGAAAAAAAAAAGATGGTGGAGGCAGCTGATAAGTAAGGAGCTATGCACAGATAAGCTGGCTAGAGGGCTTCCTGCAAAGAAACCAACACCTCCTCTCCATAAATATTGATAAAGGGATATGCTGGACAACACAGAGCATAACTCCAGATCTGAGAAGAGCCAAACTACTTGTATTTAAGGGTAGAAGTGATGATATTTGAATTGCAGGGACAAGAAGTGTATAGAAGGATACATCCTTGGCTTCTACCCTGACTATCCAGTCTGAGAAAAGCCAGGATGGACTTTTTTGGGTGACAGGACTGGGGGGAACAGAGCAAAACTAGAAATGGGTAGATTCAGACTGGATAATAGGAAGAAGTTCTTCAGCATGAGGGTGATGAGATGCTGGAAGGGGTTGCCCAGGGAGGTAGATTCAGACTGGATAATAGGAAGAAGTTCTTCAGCATGAGGGTGATGAGATGCTGGAAGGGGTTGCCCAGGGAGGTGCTTAAGGCCAGGCTGAAAGATGCTCTGGACAGCCTGATCTTTGAGGTGTCCCTGGGCATGGCAGGGGGGTTGGAACTAGATGATCCTTGTGGTCCCTTCCAACCCTAACGATTCTATGAATCTATCTATCTGAAGGGCAGATGCTTTAGCCAGGTGGAGCTTAGTCTCTTCTGCCAGGCACCCAGAAACAGAATAAGGGGACAGAGTCTCAAGTTGTGCCAGGGGAGCTCTAGGCTCAATGTTAGGAGGAAGTTGCTGCCAGAGAGAGTGATTGGCATTGGAATGGGCTGCCCAGGGAGGTGGTGGAGTCGCTGTCCCTGGAGGTGTTCAAGAACAGACTGGATGAGGCACTTAGTGCCATGGTCTGGTTGATTGGACAGGGCTGGGTGCTAGGTCTAGCCTTGAGCTCTGTGGTAAAGGGTTGGACTTGATGATCTGTG
Organism: Pogoniulus pusillus; assembly: GCF_015220805.1. NCBI lineage: Eukaryota > Metazoa > Chordata > Aves > Piciformes > Lybiidae > Pogoniulus > Pogoniulus pusillus. The sequence continues at coordinate 3,773,310 of NC_087265.1, forward strand.
AGGTCTCTTCCAACCCTGATGATACTGTGATAGGTTGGACTGGCTGAGCTTGGAGGTCTCTTCCAACCTGGTTGATTCTATGATCTACCCCAAATCCAGAGCAGATTCACAATCCCTTTTGTTTTGGCAAAGCTTTAGCAGCCCTTGTGTTTAACAAAGCCATCGGTAATTTCGAACCAGTTTCATTCCCCCAAAAGAAAACAAAGAGTTTTTGCTATGTGCTGCAGTTGGGGGCACATCTCTAATTTCTCCCTTCTTTCTAACACTGCATCACAGTTCAATTTAATTAATACTGAAACAAAAAAAAAAAACCCCAACATTTCAGGATATGTACATCTAGCCACCCAGGCAACCATAGCAGAGGAAGAAAAAAGAAAACACATGTTAATAACACAGAACTTTGAGCAGCTTAGAAAGAGAGGTAAATGTAAGCTAGGAAAAGAGGGGTTAGGGTTCATTGGGTGCTTTTTCTTGCCTCTAAAAGAGGCTTAAGTTTCTTTATGACAAGAATAAGTAGTAGAAAGTGCAAGATAACATAACCCTTATATTTTAAGGGGAGGGGGGGGAGGAAAGCATGGCAGCATTTTTTTACACTGTAATTAAACAATTGTTTGAGATATTAAAATCATCCCCACCCAAGGTATATGGAAAACTGGAAACCATCCTAAAAGTTAAGCCAGTTGTAGCAAAAAGGGAAGAAAAAAAAGAAAGAGGTTTAAGTTAACCAAAAGTTGCAGGTCTGCAGAATTTAAAACACTACACATTGCACGTTGCCCAGATTGACAACAGGAGCTGGAAGGGGGCCAAAAGAGCAGCGTTGATTTATTAGGTCTGCAGCACTTAATCCAAGAAATAAAAAGGACTTACGTGACAGATGAGCAGAAATGAACTATTAGGTCAGACATTCATTTCTTAAAGCAGAATTAGGAAGAGAAAAAAAAGGGAGGAGATAAAAAAAAAAGGACTGAAGCACAGCACTGTAAAGGTTTAGTATTCGTTTCTGTGTTATAGCTTTTCTGCTGTGCTTTTACATTTCTCAGTTTTAACCAACTACCAAAAAAAAAAGTTGGATTTTTTTCCCTCCCCCCCCCTTTTTTTTTTTAAACCAGATTAGTTTAAATCAATATTTACCAAATCAAATCACACTGCCTTTCTCTGTAATATCATTGTGGTTCAGAAAACATTTACAAAGCATTAAGACAGAGGCTGAAACTTTGACCCAAGTCGGTGACCAGATGCACACTCAGCAGAGAAGTGGAGTCCTGTGTTAAAGTCACTTGGCAAAGCAGTGGAGTTTTCATAGAATTAGCCAGGTTGGAAGAGACCTCCAAGTTCATTCAGCCCAACCTAGCACCCAGCCCTAGACAATCAACCACACCATGGCACTAAGAGCCCCAGCCAGGCTTTTTTGAACACCTCCAGGGATGGTGACTCCACCACCTCCCTGCGCAGCCCTTTCCAATGCCAATCACTCTCTCTGAAAACAACTTCCTAACAACATCCAGCCTAGACCTCCCCTGGCACAGCTTGAGACTCTATCCCCTTGTTCTCTTGCTGCTTGCCTGGCAGAAGAGACCAACCCCACCTGGCTACAACCTCCCTTCAGGTAGTTGTAGACAGCAATGAGCTCTGCCCTGAGCCTCCTCTGCTGCAGGCTGCACACCCCCAGCTCCCTCAGCCTCTCCTCACAGGGCTGTGCTCCAGGCTCCTCCCCAGCCTTGCTGCCCTTCTCTGGACATGTTCCAGCACCTCAACATCTCTCTTGAATTGAGAAGCCCAGGACTGGACACAGCACTCAAGGTGTGACTGCTCTCAGCAAAGCAGCAGAGTTTCTCCTCTTCTGCAATGTAAAACTGTGAAGAAATAGGATCACAGGCTCACAGGATGTCAGGGGTTGGAAGGGACACAAAGAGATCATCCAGTCCAACCCCCCTGCCAGAACAGGACCATACAGTCTAGCTCAGGGCACACAGAAACACAGCCAGACAGGCCTTGAAAGGCTCCAGAGAAAGAGACTCCACAACCTCTATGGGGAGCCTATGCCCGTGCCAGTGACCCTTCCAGTCAAGAAGTTTCCCCTTGTGTTGAGGTGGAACCTCCTGTGCTGCAGCTTCCATCCATTGCTCCATGCCCTATCACAGGCAGCAAGTGAGAAGAGAATAGGGACCATTTACACCATCCTAGTTGAGAGCAGAATCTGTCCACAGGGCTGAGCAGTCTTTGTAGTTAAGTGTGGTCTGACTCAACACCAGGAAAGACAAATTCTTGAGTTCCTTCACATGCCAACCTCATGCTCAACCAGTGTCCTCCTCAACAGAGTGCTACTAGACTCAAAATGTTCTTACTTCTGTAAATCTAAGGACATTTTAATGGGAAACACAGAACCACCAATTCATAGAGGTTGGAGACAACCATTTTACTCTCTATGTGAATCTCTGACAAAGCCATACGCTGCTGTGTTTTCAGATTTACTCACCAGGAACAGTACCTTTTTTTGTCTGCTAATGTACTGATAAATCACTTTCATCTCATACATTTCCCTCTCCTCATGAAAACCTGATCAGAAAGCAATAAAGGCTACAACAAATGGCCAACAGCAGACCAACCTGTGAGGTTTGATGCAGCTGAACAAGCTGTGAAAAAGGAATATTGTTCTTTTAATAGCACGCCTGCAATGGTGCTCAAAACAGATTGGCCTGACAATTTTCACAACCTTGGTGTCTCCTCCAAGATTTACAATGGCACAGCTCCCCTTTTTAGCAAATTAAACCTTGTGTCAAGGCTTAAAATTAAATCCAAACTTCTTTTCTTCTCTGTACAGAAGGAACAAATTGGCACCACATGCCGGTAGTCAAGGAGTGCTGATGGGAAACAGAGTGAAGGGAGCGCCCTCCAACCTGGAAGGCATCACTAGTCAAAATCAACTGGGATAAACAGTCAATTCCACTTAAAGTTTGACATATAAAGGCTTGCAAGATAGAAACATTCAAATATAAGAATTCTTCTGTACCACACAAACCTGTCTCAGTGCCAGCACTTAAACTTTCTGTGCTGTGCAAGCACTTTGGGGAAATCTGCCTTTAGCGCAGTTTGATGTTATAAGATCCTGCATTGCCAAAGCCTCTTTAGTTTGTTCCAGAGGGGAAAAAAATACAACAGAGCCCCAGAGTGCATGAATGGCAGGGACATAAAATCATATTGCCTACTGTTACCAATGTCTTTTTGTTCTCATTACTGGGGATTCTCTTTTATAACATTGTAAAGCTTGCTCAAACAGATAACACCGAACAAAACTCAAGGCTGGTTCTGAGGATGGATGTACTTTTTGTGGACAGAAAGGTAAAAATAGGTGCTTTACATGGCTATTTCATGACTACTGAAGCAGGCCTCATGCCTAACCCAGCCTACAAGTCTTAGGTGTCCAAGAAAAGCCTGGATGAGGCACTTAGTGCCATGGTCTAGTTGACTCGATAGGGCTGGGTGCTAGGATGGACTGGATGAGCTTGGAGGTCTCTTCCAACCTGTATGATTGTATGATCCTATAGATGAGGCACTTAGTGCCATGGTCTAGTTGACTGGCTAGGGCTGAGTGATAAGTTGGACTGGATGATATTGCAGGTCTCTTCCAACGTGGCTGATTCTATGATTCTAAGTTAAAACATGCAGCCACACAGAGTCTTTGCACAGCCTAGCAGGAACTTCTGTGTCAGACAAGCAGTTCCCAGCTCAAGTTTCCTTTACTCTTTGCAGTTCACCTCTGTGTTTAAGTAATCGTTACGGTGGTGACACACAGTGACAAAAGCCAGAAAACCCGAAATTAGCAGAGACATTCTCAGTCCATTGTTTGAATGTGCTCAGCTGGTTTTGCTTTGCTGATACCACCAAGACAGAAATTTTCATTTCCCCAAAACACAAACTTCTGGCAAGGGGTTACAGAGTGAAATAAATCTTATTCTTGGAAGAGATTTTTGTTTGACACCTGAATCATTTCTGCTGGTTTCTCTCCCCCCCCCCTTTTTTTCCCCCCTCTCATCCAAATAGAGTCTTAGAACTCTAAGCCAAAATACAGAGTCTTAGAGCTATCACAACAAAAGCTCAGCATCCAATTTCTCCTTCCAAACACACCCTCCTCTTAAAACATATCAACAAAGCCACAACCTTATTAGCCTGCACAGAATGGAGAAGAAGGCTTGCAACAGCAAGGACATCTCCTCAAGCATTCTGATATGCAATTGCCTTCTGAGTGGGTGTGGAAGCAAGGGTGTCAAAACACACTTTTAGAGCCTTCTATTTTTAATTCAGAAGTTTTAAGATGAAGTGCCTCTATTTGCCTTCATTGCAGACTGGCAAATGCTAAATGCATCTGACATCAGCAATAGTAGTGCACATTCAGTGGTGAATGGGGAGTTTATTCTGTGTACCACATTTTCCAGCTTTTCTCTCACATAGTCCTTTTATTACTCTGCCTCTGTACTCAACACTGGCCAAGCCACACCTTGAGTGTTGTATCCTGTTCTGGGCTCCTCAATTCAAGAGAGATGTTGAGGTACTGGAAGGTGTCCAGAGAAGGGCAGCAAGGCTGGGGAGGGGCCTGGAGCACAGCCCTGTGAGGAGAGGCTGAGGGAGCTGGGGGTGTGCAGCCTGCAGAAGAGGAGGCTCAGGGCAGACCTCATTGCTCTCTGCAACTACCTGAAAGGAGGCTGTAGCCAGGTGGGGTTGGGCTCTTCTGCCAGGCAAGCAGCAACAGAACAAGGGGACACAGTCTCAAGTTGTAGCGGGGGAGATCTAGGCTGGATGTTAGGAGGAAGTTTTTGCAAGAGAGAGTGATTGGCATTGGAATGGGCTGCCCGTGGAGGTGGTGGAGTCTCTGTCCCTGGAGGTGTTCAAAAAAGCCTGGCTGGGGCACTTAATGCCATGGTCTGGTTGATTGCATAGGACTGGGTGCTAGGTTGGCCTGGATGATCTTGGAAGTCTCTTCCAACCTGGTTTATTCTATGATTTTTTCCCCTTCCCTTTCAGAATAGAAATGAGAATTTCCCTTTTTTATATGTTTATATATATATATATTATAGATACATTATATATAAATACCTTATATACCTACATCCTATTTTCTTTTACATTGAACAAACAAGAGAATGCCTTGTTATGAGTTATCCCACTATGACTTTATTACACTGACTTGAAGTAAATATTTTTTCCTCCTTCTAATCTTAAAGAGCTCCATATCTTTTTATTTGCAAGCCTAGAATATTGACAAGATCTTTCCAATCTCTTTATTGAAGTCCCCGTTCTATATTTACTGGAACAGGCTGGAAACTCGCCATGGACTTCTGCATGTGCAGGTTTACACTTTTGGTTTAGCAGACTAATTCCAGTATAATACCATTGTGTCTGTTGGGTTATATCCCAGAGGAATTTGGCCCTCAGCTCTTCGCTAATTAGTGTATGCTATGATAGGACACTGAATCCGCCAACGCTTTGAAGTGGATCTGCTGAAGCCATCACCTCCAGTGAGATCCCTGAAGACCTCAAGTCTTTTAAACACAAGAAAGGCAGGCTTTATTTGAATAAAATTAGAAATTTCACTTTCAAATAGAGAAAGCTCAAAGTGAGGAGGGAAGGCAAGGCTGAAGTAGAAAGCTTTCTGCACAGCTTTCTGTCCCTGTCCTTGCTTGTGAGCTTTGTTTTGTCTGACTCAAGTCAGCTGCAGGAAATTTTGCTCGATTCTCCCTCATCCCTACAACAATCCTTGCAGTCTGCTGTCTGCGGGTGGCATGGCATGAATGGAAGGCTCCTCCAATTCCACTTGTGTCCCACCACCCCTGACAGTCCTGCTCAATTCACAGAATCACAGAATATTAGAGGTCAGAAGGGACCTCCAATGATTATCCAGTCCAACCTCCCTGCCCAGGCAGGATCTCCTAGGGTAGTTCACATAGGAATGCATCCAGGTGTGTATGGAAAGTCTCTAGAGAAGGAGACTTCATAACCTCTCCGGGCAGCCTCTTCTAGGGTTCTGTCACCCTCACTAGAAAGAATTTTCTCCTCATATTGAGCTGAAACCTCCTCTATTCCAGTTTGTAGCTGTTGCTCCTTGGCCTATTGCTGCTGATCATTAAAGAGATTGGCTCCAGCCATGTAGAATCATAGAATCAAGCAGGTTGGAAGAGACTTCTAAGATCATCCAGCCCAATCCTAGCCAACCAACTAGACCATGGCACTAAGACTTTTTTAAACACCTCCAGGGACAGCAACTCCACCACTTCCCTGGGCAGCCCATTCAATGCCAATCACTCTCTCTAGGAAGAACTTCCTCCTAACATCCAGCCTAGACCTCCCCTGGCATGACTTGAGACTCTGTCCCCTTGTTCTCTTGCTGGTTGCCTGGCAGAAGAGACCAACCCCACCTCGCTACAGCCTCCCTTCAGGTAGTTGCAGAGAGCAATGAGCTCTGCCCTGAGCCTCCTCTGCTGCAGGCTGCACACCCCCAGCTCCCTCAGCCTCTCCTCACAGGGCTGTGCTCCAGGCCCCTCACCAGCTTTGTCGCCCTCCTGTGGACACATTGCAGTACTTCAACACCTCTCTTGAATTGAGAAGCCCAGAACTGGACACAGCACTCAAGGTGTGGCCTGAGCAGTGCTGAGTCCAGGGGCAGAATAACCTCCTTAGTCCTACTGACCACATTCCATCTTTTTTAATTCATTATCAAAACTCCAAATTTCTCCTCAAGTCCACAGCTACACCTAAATTCCATCGTTGGTTTTCTACAGTATCCAAACCTTGGAATTTCCCCACCACCACCACTCCCTTACTGCCTCATACTCCTCAGATCATCTTGCAAATGTGTTATTAATAGCCAGACCATCTAGTGGGAAAAGAAGAAAGCTGGAGAGTCTTTGATTGTAGGTTTGTTAGGGTTTGTTTGTATGTTTTAATACTTCTTCTAGTCTACAGGGATATCTCTTTACCTTTGTTGCACTATTAGTTTTAACCACTGTATTATTTATTTCCCTTGCTTTTCATTCTGTAATTGTTAAAAGAAAAAAAAATCCATTAAACTATAGCAACTGAATAATTCCAGATGATTTCTTCCCCTTTTCTTTACACTCAAGAATCAAGAATTAACTAACAGTTTAATTAAAACAGATAAACTGAGAGAGATGTTAGTTTCCCCCAAGAGGATTACAGGCACATCTGATATTTTCAGAAGACTAACTGGGAGGAGGGGGGGGTGGGAATAATGAAAACAAGAGAGTTATATGGAACAGTGCAGTTGTTATTTTTGCCTCTTCATTAGACCAAGTGGTCTGCCTTTCCACCTAGACCACAGGCTTAACCTTGACTCAAGGACAGCAGCCAGGTTCTACAGTGCAAGCAGGGTCAGTTGATCTCAGGGATGAATTTAGGTATATGTGGGTTGGGTTAAGGGTGAAGCTGCACTCATTTAGATGTTACAAGTGTCACACACCTCAATACAGCATTACACCTCAGAAGCTTTGGGAGCACTGGCCAAGGAAGGTACTTATCACATCTATTTCTAGGTATAGTCTACCAGCACTGGAAAAATTCTTATGTTCCATTCCAAACATAACAACCACACATGGTCTGTTTTCAGCCTCAGCCCACAAGCTCGGAAGATTCATATCTTCCTCCTTGATAGAGCTCAGGACAGGGAAAAGCACCCCCACACCATCTCCAGATATTTCCCCAAAGCCACTAGCACAAGATTGGGATCACAGAATTAATCAGGTTGGAAAAGACCTTCAAGATCATCAAGTCCAACCTGCAACCCAACACCATCTAATCAACTAAACCATAGCACCAAGTGCCACATCCAGTCTCTTTTTCAACACCTCCAGAGATGGAGACTCCACCATCTCCCCAGGCAGCCCATTCCAGTGCCAAACTGTGAATAATCTGCCATTCTGGGAAGAACTTCTTCCTAACATCCATCCTGAACCTGCCAGGTCAGAGTTGGTCTCTTCTCCCAGGCACCCAGTGACAGAACAAGAGGAAATAATCTCAAACTGCACATGGGGAGGTTTAGGCTGGACATTAGGAAGAAATTCTTCACAGAAACAGTGACTGCCTGTTGGAATGGGCTGCCTCGGGACGTGGTGGAGTCATCATCCCTGGAGGTGTTTAAAAGAAGGGTGGATGAGGCACTTAGTGCAACGGTTTAGTTTAGGTAATAGGTTGGACTCAGTGATCCTAGAGGTCTTTTCCAAGCTGGTTCATTCTTTGATTCTGTGATTGCCTAAAAGAAGACACCAATCCCACCTGGCTACAGCCTCCCTTCAGATAGTTGTGGAGAGCAATAAAAGGTCTGCCCTGAGCCTCCTCTTCTCCAGGCTGAACAACCCCAGCTTCCTCAGCCTCTCCTTCCAGGGCTGTGCTTTAGCCCCTTCCTCAGCCTTGATGCCCTTCTCTGGACACCTTCCAGCACCTCAACATCTTTCTTAAATTGAGGGGCCCAGTACTGGACATAGTACAGGGGCAGAGTAACCTCCCTAGTCCTGCTGGCCACATTGCTCCTGACCCAGGCCAGGATGTCAGTGGCCTTCTTGGCCACTTGGGCACACTGCTGGCTCATGCTCAACTTTGTATCCTCTATACCTGCCTCTGTAGCTGTCAATCCTGTTGCTTGCTCAACTCAGCTTGCTGTTTGTCTCTGGCAGTGCTAAGATCTGAAGGAAAAAAGGAATAATTATTTTCCTTTTTCCTTTTTTTCAGCTGATGTTACTATGAAAACTGGCATCTAGAAGATACTGGAACCACCACAACCACTTCAGGTTGGAAAGCTGCTTTCAGAGCCTCGTTACCGCATGCTCCAATGGCACTAATTCCTTGCTTGCCCTGGAAGCCCAGCAGACTTCAAAGCTCCAGTTACATATCCATCTCACTCAGCTCCCCACACACTAGACAGCATTTACCTTCAACTCAAAGCCTTGGCCCCTGAGAACACATCAGATTCTTGACAGCTCTCCCTCATCAACCCAGAGTAAATGTGAAGGCTGAACTCACACTTATGTACAGCCAAAGGTGTAAAGCTATGTGCCAAACAGCTCTTAGTAGATTTTTCATAGTGACCTCTTATATAGAAAACTCTAAAGCCTCAACATATGATAATACACATTTGGAAATAAGAACAATATTTCCTCTATCCAATTTAAGAGGCTGCATAACAACTCTGGTCACTCTCTAATATTAATACTACATTGAGGTAAAGCAGGAAGAGCTGAAAGCAATTCTGAAAACAAGTCCTGAGTTTTAAACTGCACAGGAAGTGTCTGTTAAAAATAACCTTAGAAATCTTCATCTGTCCTTACAGATTGGTTAAATCAAAAGGGATTACAGTGGGTATGCATTTTTCTCTGCCATGAACTGCAGTGGTGTAATCTAGACTGCAGCTGAGGATGCAGTCAGATGTTCAAAGCAGAAAAGCATCTGCTAAAGAGAAGCTGAAATATAAAGATTTAAAGTGATGAAGAGAAGTTTAAATGTAAAGATTTGAAGTGCTCACATAATTGTTGTGTTTATAGCAATTGTGAAGAAGCTACTGGGCCACAATGAGAATCCTTGAACTTAAAATAACTATTAGTTATTAACTATTAGCTAATAATTAGTTATTAACTATTTAAATAGTTAATATTTGACTCCAATGATAAATATTCTGTTATTTTTAATAGCAATTTCATTATTTCTTTGTGGTTTTCCACTTGGACCTGTCTTTAATAAGTGAATGATTAATATTCTATGGATTAAATATTATTTTAATAATAATTTCATTGTTTCTAAGCACATTTTTTACATAAATGTTTATTAAAGAGATAGAATTTGACTCTGATGAAAAATATTCTATTATTTTTAATACTCATTTCATTGTTTCTCTGTGTTTTTTTCCACTTAAATCGGTCTTGAATAAGTAGATAATTAACATCTGACCAATTAAATAATTCTATTATTTTAATAATAATTTCATTGTTTTTATGCACTTTTTTTTACTTAAATGTTTATTAAAGAGATAACATTTGACTCTGATGAAAAATATTTCATTATTTTTAATAGTCATTTCATTATTTCTCTGTGCTTTTTTTTTCCCCACTTCAATCTCTCTTTAATAATAAACTAATATAGCATTTTTAAATAGTCAAAAATATTAACAATAATTTAATGGCTTCTATGTGGATTTTTTAACTTAAATGTTTAGTAAATACAGATATAAGCTGTAACTGATAAAAAATATTCTATTACTTTTAACAGCCATTTCATTATTTCTATGTGTTTCCCCCCACACACTTAAATATTATCTACTTAAAGACAGATCTGACTGATTTAAAAAATTCTATTATTTTAATACTAATTCCATTACTTTTATGTGCATTTTTATTTGAATATTTATTTATTAAAGATATAAGATGTGATTGCTGAAAAATATTCTATGATCTCAATAGTACTCTCATTACTTCTATGTGCATTTGATACTTAAATATTTATTTATTAAAGATATATGATATCACTGATGAAAAATATTCCATTATTTTTAACAGTAATTTCAGTTTCTCTATGTGTTTTTTTCCCACTTAAATATCATTTTCTTATAAAAGACAGATCTGACTGATTAAAAATATTCTATTATCTCAATAGTACTTGCATTACTTCTATGTGCATTTGATACTTTAGTATTTACTTAAAGATATAAGATGTGACTCTGCTGAAAAATACTCTATGATCTCAATAGTGCTTTCATTACTCCTATGTGTATTTGATACCTAAATATTTACTTAAAGACATGTGACTCTGCTGAAAAATATTCTATGATCTTAACAGTAATTTCATTACTTCGATGTGCATTTTATACTTAAATGTTCATTTCTTAGCTAATTAAATAATATCATTTGATGCTCAGGAAAAAGATCCCATTAATTTATCAAGAATTCCACTATTTCTATGTGCATTTTATATGTAAATATTTATTGCTCATCTTCACCTAAGAAGAGGAGGCTCAGGGTAGATCTCATTGCTGTCTACAACTACCTGAAGGGAGGTTGTAGCCAGGTGGGATTGGGCTCTCCTCCCAGGCAAGCAGCAATGGAAGAAGGGGACAGAGTCTCAAGTAGTGCCAAGGGAGGTCTAGGCTGGATGTTAGGAGGAGAGTGATTGGCATTGGAATGGGCTGCCCAGGGAGGTGTTGAAGCAAAGCCTGGATGAGGCACGTAGTACCAAGGTCTGGTTGATTGGATAGGCATGGATGCTAGGTTAGACTGGAGATTTAAACTGGATGTTGCAGTGAGGTTGGTGAGACACTGGCACAGGTTGCCCAGGGAGGTTGTGAATCATAAAATCACCCAATGTGATCAAAAATCACATTCTGTTCATCTGTGCTCCACAACCTCCCTGGAGGCATTCAAGGACAGATTGGATGAGATCTTGAGCAACCTGTTCTAATGGGAGATGTCCCTGTTTATAGCAGGGCATTTGGAACAGGATAATCTTTGAGGCCCCTTCCAACCTAAACCATTCTATGAATCTAAAAACATTAAACTAATCAGCAACCTATCTACACCATAAAGTCTCAGAGGGAGAAGAAAAATAGATGCAAAACATCAAATCACACTCTTCAAAGTATCAGTAGAAGGCAGAGGAACTCAGGGATGCTGAGTTGAATTTGTGGAAGCTGAGCTTGCACTCTAAAAGTAAAATTAAATATAGATTAAAAACCAACCAAAAACCACACGAAAGAAAACACTAAACCCCACAAAAAAACCAACCAAAGCCCCAAAAAACCAAACACCTAACACAAACATCATCAGATGGCTCCCCCATTAAAAAATTAATTGCAATCAAATTTTGATACAATTATGTACCAAATTAGGACTTGTGCATATTTGGCAGGCAGCCCACTGCTGTATGCAAAGCATAAAAACCTGTGAGAAGGGATTCTATACTAACTACAGGGTGCTTACTTTCCTTCAACGATAATTGTCTTAATGCCTGTTTTAATCAGTATTAACTACTAGCAATAACATGCTTTTAATTATGTTTTAAACGAGTCCTTTATTGGGCTGTTTTGGGAAGCAAATTAGTCAAAAGGAGCTGTTAATCAAAAACGTGTTACTGGCACAAAATAAATGTTCATTTAAGGAGCCATTTGAAATAAACCTGGCTCATTGACTCTGACAACCTACAAGGACACTGAGGCCTCCTGAGGATAACTCCTTCAGTACTCTCCTAGATACGCCTTGCTGCTCAGAAGTTATAAGTAGAAGCATTAAGCAGTTTAGGTCATTCATCAGCTAACTTTTACTACTGTACTCAAGAAAATGAGCCTCCTAGGAACTTCACAGCAGATCTATTCCTTCATTAGCTAAGTAATATTGAGAGAGATGTTCCTGTCATTATGAACGGAGAAATCCATCGCAGTGAATTTTGCTGGTGTCCCCTTTGTCTAGGAACTGTCTTTGTAGATTCCAAGGTATTTAGGCTGAAAAACTAGCATCATTATCTGGGGGCATTATTCGTATGCCTTCACTTGCTTCTGCTGAGTGATAGCCATGCCCCAAAACCTCAAACTGCACAAGGTTCTGCCTAAGATGCAGGCACCCAACTTGTCACTGGGTCCGAGCACACAATGTCAACCTCACAGTATAACTTCCAGTAGAGACTTCATAGAATCAACCAGGTTGGAAGAGACTTCCAAGATCATCCAGTGGTCATGTCAGTGTCTCACCACCCTCACTGCAAAGAACTTCTTCCTAATATCCAGTTTGAATCTCCCCTCTGCCAGTTTAAACCCATTCCTCCTCATCCTGTCATTACAAGACCTTGTCAGTAGTCTCTCTCCAGCCCTCCTGTAGGCCCCCCTCAGATACTGGAAGGTTACCACAAGGTCTCCTTGAAGCCTTCTCTTCTCCAGGCTTGAAGACCCCTAATAAAAGCTTCTTAACCAAAATCCCAGAAAACTTGGAAAATGAGGTGATTTGATTTCACTCTCATGGCAAGCCTCAGTTACCTCCTTTGATGTCCTTAACCTTCATCCCCCATGTCTGCATTGTTCAAGATGTGTACCCTATAACGGTCACTGAGATCACCTCCTCACTCTGCCCACCATGACACAAAGCAGGCTGAAGCAATATAAAGTGAATCCTTGTAGTAAAACTGGATTTTCCTTTACCAGGAGGCCCTTTAGGACTGCACTGGAGTGAGCTCTTACTGGGGAGGCAGGTGGTTAATTAAGCATCAGTTCACAGTATGTCCTTAAGAGACTGAGCCTAGGGGTAGGAATGAACTTGCAAGAGAAGTTATTGCTGGATTAACATCACAACCCAAAAAAGAAAGTGTCAGAAGTTATGCATGCTGAAGACACAGAGCATGTTGCATGTCCATGCTCTGCTTCACAAACATCTCTGGCACTCAAAAAAAGCCACTGGCAGTGGTGATGCCCAACTTTATCCCAGCAACAATGACAATGTCAGTATTTAGAGCTCCATCTACAAAAGGAACCAAAGGCAGCATCAAGCAAGGTCTCTATGGTATCACTGACACAGATTTTAAATGGCCTCCTAATAAGAGTTTACAAGTATAAAATGCTACCCTTCCTTCCTGCCCAGCCACACCAACTCTTTCATGGCTATTCCAAACAACCTCTAGTTGCTGCTATGTCAGCCTGCGGACAATGCCAGAGCTCCATCAGCACATCAGCTCAGGAAAGCAGCAGCAGGTGGCAGAAGGAGCCAAAGGTTCAAAGATCCTGTGGGCAGCAAATTATTGAGGATGAAGCTGCCTTCTCCTGGAAAAGAGGAGGCTTAGGGGTGACCTCCCTGCTGTCTACGACTACCTGAAGGGAGGTTGTAGCAAGGCGGGGTTGGTCTCTTCTGCCAGGCAACCAGCAACAAAACGAGGGGACACAGCCTCAAGTTGCACCAGGGGAGGTCTAGGCTGGATGTTAGCAGGAAGCTCTTGCCAGAGAGAGTGATTGGCATTGGAATGGGCTGCCCAGGGAGGTGGTGTGTGTTCCACTGCAGGTGTTCAAGAAAAGCCTGGATGAGGCACTTAGTGCCGTGGTTTGGTTGCTTGGCTAGGGCTGGGTGCTGGGTTGGACTGGATGAGCTTGGAGGTCTCTTCCAACCTGCTTGATTCTATGGTTCTGCCTTTTGTTTTCTTCAACAAAAAGAGTGCCACAGCAAACCTCACTTGGTAATTGTATCTATGCCAAAAAAGGCAAATAACACACAAGCCCAGCCTGCAGACAGACCCAAAGGACTTCCCAGACACTAGGAGAAATAAACTTGAGAGGCCCTGCCTCATGACTGCGCTTTAAGACTCCATGTCCTGCAATAGGAAAAAGATAGGAAAGAGCTAACAGCATGAGGATTTCCCATTATAAAGTGCAGTAACTCTGAATTTGATCTGATTATGCTAATCCTTCCTTGCTGCCTAAGTTAAGGCCTCTTCATCTTTAGAGAGCAGCAACTGGCTGACAATGACCTCTGCTAAGAGCGTCTGTAGGAATAGGAAACAGAAACAACAACTTTAGTTCTTCCAAGAATGAGATAAGTTTATACACAGCCCCTGGGCACATCCTGCCTTTCCCTTCTTAAGTTTCAGTTGTCCAAAGGCTGATTATTGAAAGGCATGCTGACCACGCACCCAGAGGGTCCCCACTCACTGCACAAGTGACAGGAGTCACACAGACTCCAGCTTTCTAAGTCTGTAGAGTAGAGAGAGAGATAAGATGAGAAAAGAGCAGCTCAGAGAGAATGGTTTTGTTTTAGGAAAGCCTTACAGAAATTGTTCTCAAGGATGCTGGAGTTTGAACCATGCACAAAACAGCTCCAGCCTGGAGGAAGTGGAACATAACTGGGCATATAGTTTGTTGTTTGGTGAGAGGCACAATTGTCAGGCTCTCTCTGTGCTAATTTGTGACTGAGCCATGTGTTTGCTGTGCATCTCCAGGCAAGGACAGATTGCTCTGTACTTTGGTTACATGGCTTGGCCAGGTCTGAGAGCAATAATTAAGGCATTGCAAAGGGTTTGTAATGACAGGATGAGGTGTAATGGTTTTAAACTTGCAGAGGGGAGATTGAAAGTGGATGTTAGAAAGCTCTATACAGTAAGGAGGGTTTAAACTGGTAGAAGGGAGATTGAAAGTGGATGTCAGGAAGTTCTATACAGTGACGAGGGTTTAAACTGGTAGAGGGGAGATTGAAAGTGGATGTTAGGAAGTTCTTCACAGTGAGGGTGGTGAGACACTGGCACAGGTTGGCCAGGGAGGATGTGGAGGGCAGAAGTACAGAATGTGATCAAAGATCCCTGGAGGTGTTCAAGACCAGGTTGGATGAGGCCCTAAGCAACCTGTTCTAGTGGGAGGTGTCCCTACCAATGGCAAGGGATTGGAACTAGATGATCATTGAGGTCCTTTCCAACCTAAACCATTCTATGATTCATTCTATTCTAAGAGTTTCTTACATCCAACAATACCTTCTTCATTAGCAGCAGACCACATTGTGTTTGAAATAGTTTTATGGTCTAATAAACACGTCTTGATTTTATTGACTTGCCTTTAATTCTTCCTGTATGTATCTAAGGGAACAAAATGTCCTTTAAACACTTAAAACTGACTTGAAAACCACATATGAAATAATAATAAATGTTTTACTAAGGGACAATGCAGTAAAACACCTTAAGACAACCACTCTTAATGAAATACAAAGATTACCAATAGCTACAGACTACTTCCATTACAAAAGCCATTATAAATTCTGTCTCATGGAGGAACTTTCCCCCCTTTTTGAAGGCTTTAACCAGACCATAATTGCAAACCTGATTTTTATTTCATTGCATTGAAAGCTGATTGCACTTTGATGGACTTCATAATATTCCAGAAATAACACAAATGCTCTCTAAGATGTGGGTTTAAGAAAAGTTATTGGGACTGGCAACTTATTTTTCCAATTATCATTCAGGGATCTATTTTCAACACCCTCTTTCTCAGTCCATTAAGTGTCTCTTTTGCAGCCTTCATCCACAAGCCACAGCAAAAAGCTCTGTCTGACCCTGCTCCAGAGTAGCAACACTCTCCTGCTTCCAGTTAGCAATGCAACCACAAACGTGGGTTTTATTTCTTCTTTGAGTTTCTGGAAATGTAGAAATGTGGTCTTTGCAAGAGACTGTAATTGCTGCTCCTGTCCCCTCCCCTCTTCTTCATCACACACAGTTAATTCCAGTCAATACTGAACTCATTTCAGTGTGTTTTGGCTTTGCCATGTCTTGATGTAATCTATCCTTTGGGGATCTAAGTCCAATGGGTTTTATTCTTACATTAAACATAATGGAGAGTAAGAAGATAACTCTGTTGGACCTGGTGAAAACCTATAGAGATTTGTGCTTTAAGCAATCAGATCACTAACAGGATGTTAGTGGTTGGAAGGGGTTCAAAGGGATCATCGAGTCCAACCTCCCCTGCCAGAGCAGGACCATACAATCTAGCTCAGGGCACACAGGAACATATCCAGACAGACCACGAAAGGCTCCAGAGAAGGAGACTCCACAACCTCTCTGGGCAGCCTGTGACAGGGCTCTGGGACCCTTACAGTCAAGAAGTTCCCCCTTGTGTTGAGCTGGAACCTCCTGTGCTGCAGCTTCCATTTATTGCTTCTTGTCCTATCCCAGGGAACAAGTGAGCAGAGCCTGTCCCCTGGCTCCTGACCCCCAGCCCTCAGATATTTATAAACATGAAATTCCCTCTCAGTCTTCTCTTCTCCAGACTAAGCAGCCCCAGGTCCCTCAGCCTCTCCTCATCAGGCAGTGCTTCAGTCCCCTCATCATCCTCAGAGCTGTCAGTTGGACTTTCTGGAGCAGATCAATTCAAACAGATTCCTTCAAATTCAGTATGGGTCTGTAACTACAGAGGTGTTATCTTTGGTTTCATTAGTTTAAAAGTAAGTTATCAATTAATTTTCCTGGGCTCTACAAGAGAAAACACATTTCCAGTTTTTGGTTTTTTTTTGCTAGAAACTTGACAGAAGCTGAGGTCTGGAGATGCAGAAAGTGATTGACTTAAAGAAAAAATACTAATAGGAAAAAAAAAAAGTAACAAAAAAAAATCTGTTT
Organism: Pogoniulus pusillus; assembly: GCF_015220805.1. Taxonomy (NCBI): domain Eukaryota; kingdom Metazoa; phylum Chordata; class Aves; order Piciformes; family Lybiidae; genus Pogoniulus; species Pogoniulus pusillus. Next base: position 3,790,425 of record NC_087265.1, read on the forward strand.
AAGTCAGTGGAAGATTTAAGTGCTTTACCAGTCAGACCAGACTTCAGACTGGACGTGAGGAGGAAGTTGTTGAGCATGAGAGTGGTGAGAGCCTGGAATGGGTTGCCCAGGGAGGATGATGGCCAGGCTGGATGAGGCTGTGGACAGCCTGATCTAGGGTAGGGTGTCCCTGCCCATGGCAGGGGGGTTGGAACTAGATGATCCTTGTGGTCCCTTCCAACCCTGACTGATCCTATGATTCTAAGCCTATGAGTGAAGTAGACGTCACCATTGTTTCCTTTTCACAGTCTATCATCTAATTCCTCTCATCAAAATATCCCAGCTAGGCTCAAACTAGCACAACAATAGAATGGTTTGAGTGAGGAAGGGTAAAGTGTGTCCCTGCCCATGGCAGGGGGGTTGGAACTAGATAATCATTGTGGTCCCTTCCAACCCTGACTGATTCTATGCTTCAGTGCCTGAAAACCCCCATCTTGAATACATAAAAGCAAAGATCATGTAGTGACATGACAGCCAACCACATCCTTCAATCATCTTTTAGCATTACTACCAAGTCAAGCTCTGAAGTGAAAAAGATAACACTCAAGCACAAGCAACTAGGACAGGTGGTACAGAAAAATGATATGGGGAAAAAAATCCCCAACCCAAACCTATTACAATATGTAAGATTTTAATCTCTTATTTATGATTCTTCCATAAAGTTTATTATAAGCCATTCTCTACAGCTCAAACTGTCTTGTCACAAAGATGCCATTGCCAATGTAAGCATAGCAAAATAATTCTGCACAGAACAATCTGCAGAAAATGTCACATCAAAAGGTAATGTAGGAGTGCAACATAATTGTGGCAATTTAACCATATTAATGCCATGCTGCTTGTACTTTGGGCCCCCAAGCTAAATAACTTCATGCACAGAATAGGTGGGCAGAAAAAAAAAAGGATCTCTGTTTATATCATTTTATCTCAGTTAGATCTGCAGGGAATAGTGTGTGAAATGTAGGAAGTGTGTGACTAGTAGGTCCTGCTGTTTCTTCCAGTGAAAGCTGGAGATACTTTTTGGTTACAGGAACACTTCAATCCTGCTGGTCATCAGAAAAACAAAAACAGAAAAACACACCAAAAAAAATCCCCAAAGAAAAAAACAACAACAACCAAACACACCCCCCCCCAAAAAAAAAACAAAAACAAAACCTTTAAACAAAACCAATAAAAATCAACACCCTCCAAAAAAACATCCCCAACATTTAAAAATAAAATCAACCTCCCCAAACAACAACAAAAAAATCAACTCCCCCAAAACATAAGTAAACAAAAGAAAAAACAACAAAACCCCACAACTCTGAACAAAAATAAAAATCAAAACTCCCAAACCAAGCCAAGACCCAGCAAAGAGACCCCCAAGCCAAGACCCAGCAAAGAGACCCCCAAGCCAAGACCCAGCAAAGAGACCCCCAAGCCAAGACCCAGCAAAGAGACCCCCAAGCCAAGACCCAGCAAAGAGACCCCCAAGCCAAGACCCAGCAAAGAGACCCCCAAGCCAAGACCCAGCAAAGAGACCCCCAAGCCAAGACCCAGCAAAGAGACCCCCAAGCCAAGACCCAGCAAAGAGACCCCCAAGCCAAGACCCAGCAAAGAGACCCCCAAGCCAAGACCCAGCAAAGAGACCCCCAAGCCAAGACCCAGCAAAGAGACCCCCAAGCCAAGACCCAGCAAAGAGACCCCCAAGCCAAGACCCAGCAAAGAGACCCCCAAGCCAAGACCCAGCAAAGAGACCCCCAAGCCAAGACCCAGCAAAGAGACCCCCAAGCCACCAAAGAAAAAAATATCAGAGCCCCAAACCAACAAACAAAAAAATCAAACAGCCCCAAATCAACAAAAATCAAAGAACTCCAAACAAAAAAAAATCTCAAAGCACACAAAACCAACCAAAAAAAACCAAAACAAATGAAAAACAGAACCAAAAAACTCTAAATAAAATACCCAAAACCAACCAAACAAAAAAACCCCAAACAAACAAGCAAATCAAAACAAACAAATCACCCAACCCAAAACTGAACAGCAATATCTCTAAAAGCAAAGGAATCTGAAATCCTTGCTGCTGTACTATCTGTTATTCCTATTCCACGCTTGCAGATCTTTCAGCTCCACAAGAGACAGTCAGAAAGCAGCCCTGGAAACAATTTATTTAATGATGGAACGAAAAGGAGAGTAAGGGGAAGATAAAAATAGCTTAAGCCCAAATTTGCACTGAACATGACATGAAAGTTTGCTTCGAGACTGGCAGAGCTTTCTGAGTTGGTCTGTTTGCAGGGACATTCATCTAACCAAATATGAGGCCCTATGGGAACTCTGAGGAGATTAAAAAGAAATAATGAAGGCATAATTGTGGGTTAGCTGGGAATAGTTCTTTCTCCTCCTCAGCATATGGAGAAGTGTGTCAGTCAGATGGTGCACACTGGAAGGTATAATACCTAGGGGGTTTGAGAGGCTGATGCTTCTTTATCTCTTCGTTTTGCTTTCAAATTCCTTTTTTCATCTGTTATTTTAAGAGATACCAGAGCTGGAGGTATTCTCTATGGGGTTGTCTTGCTTGCTGCTTTCCCCCCCCACCTCCTTCTTTGTTTTGTTTTTCTTTCCTCCTCAGGGTGAGAAATGGAGGATTTGCATGAATATATGCACTGACAATTATTTCCTACCCTGCCCTTACAGGTGGAACATTACCTGCTCAGGCTTAGCAATCTGAAATGATGAAGCTGTACACCTACTACTACTATCATTTTTAAAAGGAATTAAAGAGGAAAGAAAAAATAAAAGTAAACACAAATAACCTCCCCAAAAAGTCAAACAGCAAAACCCATGCTGCAGACAAGCACTTTTGATAGTATTCTGTCGTCGTTTTTACATCTAACAGATCTTCCTTATGGCTTTTGCTGGACATAAATTGCTTCTACTCCCAACTTTCAAATCTTTTCTTTTCCCTCTGATGAAGCAAGCAGCTACATCAGAGACTGTGGACAGAGAGCTTGAAATGACAGTCTTGTTAATGCCATGTTAATTGAACCACACTCCTGGAAGCAACACGGGTAGCAGTCTGCCTTCAGAGAACCTTAGGCAGCAGACACCTTTCCTTGCCTGGTTGTAGGCATCAGATGATAAGAATCAGACTATTAATACCAAAGGTGCAGATGAAAGTTTTGCCTGCCATGGCATGGTAAGCTCAGCCCAGCTAAAATGACCATCCTGAAAGCTAAGCCCCTACAGCCATCCTGAAAACTAAGCCCCTGAGACCATCCTGAAAACTAAGCCTCTATGCCTAAGTGTTTCCTTCGTTAGCAGCAGAGCAAAGCACCCCTGCCTGAATGATCTCCAGCTGATAAAAATGACAACTTTAATCTTGGAGATTACCTCTCAAGGTAATCAAGTGTCACCTCCAACCCAGCACCACCACAGCCACTAAAACATGTCTACAGGGTTCTTTTAAACACCTCCAGGGATGGTGACAACCACCACTTCCCTAGGCAGCCTGTTCCAATTCCTGACCACTCTTACAGGGAAGAAACTGTTCCTAATATCCAATTAAAACCTCCCTTTGCACAACTTGAATCCATTTCCTTATCTCTAGTTACTAAGGAGAAGAGACTGGCACCCACCTCACTACAACTTCCTTTCATAGAATCATAGAATCAAGCAAGTTGGAAGAGACCTCCAAACTCATCCAGCTCAACCTAGCACCCAGCCCTGGCCAATCAACCAGACCATGGCACTAAGTGCCCCAGCCAGGCTTGCCTTGAACACCTCCAGGGATGGTGACTCCATCACCTCCCTGGGCATCCCATTCCAATGCCAATCACTCTCTCTGACAACAACTTCCTCCTAACATCCAGCCCAGACCTCCCCTGCCATAACTTGAGACTGTGTCCCCTTGTCCCCCTTTGGTGGAAGAATCATAGAACCAGTCATAGAATCAGTCAGGGACTGAAAGAACCACAAGTATCATCTAGTTCCACCACCCCCTGCCAACCCCACATGGCTACAGCCTCCCTTCAGGTAGTTGTAGACAGCAATGAGGTCACCCCTGATTCTCCTCTTCTCCAGGCTAAACACCCCCAGCTCCCTCAGCCTCTTCTCATAGGACTGTGTTCCAGACATCTCACCAGCTTTGCTGCACTTCTCTGGACACATTCCAGTATCTCAACGTCTCTCTTGAACTAACTTTTTGATGTTAAGATTGGACTGGAAGAGACCTCCAAGCTCATCCAGTCCAACCTAGCACCCAGCCCTATCCAGTCAACCATAGCACTGAGTGCCTCATCCAGGCTTTGCTTCAACACCTCCAGGGACATGTTGTACTCTAGCCAGTTTGGAAGAGTTTTTAATCCCACCTAGTGCTGGTAGGCTTATATTTGACCCTACTTTCACATTGAGCAGGCATTTAGCCTGAATTCTAAACCTGCTCCTTCATTTGTAGAGCTTCCAAAAATATATTTGAACCCACTTAATGAAAATTAAGCCAAGTAACAAAATTATTAATAATTGCTAGGAAGAAAGAGAGGCAGGAAGTAGTGGAGATGAAAAGAAGATGATCTATTAGACTGGAAAGAGCTAGTCTCCAGAAATTATCCTCTTCCCCCCTTTTTTTTTTTAAGTTGAGATGGGTGAAAGTATTTCACAAAAGTTGTTTTTTAATGAGACATTTTTCTCTCCATCATATCAGGACAGAGCTGTGAACTTCTTTTTCCTTTTTTTTTTTTTAATGGAATTACTTGACAAACTGATCAGTGCCATATCACTGCCTCCAGACACAGTTCTTTTAATGATGTCCAAACTACTTAACTATTAAAATGAAATTGTGAGCCAGCACAGTAGGAAGTAGATTGAGCAAGCTGAAGATCAAAGAAGATACCATCACAGTGGCCTTTGTGTGCTCACTGTAGGTTTGCTTTAACTGAAGGGTAAAGCAGCAGTGAATTGAATTCTACTGGGTTGCTTCCGGACCAGAGCAGTGGAAGGAACTCAAAAGAAGGGTCAAATCAAAGAATATAAACCTAGTTTACCTGGGCAGAATTAACCTCTGATCTATAATTCCATCAGCCATTTTATCCCTGCTGGTGTGCTCATAAACACAAACCTCAGCAGCTGATTGCATTGTTCTGAAGGTGTACTCCATACACAGGTTGGGAGTGGTATCTGGGTACATGCTGGATAGAAGGCTTGGTAGCTCTGGGCCTACATCACTGATGCTGCCTAAGAGATTCCCTTAAGCTTGGGTTTCTTTCAGAATAGGTCTAGAGAAGAAAAGGATAGTAAACAGCAATGGTTCTTCCTCTCTTGAGACACAATAAATGCTAGGTACAACTTCTTGTATGAGGATGGATAGGGATGAGCCTTTGTGTGCTCACTGTAGGTTTGCTTTAACTGAAGGGTAAAGCAGCAGTGAATTGAATTCTACTGGGTTGCTTCTGGACCAGAGCAGTGGAAGGAACATAAAAGAAGGGTCAAATCAAAGAATATAAACCTAGTTTACCTGGGCAGAATTAACCTCTGATCTATAATTCCATCAGCCATTTTATCCCTGCTGGTGTGCTCATAAACACAAACCTCAGCAGCTGATTGCATTGTTCTGAAGGTGCACTCCATACACACACTTTACACACAGGTTGGGTGTGGTATCTGGGTACATGCTGGATAAAAGGCTTAGTAGCTCTAGTTCTACATCACTGATGCTGCCCAAGAGATTCTTTTAAGGTTTCTTTCAAAATGGGTCTAAAGAGGAAAAGTATGGGAAACAGCAATGGTTCTTCCTATCTTGAGCCACAATAAATGCTAGGTACAACTTCTTGTATGAGGATGGATAGGGATGTGCTAAACAGAATCCAGTGGAGGGTTAGAAGCATGATCATAGAACCAACCAGGGTGGAAGAGATGAAGGGACTGGGACATGTGTCTGGTGAGGAGAAGCTGAGAGGCCTGGGGCTATTTAATCTGGAACAGAGAAGACTGAGAGGAGATCTTAGAATGCATTTAGTTGGAAGGGACCCTCAAAGACCATCTTGTCCAACACTCCTGCAGTAAGCAGGGACATCTTCAACTAAATCAGGTTACTCAGGGCCCCATGGAGCCTGATCTTGAATGTGTCCATGAATGGTGCCTCCACCACCTTCCTGGACAACCTGTTCAGTATTTCACTGCCCTCAAATTAAAGAGCTTCCTCCTAATGTCCAACTTAAACCTGCCTTGCTCTAGTTTAAAACTATTGCCCTCCGTACTATCACTACAAGCCCTTCTAAAGAGTCCCTTCCCAGCTTTCTTGTAGGTCTTCTCCAAGTATTGAAATGCAGCTATAAGGTCTTCCTACAGCCTTCTCTTCACTGAGCTGAACAACCCAAAATCACCCAGCCTTTGTAGGAGAGATGCTCCAGTTCTCTGGTCATCAAGTCCAACCTAGAACCCTACTCTACAAGATTCACCTTAAACCATAGCCCTAAGCACCCCATCCAAACCACCCTTAAATACAGTCAGGGTGGGTGACTCCACCACCTCCCTGGGCAGCTCATTCCAGTCCCTCACCACTCTCTCCCTGAAAAACCTTTACCTAATGTCCAGTCTAAACCTCCCCAGTGTCAGCTTGAGGCCATTCCCTCTTGTTTTGTCTCCAACTACCTGTGAGAAGAGCCCAGCAGCAGCCTCTCCACAATGTCCCTTCAGGTAGTTGTAGATAGCAGTGAGGTCTGCCCTCAGCCTCCTCTGTTTCACACTACCCATCCACAGCTCCTTCAGTCACTCCTCCTAAGATTTATTCTCTGGGCCCTTCCCCAGCTTCGTTGCCCTCTTCTGCACTGGCTCCAGCACCTCCACATCTCTCTTGTTTCCACAAGCACACAGGAGCTGGTGCTGCACTTTCTGAATTTATTTAAATGAAATGTAAATAAATTTTAAATATGAGGGGGAAGGTACAGGTGCTCAGGGAGAAGTTATTTGTGTTTTATGGGATTCATTTTCTGCACAGTATGGGCAGGGAATTAGCTACAAAACTTTCCATTATTACCCAGGGAAGTTGCCTGGTTAATTCTCCTTGTGTTGTTAAGATGATTTACCTCTCTGGGTTGTTTTAATATTTAAAATATCAGAGGTTGAGTTTGGGCAGGGGATTAGGAGTGGCAGTGGAAGCTTGGGCTGGTTGCAATGAGGTATAAGAGGGTGCTCGTAGGATGTACCCAGAGTGGCTGTGCCAGCAGTTGGCAAAGTCAGTCCATCCTTGCTAGGTTGTCACCTTGCAAAAGTAAGCCTAGGCAGGTCCCAGGGAGAAATAAGGAGATGAAGATGGAGCTGAACTATTGCAGTCACAGTGCACAGTAAAGAGAGACCAGAAAGCTCAACCACCCCTAACAGGGACAGAGCATGCTCCCTGCCCTCTGCTCTGTTCCATCATCCTCCAGCTCAGATATACATAGAATAGTTTAGGTCAGAAGGGACCTCGAAGCTCATCAGTTTCAACCCCCAACATAGGCAGGGACACCTCCCACTAGAACATGTTGCTCAAGGCCTCATCCAACCTGGCCTTGAACACCTCCAAGGAAGGAGCAGCCACAACCTCCCTGGGCAACCTGTGCCAGTGTCTCACCACCCTCACTGCAAAGACCTTTCTCCTAACGTCCAGTTTAAGTCTCCCTTCGGCCCATTTAAACCCTTTACTCCTCATCCTGTCATTACAAGACCTTGTAATATAGGGACATGGAACTTCTTGAGAGAGTCCAGTGCAGAGCTACAATGATGACAGAAGGAATGGAACATCTCTCTTAAGAGAAGAGACTGAGGAGCTGGAGATGTGCTGCTTGGAGAAGAGGAGACTGAGAAGAGACCTCATCAATGTTTATAAATATGTAAAGGTGAGTGCCAGGAGGCTGGAGCCAGGCTCTGCTGGGGGATGCCCAATGTCAGGACAAGGGGCACTGGGTGGAAGACGAAGCATTGGAAGTTTCTCAGGACATCCTTCACAGAGAGATTGGCATTGGAATGGGCTGCCCAGGGAGGTGGTGGAGTTGCCATCCCTGGAGGTGTTGAAGAAAAGCCTGGATGGGGCACTTAGTGCCATGGTCTAGTTGATTGGACAGGGCTGAGTGATAGGTTGGCCTGGATGACCTTGGAGATCTCTTCCAACCTGGCTGATTCTAACATAATGTGGTAACTACTTACTTTCCCTGAGAGAAAAGAAGAGAAACTCCATCCCAGAAAGAGCAGTCACAGAAGAAAACCTGCCCCTTAGTTCTTTCATTTTGTGCCCTTCTTGAAGTTCTTTACATGGGACTTTCTCTGCCTCATTTAATTTTGGCATGTAGCCTCTCACAAACCGAGGAGAGCAAATCATTGTTATAGCCCTGATGACTTTGTTATGAATCACTTGGTTAGATCTCAACCAACAACTCTGATCTAAGATAACACAAACTTATATGTCAAAGAACCCTTGGATCTTCGGTGATGGAACAGAGCCCTGAGGCACACAAAACTTTACTCAATCTTCTGTGGTTTCATCCACTTCATAATTACAACTGGAGATTTTTAGTAGAAGGTTTTATGGAAGTGTATAAAAAAAAAAAAAGAGTTCCTTTTTCTCTGCAAATTTTGATGAAAGCCAAAACAAAATCATCACACCACGAATTAAAATGATGTCATTAACACAGACTAATTGAAGAGCAGGTCACACGGACAAGTGGGCTGTGTTCTAAGGAAATTGGGCATTAGCCTTGAGTAGGATTCTCTAAAGAAGAGAAGTCAGTAATTTTGACCTGAAAAAGGCTGTGTACAGTTGTGGAGTCCCCAGCACAAGGAGCCAGTCCAGAGGAGGCCACAAAGATGCTAGAGGGATGCAGCAGCTCTGCTATGAGGACAGGCTATGAGAGTTAGGGGTCTGCAGCCTGAAGAAGAGAAGGCTTCCAGGAGACCTTGGAGTGGCCTTCCAGTATCTAAAGGGGGCTACAGGAGGTCTGGGGAGGGAGTATTGACAAGGTCTTGTAATGACAGGATGAGGAGGAATGGGTTTAAAGTGGCAGAGGGGAGATTGAAACTGGATGTTAGGAAGAAGTTCTTTGCAGCGAGGGTGCTGAGACACTGGCACAGGTTGCCCAGGGAGGTTGTGGAGCACAGAATCACCCAATGTGATCAAAGATCTCATTGGGTGATTCTGTGCTCCACAACCTCCCTGGAGGTGCTCAAGACCAGGTTGGATGAGGCCTTGAGTGACCTGTTCTAGTGGGAGGTGTCCCTCCCTATGGCAGGGAGGTTGGGACTGGATGATCATTGAGGTCCCTTTCAACTTAAATCATATAACCAAAGGATAGTTATATGCCAAATCTAATCAAAACACTTGAGGAACAGTGATGGAGTTTGATTTGCTCATATATATATCTATGCTGTAACATACATCCTACCTCACCACAATCACAGAATGCTGCAGATTGGAAAGCACCTCCTGAGATCATCTAATCCAACCCCAGAAGATGAAGTAGGAAGAATAATACCAGCATGTAGAAGGAAAGTAGTCCAGCATAGCCACAATTTCACAAGACTTACCTTATAGCAATATTGCATGCTTATAAAGTTATTCAATTAAGGCTCTCATATGCATCTCTAAGTAGAAAAAGGTAGGCAGAAGTCAGCAACAATGAGAAACAAAAATCTGTGCTGAAGTGGCAAATGCAGCAACTGCTGAACTTATGTAGTTGGATTGTTTTATAGCATTGTAGAATGGTTTAGGTTGGAAGAGACCTCAAAGATCACCTAGTTCCTGACATAGGCAGAGACATCTCCCACTAGGCAGAATCATAGAATGGTATTTATTATATATCTTGCAAAGTATTATGTGATAAAGATAAAAATAACAACTGCAAAATAGCTTAGGTTGAAAGGGACCTCAGAGCTCATCTACTCCAACCTCTCAACTAGACTCAGCTGCTCAAGGTCTCATCCAGCCTGGCCTTGAACACCCTCCCCTCTTCCCAGGGAGAATTCATCCACAACCTCCCAGAGAAGTAAACAATTCCATAAAGTAGCTGCTAGAACTAGGACATGGACATAACACAGAAGAAACATCATGTGTTAAAATGAAATAATTAACCCCACACACCTCTGTTAAAGCAAAAGTAGAGTGCATGTGTCAGCCTGACCTATATCTGGGATGAAATCATGTAATGGCTAAATCAAGAAACAGTCTGATAGAGAATTAAGGTGTAGCATAATTAACAGGTTTGGGGGAAAATTAATTGCAGCACAGGAACCTGATGGTTTTTTAATGAGACTAGGAGTTTGGGTGATGAAGGTGTTTATCTAAAGCACTTGGAGCTGTCTGACTCCCTTACACATGACATTTTGATTACAAAGTCACAGTAAAGAGCAAATCAGCCCCACACATTCGTGACTGACAGTGACTCTATCACCTCCCTGGGCAGCCCATCCCAATACCAATCACTCTCTTTGAAGAACTCCATAGCAGAGATCCCAAAGCCACTTGAACATAGTCATCTTTCTTTGAGCAGAGTGAGGTTGCACAAGCTGATTCCTTCCAATCCCCTCCATGCTGGGATTTTGTGATGCACATAGACACGGCAGTAAGAAAGCACAGAACAACTGCTGAAGCATTGCATATGGATTTCTACTGTTAGCTCCTCACAAGCCATCAGGAGACACAGCAGAGTCTTAACTCCTGAGAATGGTCCAGAATTTAAATAACAAAAGGTTCACCACTGCAGCTTCAACTAAGTACAATCAGCAAACACCTCCCATGGGGAAAAAAATCCCACTCGAAACACAAACAACTCAGCCAACCAAACTAGAAACTGAGATCAGTGCACTGTAGCCAAGAAGCTGACACCTAACAGCTAGTACTCCAAACTGGATTCAGACTGAAAAACACAGAACCACAGAATCAACCAGGCTGGAAGAATTCTCTAAGCTCAGCCAGCTCAACCTATCACCCAGCCTTATCCAGTCAACTAGATCATGGCACTAAATGCCTCATCTATAGAATCATAGAATCAAGCAGGTTGGAAGAGACCTCCAAGCTCAGCCAGTCCAACCTAGCACCCAGTCCTATCCAACCAACCAGACCGTGGCACTAAGTGCCTCATCCAGGCTTTTCCTCAACACCACCAGGGACGGTGCCTCCACCACCTCCCTGGGCAGCCCATTCCAATGCCAATCACTCTCTCTGCCAACAACTTCCTCCTAACATCCAGCCTAGACCTCCCCCAGCACAGCTTGAGACTGTGTCTCCTTGTTCTGTTGCTGGTTGCCTGGGAGAAGAGAACCACCACCACCTGGCTACAACCTCCCTCCAGGTAGTTGTAGACAGCTACTACCTGAAGGGAGATGCTTCTTACATGCATCTTTTGAGGGTGGGGATATGTTCTGGAGTAGATTCTTATTTTTAACATGAAAAGAAAGATAAAAAACCCTATCCTGATTTCTCTTTTTGCCCTACTCACCACTTCCACAGTTAGTTCATTCATATTATTGCCTGCTTAGAACGTACTTTGGCTTTACCACTAATGGGAAAGAGGTATGAAACAAACCTTATGCTGAAGAACAGGAAGGATGATTTCAAATCTTACAATTACTCAATTACCCACCCCACAGAACACAGAGATCAGGCTTCCACTTGCAACTACATTCTCCCACAGCAACTGGCTTTGCTAACAGCACACCTTCTGATTGCCATTCCCTGCTACAATCTAATCACAATAACTACCAATATGCAAAAGAGAAGGGTCTAGAGAGACAGGAGCAGATTGCCTTCCCCACTAGCATTACAATTCACCAGTCATAAACTCACCAGTGCCAGTTTTAGGGATATTTCCACGCACCTCTGAAGATATATTAGCTATTTTTTCCTTAGCTCCATGATATCATATGCTTACTAGATCTATTTTTATGTTTCCCAAGTTAGAATCTGACTTTTCCTATCATTTTTAATTGTTATGCCAATATGAAGAAGAAAATAATAATGCAGTGGAATTAAACTGACTTTTCATTTGTCTTTTGGTAGTTGTATATATAAATGAACAGGGGCATATGGCTGGTTCCAGTCAATTTTGGTGGCCCAGTCACATAATCCAGATCTTTTCTCTAGTACAAGCCAGAGAAACAAGAAGGAAATACAAGTCAAGGGGAAAAAAAACAACTCAAGGCATTTCCCACTCCTAACCTATTCCCTGTGACTTCTACTTCTTTATTTTTATGAGTCATACAGTTGGTGTTCTTTTTGGGATGTTCAGTTTCCAACATGCAGAGTATTAAAAACATCACAGCTCCATAGGCATCATGGCAAGGTCACTAAATACACTGACAAGTGGATCTCAGCTACTACTAGAAGGTTCAACATTTGTCAGTGGTCAAAGTGGGGTGAAACTTTCACCCCACCTGGCTGCAGTCTCCCTTCAGGTAGCTGTGTGTGGAGATGAGGTAGGGGTCACTTATAATCATAGAATAGGATGGACGCGACCCCAAATATCATCTAGTTCCAACCCCCACCCCCCCCCCCCCCCCCGCCATAGATAGAGACACCTCCTTCTAGAACATTCACCTATGTGGTGACCAACTGAGAAACAATATCATTTTCAAAAGGGCTTTCATTTATATTAACAAAGCAAACAACCAAAACAACACACAGCAACAGGCACAAAACTTCTCCCAGCAAAACACAGCTCTCAAGAAACAAACGATCTAATGAAATTCATGAGCTCAATCCTTTTCCCCTCCCAGTCGAACCTCGCTTTTCCTTTAAGACCAAGCAAGCTTAACTTCCCCACAGGTCTCCAAAGCCATAGGACTTACCAAGGACACCAAAACAGCTGCTTTGTCACTCTCCCTGCAGAGAAAAGCCATTTGTTGAGTCACGGTGGGCAGGTCTGGAGCTCGGCAAGGACACCACACAGCCAGAGAAGAGAGCTCTGCAGAAGGGCTGCCTGAGCCTGACTTTTCAATTAGTGAAAACACCTGAAGGAATGATGTTAATGAGCTATAGTAAGGAAAGAAAAAAACCAGAAAGGCAGCTAAAGGCTCCTCTGTCTCATGGAACACTTCCATGCCACTCTTCAGGAGGAAAACTTTTTCTAACTTATATTCTTTGTCTCTCTCTGAACTGCTCGAGGCTGTCGCCAGGACACCCAAAGCAAGTCTGAACAAAGGACTTTGCCTTGGTTGTTGAGGGCTGGGTTAGGGATCAATTAAGCATCCTAATGGGCTACACCTGTGAGTGCTGAAGCAGCTGGCTCAAATCATTGGCCAAGAAACCAAATGGCAGTCTGGGGCTCTTAGAAGGGGTGTGGGTAGTAGGTAGAAAGAAGTTCTCTCCTACTCTGCCCTGGTAAGGCCTCATTTGGAATATTGTGGCCAGTTCTGGACCCCTTGCTTCAAGAAGTACCTGAGGAGGCTCAGGGCAAACCTGCAACTACCTGAAAGGATGCTGCAACCCGGTGGGGTTGGTCTCTTCTCCCAGCATATTTAGTCTGGAGAAGAGAAGACTGAGAGGGGATTTAATCAATGTTTATAAATATCTGAGGGCTGGGAGTCAGGGGCAGGGGGGGACAGGCTCTGCTCCCTGGGACAGGACAAGGAGCAATGGATGGAAGCTACAGCACAGGAGATTCCACCTCAACATAAGGGGGAACTTCTTGACTGTGAGAGTCCCGGAACACTGGCACAGGCTGCCCAGAGAGGTTGTGGAGTCTCCTTCTCTGGAGCCTTTCCATGCCTGTCTGGCTGTGTTCCTGTGTGACCTGAGCTAGATTGTATGGTCCTGCTCTGGCAGGGGGGTTGGACTCAATGATCTCATTGGGTCCCTTCCAACCCCTGACATCCTGTGAGTCTGTGATCCTATTATAAGACCTTGCACTTGGCCTTGTTGAACCCCATCTGCTGAAGTCTCACAGTCCAGCTCCCCAAAATGAGATCTTTTAACCCTGCAGCCTGTTTGAATGGCACAGGTTCATGCTGCACGTGGTCAGGTTTTATTGTTTCAAGGATAAAGATTGTTCAAAGCATCTGACACTACACTTAAATTATTCATCCCCTGGCATTATTTATTCATCACCTCTTGAGTTATCCTGCTTTGCCAAAGTACCTGTTTTCCATTGCTCAGAGAACCAAAAACAATCAGAGGCATTTTCTTTGTTTTAATTGAGATGTTGTGACTCCTGAAAGCAGCAGGTTGTGTAGCATTGATAACTCTGAATGTCTATTGCCAGGTGTGTGAATGCAAGTTCCAGCACCTCTGCAGGTAGGTACTAAAAGGAATCCACATCCTATCAGGTTCTGCACTTAAGCCTCAAATTCTCAACTTCTAGGGGCCAGTGGGGGACACTTGAAGTCCTTTCCCAGGGCCACAGTCCATACTTAGTGTCATATAGGGAATTTATTGTCTCTGCTGGCTGTGATAGTTGGGCATGTGAGGGATACTAGGTTCAGTTCTGGGCTACTCACTACAAGGAGTAAATTGAGGTGTCTAAAGAACAGCAACAAAGCTGGTGAAGGGCCAGGACAACAGGTCTTATAAGGAGCAGCTCAGATAATTGTTTAGTGTTGAGAAGCAGAGGCTGGGAGGAGACCTTCTTGCTCCCTACAACTCTCTGAAGGGAGATGGGAGCCAGGTAGGAGTTGGTCTCTTCTCTCAAATAAGAAGAAATAGGAAAAAGAGTAAAAAGCCTCAAGCTGTGCCAGAGAAAGTTTAAGTTGGACATGAGAAACAATTTCTACCTCAAAATGGATGTCAAGCCCTGGAACAGGCTGCCCAAAGTAGTGATGGAGTCCTCACCTCAGAGAGATGTAGGTTGTGGAGACCCAGCAGTGCTGGGTTAGCAGTTGAACTTCATGATCCTAAGGGTCTCTTCCCATGAAAACTAGTCTACAGTTCTATGACTCTATGATACATCTCTTCCACAGGAAGGACCTCATGGGGAGAGCCCAGAGGAGGGCCACAAAAGTGGTCAGGGGGCTGAAACACCTCTGCTGTGCAAACAGGCTGATTGACCTAGGGTTTATTCAGCCTGGAGAAGAGAAAGCTACAGGAAGACCTAAGGGCAGCTTTCAGAACCTGAAGGGGACTACAAGAAGAGTGGAGAGAGACTGTTGACAAAGGTCTGTAGTGACAGGACAAGTGGCAATGGCTTCAAACTAGAGAACAGGCAGATTTAGACTGGATGTTAGGAATAAGTTCTGCACCATGAGGGTAGTGGAATACTGGAAGAGGTTGCTCAGAGAGGGGATTGAGGATCTATGCTGGGATATATTCAAGGTGAAGCCAAACAGGGCTCTGAGCAACCTGATCTAGTTGAGGATGTTCCTGCTGAATGCAGAGGGGATTAGACTAGATGACCTTTGGAGGTGCCTTCCAACCCAGTCTATTCTGTGATTCTATAAACTGCTACCAGAGGAACAATAATTAGAAGCTTCAGATCAACACAGCTCCTTGATGTGAAAGTGTAGCTTAGAGCACCCTGAGCTCCATGTGTGTTATACTACAAAGGAAATTCTGGCTGGTTTTTTATAGCTCATGACTGCAATATTTCCTCTAGGCACAGCCAACCAGCAGAAGCAGTGCTGAAAAGAGCAGGACCATTGGGTTTGTCAGTGCAGAAATCTGGGCAATGGCAAAACTTCACAGGTTTTGTGAGCCTCACTCTCTGCAATAAATGTGTATTTTTGGACTGCAGGGTTTTATTACTTTCTGGTTTTTTTTTCCTATTCCATGTTCATACACTACTTCTGATATCCCACATCTTGGAGAAACAGAATAAAAAGTGGCCTCCCCAGCTGTGAATGGAAATGTTTCTGACCACAACTGTCATCTTCTACATCACTGTTCTTCCTTGAGAATAACTAATGTGAAACTGGCACACATGCATTTATTCATGGTAGCAGTGGAAGAACAAAGGCCAACTCCAACATTTCTTCAAAGCCTGGAGATGTTGAGGTTTTCATCAGGAACATCAGAGTAGAATAGGGATAGAATAGAAACAGAATAAACCAGAATCGAACAGAACAGAGTAGAATCAACCAGGTCGGAAGAGACCTCCAAGCTCAGCCAGGCCAACCTAGCACCCAGCCCTGGCCAGTCAACCAGACCGTGGCACTAAGTGCCTCATCTGGGCTTAGCTTCAACACCTCCAGGGACGGCGACTCCACCACCTCTCTGGGCAGCCCATTCCAATGCCAATCACTCTCTCTGCCAACAACTTCCTCCTAACATCCACCCTAGACCTCCCCTGGCATGACTTGAGACTGTGTCCCCTTGTTCTGTTGCTGGTTGCCTGGGAGAAGAGAACCAACCCCACCTGGCTACAGCCTCCCTTCAGGTAGTTGCAGACAGCAATGAGCTCTGCCCTGAGCCTCCTCTTCTGCAGGCTGCACACCTCCAGCTCCCTCAGCCTCTCCTCACAGGGCTGTGCTCCAGGCCCCTCCCCAGCTTTGTCGCCCTCTTCTGGACACATTCCTGTACTTCAACTGCTCTCTTGACTTGAGGAGCCCAGAACTGGACACAGCACTCAAGGTGTGGCCTGACCAGTGCTGAGTATATACCTAAGACTGCAGTCTTAGGTAAAAATGAGATTTATGGAGGTACCATGGAAGGCATGACACCTTTCTGCAAAGAAGATCCTAATGCCCCAAGATATATTTAGGAGGAAAGTTAAGCTCCAAGAGAGAGACAATCATAGAATCATCAAAGGTTTTGATTGGAAGGTACAGTTAGAGTTCATCTAGCCCAGACCTCCTGCAGTAAGAAGGGATTCTGCTCTGGTGAGGCCACACTGAGTTTTGGGCAACTCATTACAAGAGGGATGTGGAGGTGCTGGAGCCAATGCAGAGGAGGGCAAGGAAGCTGGAGAAAGGCCTAGGGAATTAATCTTATGAGGAGTGACTGATGGAGCTGGGGCTGATTGGTATGAAAAGGAGGAGGCTCAGGTGAGACCTCATTGCTGTCTACAGCTACCCAAAAGGAGGTTGTGGAGAGGCTGCTGCTGGTCTCTTCTCACAGGTAATTAGTGACAGAACAAGAGGGGATGGCCTCAAGCTGCCACTGAGTAGGTTTACACTGGGCAGTAGGAATATTTCCTAGCAATAGGAAAGTGGTCAGGCACTGGAATGAGCTGCCCAGGGAGGTGGTGGAGTTGCCCATCTTGGATGTTTTTAAAGGCTGTTTGGATGCGGTGCTTGGGGACATGGTTTAGGGTACACCTTGTAGAGTAGGGATACGGAATTGACTTAGTGATCCTGGAGGTCTTTTCCAGCTGGAATGCTCCTATGATTATGTGACATTTGCAACTAGAGTAGGTTGCTTAGAACCTCACCAAGCCTGACCTTGAATGTCTCCAGGAATGGGGATACTGTTTCCTGATACTGCAAAGACTCCACACTGACAAAGTCCCTACTCGTTGCAGTGGCTTTTCCACCGTGTGACTGTCCACTAACATTCACAGCATCAAAACCCAACCCAAAAGATCTGCAAGGCTTTACTCATCAGCTTGCAGTTAAAAGTTGGCTCATGATGAAGGCTTCAGTCTGGGAACAATCTTTACCCACTTGAAGAGGAAAAAAAAAAAGCCTAACATCTTACTACTAGGCACTGTAGTTATGGTGATATAAATTGCATTTTATCAGTTTCAGCTGTTTTTTCTCCTGGCTTGGAAGTAAAAATCTCTCTTTTTTTAAGCTGAAGCCCTCTAAGGCTTACTAACCAAATTTTGCTATCAGTTACACATGCAGCCCTAGTAATGTTAACGAGAAGGCTGAATTTAAGCAAGGGTAGAATTTGATCTTTACCCTGTTAAGTTGTAGGCTGTCTAGGTATTTGTCTGCTTTAACTTAAAATCTATTTAGCAATTTCTTCTTCAAAATGAGGAAGCCTTACAAAGCCATATCACAAAAATCTAAAGGTGTAACAGCACCAGGTCAGAAAATGATGAAAAGCTCAACAGGAGCCTGCAGTGTGAGTGCAGCCCAGACAGCAACCCTGTCCTGGGCTGCAGCAAGAGCAGTGTGGGCAGCAGGGCAAGGGAGGGGATTCTGCCCCTTGGCTCTGCTCTCCTCAGACCTCACCTGCAGTCCTGGGGGCAGTTATGGAGCCCCTAGCACAAGGAGGACATGGAACTCTTGGAGCCAGTCCAGGGGAGGCCACCAAGATGCTCAGAGGGCTGCAGCAGCTCTGCTCTGAGGACAGGCTGAGAGAGTTGTGACTCTGCAGCCTGAAGAAGGCTTCAAGGAGACTTTGGAGTGGCCTTCCAGTATCTGAAGGGGGCTACGTGAGGGCTGGGGAGGGGCTAAGGACAAGGTCTTGCAAGGACAGGACAAGGGGTGATGGGTTTAAAATGGCAGGGGGGAGATTTAAACTGGCTGTTAGGAAAGGGTTCTTTGCAATGAGGGTGGTGAGACACAGGCACAGGTTGCTCAGGGAGGTTGTGGAGCACAGAATGTGATCTTTGATCACATTGGGTGATTCTGTGCTCCACAACCTTCCTGAAGGTGTTAAAGGCCAGGTTGGATGAGGCCTTGAGCAACCTGTTCTAGTGGGAGGTGTCCCTGCCTATGACAGGGGGTTGGAACTGGATGGTCTTTGAGGTCCCTTCCAACCTAAACCCATTCTATGATTCTGTGGTAACCAGGACCTCTCTCTGAAAATGGCCATTGCTGGGTGCTTCCCAGAGAGAACAAAAACTCCTTGAAATGAGCTATTCTAAAATACTTTGCCTAGAGAAATAAAACACATAGATTCTTGACCTGACTCTCTTCTGGCTTTTGCTCTGAACCATGAGGGCTTTTTACCATTCGTTCCAGACCTTTTGAGTAAAAACAAAACCCCCAAAGTTAAAATCCAAACGAGACAACCAAACTGCTGATTCTTATAATCAAATCTCTGACTGACAGTCAAATCTGGCAGCCCCCAAGAGGCATGTGCAGTGTGTGAGCACAACAGCTCCCATTAATACACAATTACTAGATATATTTACAAGCCATTTACTTTGTTAAGACTGCAATTCATTCAGCGGCGGTTCCAAAGCGAACCCTCCTTTTCGGATCATCTCACATTACAACCCCGGCCACAGTTTCTTTAATCATTTCTAATTTAGGAAAAATTAACACTCAATTACAATGAGCTTGAACTCAAGAAGAACTGCAGCAATAAGAGCCCATCTCATTTCTCTTTCTGCCTGTCTCTGCCTTTCTCTGAGCTGTGCGCTGCTGAAAGAATGTCGGCGCTGAAAAATCAAGTGTTCAGACCTCAAGAATCACTGAACTTTAGAGGTTGGAAGGGACCTCCAAGAGATCATCCAGTCCAACTCCCCTACCAAAGTAAAATCCTCTAATTCAGTAATGAATTTTTGCTTCTTTTAGTTTCAGAGACACAGGAAGAAGTTAAAACTAGACTGGGTTAGACGAGGCCTTGAGCGACCTGTTCTAGTGGGAGGTGTCCCTGCCTATGGCGAAGGATTGGAACTGGATCAGCTTTGAGGTCACACACAGGCTCACAGGATGTTAGGGGTTGGAAGAGACCCAAGGAGATCATTGAGTCCAACCCCCCTGCCAGAGCAGGACAACAGTATCTAACACAGATCACAGAGGAACATACCCAGACAGGCCTTGAAAGTCTCCATAGAGGGAGATCCCTTCCAACCTGAACCTTTCTATGATTCCCCAAAATAATAAAACAAATCATAGCAGACAGATACAGATACAGATGCATAAATTCTTACACACAATTCATTTACATGTGTCTCTAATGTTAATTTCAAGACCAAAACAAACCATAAAGTATTCAACAGATCAGCCTTGATGCCTGGTGGGTTTTCGTGGCATTGGACTGACAGGAAAGAAAATGAACCACATTTCAGTAAAAATAATGAAAGAAGCTAAGTCTGGAGTCATGTTTGCTGGCTTTGTATAGCCAGATGTACCTAAGGAAGACAGACCTGCATGATCCACTTCATCCTTTCAAGTATAAATCCTTTCTGTATTGTTATGGTTATCATTTCACATCTTACATGCACAACCCTTGCCTATTCACTATTTTTACCTCTCACTTTTTGAGCAGGGTCCTGGGAGCCATTTGATCACCCAATGATAAGAAGTGTTCATTCTTTTGAGTTTATCCTTGCAAGTATAAATTCTTTCTGTAATCTTATGGTTACCATTTCACATGTTCCATGCACAACCTTTGCCTACTCACCAGTTTTTTCCTCACACTTTCTGAGCAGGGTCCTGGGGGTCATTTGATCATCAGACACTGTGAGCTGCCAACAATAAGAAATGTTGTAATTAGGATCCATAAATGTTTTCTGGCATGAAATAATTTCATTTACAATAACAAAACATCAAAAGGTTAGGGCTTGGAAGGGACCTCAAAAGATCATCAAGTCCAGCCCTTGTGGGATTATATCACAAATAAACAGGTGGGTTTGGAAAGTCTCCAGAGAAGGAGACTCCACAGCCTCTCTGGGCAGTCTGTTCCAGGGCTCTGTCAGCCTCATTACAAAGAAATTTCTCTTCAGGTTGAGCTCAAACCTTCTCTGTTCCAGTTTGTAGCTGTTGCTCCTTGGCTTATTGCTGCTGACCACTCAAAAGAGCTTGGCCCCAGCCCCTTGACCCTATCCCTCCTTCCCAGCTGCAGATCAATGGAAGCACACTCCAAACTCAGCAACTGCAGTGCTATGATCTGCACTTTACCTGGGAGCCAGGCTTTGATAACGTTCCTATGCCATAGCTCCCAATCTATTAGCAGAGAAATCACTGGCCCCACAAGGGAGTTGTGACAATTAACTAACATTTCTAAAGCACTCAGATATTTTACAGACACACTCTACTGAGCAGCAGATCAAACAAATTAGCAATGACATCTTCAGAGCCAGGTTTGAAGAGCAGGCAATGCACAATGCACTCAGATATATGCCAAGCTATAAGGATAACAGATTGGCTGACGAGCTCCCATCCTGTGCACTGATGGAAGAGAAGATGTTACAAGGCTGTGTGGTTGCATCTTGTGATATAATGCAGAAGCAGGAGATGCAAAGGCTGCTTTAACTGCATTAGCTTGGAAGTATCTGACTTTGCATCCTTGATGCTTTAGTTTAAGAAACTCTGCCATGAGGACAGGCTACAAGAGCTGGGGCTCTTCACCCTGGAGAAGAGAAGGCTTAGAGGAGAGCTTAGAGTGGCCTAGAAGTGGGCTAGAGCAGGACTGGGAAGGGATTATTTAAAAGGTCTTGTCACGATAGGAGGAGGAGGAATGGGTTTAAACTGGAGGAGGGGAGATTGAAAGTGGATATTGGGAAAGGGTTCCTTGAAGTGAGGGTGGTGAGACACTGGCAGAGGTTGAGGGTGGTGAGACACTGGCAGAGGTTGAGGGTGGTGAGACACTGGCAGAGGTTGAGGGTGGTGAGACATTGGCACAGGTTGAGAGTGGTGAGACATTGGCACAGGTTGAGGGTGGTGAGACACTGGCACAGGTTGCCCAGGGAGGTTGTGGAGGACAGAAGCACCCAATGTGATCTTTGATCACATTGGGTGCTTCTGTCCTCCACAACCTCCCTGGAGGTGTTCAAGGCCAGGCTGGACAAGCCCTTGAGCGACCTGTTTGTTGTGGAGGCAGGGAATTAAAGTGGCCTAGTCAGGAACACGTATAAAAATAGAGTTACTTTCTTTTCCTCTAACCCCTGCCCCCAACCCTATACAGAGAAATTAACTGAGCTGACTCAGCAGACTCAGTTTGATGGAGAAGACCTCAGCAGGACAGCACAGCTAAACGCGGCCATTTCAGAAGCTAATCAGCACAGCTTTCCCAGGGCCAACCAGGCTGAGCAGAAAGCTTACTCACAGGTAAGCCAGGGCTGGTGAGGGACAGGGCAGCCCAGGTGCTTGTCAGCTCTCTCTGTTTCAGCAGCCATCCGAGGCTCCTCAGGCCTACTCACCTTGCACAAAGGGTGCTGATGGCGGAGAGCCGTCCTGAGGGTCCTGTCCCTCAGGAGTCTGTCCTTCGCAGCGCCAGGGGCTCTCTGCAGGAGCTACCCAGGCTGGGGAGAGCTCTAAGGCAGGCACCCCAAGGAGGGAAGCACCCCAATATTTATCCCTTTCCTAGCCAAAGAGCCGAGCTGCCAGTGCTAGGCATGAAGAGCACAGCCAAGGCCCAGCGCAGGCATCTGCGGGGGCACCCCCGTGCCAGAAGGACCCTTTGCTGCCGCCTCATGCCTGCAGGGTGCCCTCTGCGCCTCTCCTCTCCCATGCAAACCTCCGAGGGAGAGGGACGTGGCACTTGGTGCCATGGTCTGGCCTTGAGCTCTGCGGTAAAGGGTTGGACTTGATGATCTGTGAGGTCTCTTCCAACCCTGATGATACTGTGATACTGTGATACTGTGACTTTGGGGTGTCCAGGACTGCAGGACACTGCTCTAGTGGGAGCTATCCCTGCCTAAGGCGGGGAGCTGGAACTAGGTGAGCTTTGAGGTCCCTTCCAACCCAATCCATTCTATGATTCTATAACATTAGGCACACAAAACAAACCAGCAAAAGAGATGTTCCTCTACGGTGACACAGAGCACAAGACCCAGGATGTGACACAGAAATGTGACACGTTGGAGAGGCTGAGGGAGCTGGGATTGGTTAGCCTGGAGAAGAGGAGGCTCAGGGGAGACCTTATTGCTGTCTACAGCTACCTGAGGGGTGGTTGTGGCCAGGAGGAGGTTGCTCTCTTCTCTCAGGTGGCCAGCACCAGAACAAGAGGACACAGCCTCAGGCTGCACCAGGGGAGATTTAGGCTGGAGGTGAGGAGAAAGTTCTTTACTGAGAGAGTCATTGGACACTGGAATGGGCTGCCCAGGGAGGTGGTGGAGTCGCCGTCCCTGGAGCTGTTCAAGGCAGGATTGGACGTGGCACTT
Organism: Pogoniulus pusillus; assembly: GCF_015220805.1. Classification (NCBI taxonomy): domain Eukaryota; kingdom Metazoa; phylum Chordata; class Aves; order Piciformes; family Lybiidae; genus Pogoniulus; species Pogoniulus pusillus. The sequence continues at coordinate 3,813,335 of NC_087265.1, forward strand.
GGTGCCATGGTCTGGCCTTGAGCTCTGTGGTAAAGGGTTGGACTTGATGATCTGTGAGGTCTCTTCCAACCTTGGTGATACTGTGACACATTGCCTTATGCTACAGAGATTTGGGAGGCATGCTTGTCACAGATAGAGAGGACAGGACAGCATTACAGAAGCCTTCACAGACAGCTTCCAAAAGCCCTGAAATCTAACAGAACAGTGGTGTAAAGGAATGCTAAACCAGGTCATAGCTATAAATATATGCCTCCACCTACAGTCTAAATACCCTACTGATCCCCAGCTCAATTTTAACACCTGAGCTCCTCAACAGATGTGTTAGAGCCTCAGTCATTGCAGCGGGAAAAGGGAGAAGAAAGAAGATCATCACAGTATCCAGTCCAAGTAATACAGCAAAAAGAGAAGAAAGAAGATCATCATGCTTTCCAGTCCAACTAATCCAGCAAAAAGAGAAGAAAGAAGACCATCATGATCTCCAGTCCAAGTGTTACAACAAAGGGAGAAGAATGAAGATCATCATGATCTCCAGTCCAAGTAATCCAGCAAAAGAAGAAAGATCATCATGATCTCCAGTCCAAGTAACCCAGCAAAAGGAGAAGAAAGATCATCATGCTCTCCAGTCCAAGTATTACAACAAAGGGAGAAGAAAGAAGATCATCATGATCTCCAGTCCAAGTAACCCAGCACTTTCAGAAGTGAACGTGGTGCTTGCTTCCAGACTGGTGCTTAACTCAAAGCACAAGCATCTCAATGTTGCTGTGAATTGTCTGTAGCTGGAAATTCACACCTTTTAAAGGGCAGAAGTTATCATGCCAGAAGATGTTCATCACATTTACAGTGACTTTAGCAAACCCAGGATTGGCCATAGACACCTTATATCTTTCATGATTTATGTTTTATGAATCTGCTTTTAGTCTAAGAGACCAGATTCTTCCATTACACATCTCAGCCATCTTGCTGGCACCATCATTTACATCTCAAAGTGGAATAATTTTGCATCCTTTTCATTTTAGCATTCTGACATCTTGGGGAGAAAACAAAAATCAGCATCAACCTTGGAAAGAACAAAATTAAAAAGCCCTGGAAGTTATTAATGCTCCTTTTAGGCAGAGCTGTCTGCAGAGTTTTGGTGTCTCTTTCCTCTCAGCGATACGTAGTGGTATATTAGCAAGAGCGTCGTAGAGCAGGTGAAATTCAAATGAGGATCAACTTTGGCAGTTTGATAAGAACATTTAACACATGACTAAGATGAAACTGGGGAGATTTAGATTGGATATTAAGACAAAATTTTTCATGGAGGAAGTAGTCAGGTGCCAGAATGAGCTGCCCAGGGAGGTGGTGGAGTCGTCAACCCTGGGTGTGTTTAAGAGTGGTTTGGATGTGGTGCTTAGGGCTGTGGTTTAAGGTTCTAGGTTGCACTTAGTGATCCTGAGAGCCTTTGCCAAGCTTCATGTTTTTGTGATTCTGTGACATGTAACTCCACAGTTTTCCCAAGGTAATCACAGAATCATCCAGATTGGAAGAGACCTCCAAACTCATCCAGTCCAACCTAGCACCCAGCCCTAGCCAGTCAACTAGACCATGACACTAAGTGCCTTATTCAGTTTTTTATTGAACACCTCCAGGGAAGGCGACTCCAGCACCTCCCTGGGCAGCCCATTCCAATGCCAATCACTCTCTCTGTGAAGAACTTCCTCCCAACATCCATTCCTGTGGCAATTCAGTACTTAAAGGGAACCTATAAAAAGACTGGGGCCAGATTTTTTTAACAGACAGTACAGGAGTGATGGTTTAAACAACAAAAGGGAGATTTAGACTGTAGAGAAGAAAGGTTTTACATTGAGACTAATTTGCCCAGAAAACTGGTATAGAATCATAGAATCAGCCAGGTTGGAAGAGACCTCCAAGTTCATTCAGTCCAAATTAGTACCCAGTTCTAGACAATCAACCAGACCATGGCACTAAGTGCCCCAGCCAGGCTTTTCTTAAACATCTCCAGGGATGGCAACTCCACCACCTCTCTGGGCAGCCCATTCCAATGCCAATCACTCTCTCTGACAACAACTTCCTCCTAACATCCAGCCTAGACCTGCCCTGGCACAACTTCAGACTCTGTCCCCTTCTTCTGTTGCTGCTTGCCTGGCAGAAGAGACCAACCCCACCTGGCTACAGCCTCCTTTCAGGTAGCTGCAGACAGCAATGAGCTCTGCCCTGAGCCTCCTCTTCTGCAGGCTGCACACCTCCAGCTCCCTCAGCCTCTCCTCTCAGGGCTGTGCTCCAGGCCCCTCACCAGCTTTGTTACCCTTCTCTGGACACATTCCTATACTTCAACAGTTCTCTTGAATTGAGGAGCCCAGAATTGGACACAGCACTCAAGGTGTGGCCTGACCAGTGTTGAGTACAGATGGTAGATGTCTCATCTCTATCATGATTGCAGGTCAGGTTGTTCGGGGCTTTTAAGCAACCTGAACTAGATAAGGATGCTCCTGCTGACTGCAGGGGAGTTGGACTTAATGAACTTTTAAAGGTCAGAAAGCAGTCTGTGATGCTAAGATTCTATGAAATAGAATTCAGCATTCTCCAACATACAGCCCATGGGGAGGACTCCTACAACTGTGCACATACAACACCTTCTGACTCCTCTAATCTTTTTTATTCAGATCTGAAACTCCCTCAATGGCTTCCAACCTTTCAGGGGTGGATTTTGTAATGGCAATCAGGGGTGGGTTTTATAATGGCAATCAGTGATTTTAGAGGACGTAAATCTCCCCTGTAGCCCACAGCCTTGGGACGAAACATCCCAAGAAATAAGTCAGGAAGCCTGTCAGCAGTGAAGAGTGCTACATTTCATGTAGCTGCCACAGAAATGCTTTCTGGCTGAGGTCTAATATTAATCTATTTTGGCCCTGACACCCAGTAAAACTACAGTGGAGCAAATGCTTTTAAAACATACATATTCAACAGCAGATGCAATAAAGCATTTGGCACTGTGGGTAAGAAGAAGGTTCACACACACACACAAATATCTTTGAAACTCCAGTTAATCAAGGTGTCAAAGTAACTAAAGCAGTTTTACAGATTTTATTGAAAGTAAATCACTTTATTATACCCTGAAATATATATTATTGTTTCCCCATAGACTTTTACTACCCAGTTGCTTGCATTTCTTCCTCTTTTAAATAGAGTATCTCCTGCCCTCTTTAGTCCACTTTTTATAACTACATTCACAGAGGAAATTCGGCATCCAACCCAAGCTTTGCTCTGCTTTCTCCCCTTGCCCTGTGCAAATAGGTCATTAGTGGGCAATTTCTGGCAGAAGGAGCTGGGAGGAAACAGGAGAGGAAATGATATAATGGCTCCAGGACCCAGCGTTCCCTCTCTGCCCAGCTGTTTGTGGCATGACCTTAACGGTTAACTGGGAAGCAGCAAGGTGGCATTGAACCTCAGAAGATTTACACCTTTGTCTTCTCAATTTTCAGACCAAAGCTTCCACGCAGGAATACATCAAACTTCCCAGGACTCAGCCCAGGGAAGGTTTAAAATGAGAGTAAGGAAATATCTACCTAATGGACATCTTAATAGATATTTATAGGCTTCATGTGAGAAAGTTGTGACTGGAAGTTTTTAACTCTCAAGGAGTAACTGCTTCATTTTTAACTCTGAGATCTCATCCAGATCTAAAACAGAGCATTATTAGACAACAAATGTCTTTAAAATTCACAGCTACATGGGACTCGATGGCTGGACTTGCCCCTAAAGGTCTCCACTAACCAAAACAATTCTATGCCTCTATGATTCCTTTTATTTCATTCATTTGGTGGTTCTCTTTCATTTTGTTTTTCAGCCACAGCACAAATTTTCTGGCAGCTTGATGCCAGCATCACAAAATCGACCACATCTATAAAGATCTCATGCCTACATGAAAAGTTTCTTAACTAGTCTCTTTTTCAACATTTCTCCCTAGATTTAAGGGATGTCTCACAAGAGTCCATGTATAGAAATGATCCCAGCATGTCCGACTGCTTCCTAAACTGACAGATTTCACAGTCATAAACCCAAAAGCACCTCTCTCAAGATCACTTCTTCCTTTTTTCCCCACCCCAAAACTAGTTTAAAGTTGAACTACCACAGCTAAAATGCATTTTTAGCATTGCTTCTTTTTCTTTTCCCACCCCAAAACTAATTTAAAGTTGAATCACCACAGCTAAAATGCGTTTTAAGCCTTACTACTTCTTTTCCTTTCTACCCCAAAACTAGTTTAAAGTTGAATCATGACAGTTAAAATGCATTTTAAGCATTACTTCTTTTTCTTTTCCCACCCCAAAACTAGTTTAAAGTTGAATCATGACAGCTAAAATGCATTTGAAGCATTACTCCTTTTTGACTTCCACCCCAAAACTAGTTTAAAGATGAATCACAACAGCTAAAATGCATTTTAAGCATTACTACTTCTTTTTTATTCCACCTCAAAACTAGTTTAAAGTTGAACCACCACAACTAAAATGCACTTCTAGCATTGCTTCTTTTTCTTTTCCCACCCCAAAACTAATTTAAAGGTAATTTTAAGCCTTACTACTTCTTTGCTATTCCACCCCAAAACTAGTTTGAAGCTGAATCACGACAGATAAAATGCATTTTAAGCATTACTACTTCTTTTCTATTCCACCCCAAAACTAGTTTGAAGTTGAATCATGACAGCTAAAACACATTTCAAGCATTATTTCTTTTTCTTTTCCCACCCCAAAACTAGTTTAAAGTTGAATCACCACAGCTAAAATGCATTTAAATAAAGCCTGGATGAGGCACTTAGTGCCATGGTCTAGTTGACTGGACAGGGCTGGGTGATAGGTTGGATTGGATGAGTTTGGAAGTCTCTTCCAACCTGGTTGATTGTGTGATTCTATCACTTGTGCAGGGTTCTCTGTCTTCACTAAATCCCCACCAGGGCAGACTGCAAAGAGGTGAGTGAGGAAGGTAACCTGCAGCATATTCACCTCTGTACTGAATTTTAAGTCACTGAAACTAAGTTGAAGTCCACCACTTCTAAGTTGCATGTTTTATTTTAACACTGATCTTTCTAGATCTTTACCTATGGAAAGGGAAATTTAACACTGAATCTAAACTATGCAAGAGGAACTTTAATGCAGAATCCAATCTATGCAAAGGCAACTTTAATGCAGACTCCAAACTATGCAAAGGGAACTTCAGTACAGAACTCAATCTATGGAAACATAACTTTAGTACAGGATCCAAACTACAGAAAGGGAGCTTTAATACAGGATCAAAACTATGCAAAGGGAGCTTTAATGCAAAATCCAAACTATGGAAAGGGAACTTCAGTGCAGAATTAAAACTATGCAAAGGGAACTTTAACCAAGAATCCAAAGTATGCAAAGGGAACTTTAGTGCAGAATCCAAACTATGCAAAGGGAACTTCCATGCAGAATTCAAACTATGGAAAGGGAACTTCAGTACAGAATCCAAACTATGCAAAGGGAACTTTAGTGCAGAATCCAAACTATGGAAAGAGAACCTTCGAGAAGAATTCAAACTGTGGAAAGGGAACTTTAATGCAGAATTCAAATTACTTGTGGCAAAGAATTTTATCTTTAACTTGGAACTTTTAGGCTATAAAAGTGTGAAAAAAATGACAGTTGTCTTGTGCAGATAAAAAGAAGTACTTCACTTAGATTCATTCTTAGCCACCAGGAAGATCCTAGGGAATTCGGAGAGGAGAGGAGAGGAGAGGAGAGGAGAGGAGAGGAGAGGAGAGGAGAGGAGAGGAGAGGAGAGGAGAGGAGAGGAGAGGAGAGGAGAGGAGAGGAGAGGAGAGGAGAGGAGAGGAGAGGAGAGGAGAGGAGAGGAGAGGAGAGGAGAGGAGAGGAGAGGACAACATTTTTAAGTGCCATGCAGGTGACTTCTTCCCAGCTGATCAGCCCTGATAGCACATCAGATTCAAAGGCTCATGTCCAGCTCTTGCATTAGTTTGCAAGAGCTGAATGTGTGCTTCCCACACTTTAAAACTGGCTGTAATCAAAATCTAATTAGCATTCTATTTTACTAGTGGGAAAAACAGAGAGAAATGCACACAGACATACATGGTGTTAGATATTAAGCCAAAAAAAAAAGAGAGATGTCTCCAGAAAGCAGGCATTCATCTTTCCTGCCTTTTTCTCCTGTCAGCATCAACATCTTGTCTCTTGAAATATAGACATCACTACAATCAAAAACACTTACCTTTTTCACATCATTACAGAAAGGCTCAGATTAAATAAGAGCTCTCTCTACAGTTTTCTCAAATCTCAGCTCTGTTTTCAAACCACCAGGGAGGGCTAGTTCTTCCTGCTCAGACAATTATCAAATTGTTCCTTCCTTCTATCAATCCTCATTATTATTAAGTAGCCTAAATCACCTATGGATCTCATTAGCATCACTTTGAAAAAAGGGCACAAGGTGGCATCTGCAATTTGCTTAAAAATCATCATTAAACATAACCCTTTTGAAAGCTATTTAGGCTGCTTTGGTGTTATTTCTGATGTTAACACAGCTGTAAGGGAATGTCTGTGGGGTTTTCTTTAGTCCTTTTTGGGGTGATTTGGGTTTTTTATGCTTCATTTTGGAAGTAATTGGGACATCACACTTCTGTCCTTTGTTTCCCTGGTGGAACTTCCTTTCCATAGTTTGAATTCTGCATTAAAGTTCCTTTTCCATAGCTTGGATTGGAAGAGGAGGCTCAGGGCAGACTTTATTGCTGCCTACAACTTCCAGAAGGGAGGCTGTAGCCAGGTGGGGTTGGGCTCTTCTGCCAGGCAACCAGCAACAAAACAAGGGGACAGAGTCTCAAGCTGTGCCAGGGGAGGTCTAGGCTGGATGTTAGAAGGAAGTTGTTGTCAGAGAGAGTGATTGGCATGGAATGGGCTGCCCAGGGAGGTGATGGAGTCACTGTACCTGGAGGCATTCAAGAATAGCCTGGATGGGACACTTAGTGCCATGGTCTGGTTGACTGGCTAGGGCTGGGTGCTAGGTTGGAGGTCTCCTATAACCTGATTGATTCTATGGGCAATGGAGCAAAGCTGGAGATAAGTGGACTCAGACTGGATGTGAGGAGGAAGTTCTTCACCGTGAGAGTGGTGAGAGCCTGGAATGGGCTGCCCAGGTAGGTGGTTGACGTCCCATTCCTGGAGGTCTTTGAGGCCAGGCTGGATGAGGCTCTGGCCAGCCTGATCTGGCAGGGGGCTTATAACTAGATGATCCTTGTGGTCTCTTCCAACCCTGACTGATTCTATGATTCTATTCTATGCTTAGATGGGTCACGTTGGAAAAGGAAGCTAGGTCGAATCACCGAAGATTAAGTCCTTATTGAAAAGTTAATTAGTCACTGAAAATGCAGGAGCAGTAAGGGGGGGGGAAAGGTAAAATAAAGGACAGTTTTAGCAGGACTTTCTTCTCAGCAGCTGCTCAGATTCCATCATTTCATCCTGCGATCAATTTTCCAGCCATAATAATGGCCTTAAGTAGGTAAGAAATAATTTTCCATCTGAATTTGAAAGTCTAAAATTTCCCTTTCTTACTCTTTTTTGGAAGGGGAAAAAAAATACACAGAGCTTGTTTATAAAATATGGATAAACACAAAAGAGAACAATCTTTGCCACCCCTCTCCCACTCACTTTTAAGTGGATCTCCCTGCAAAATAACATGCAGTTGGCTTCCTGTTTTTAGAGGGAAAGAGTTTTGCTGTGTAAAAAGGGAATAAAATAATTGCTGTGGCTTCCTCCCCCTGAGAAAGCAACACATTAGGTTTTAGATTTAAAATTCAACTGAGAAAGAAACTGTAGGGTTTATTACCCAAAGACATGTAACTATGCACCTATGGAGCCAGCCTCTTCTCAGTGATGCCCAGTGACAGGACAAGGGGCAATGGGTGGAAGTTGAGGCTTAGGAGGTTTTCCATGTGAAGCTGAGGAGGAATTTTTTCAGTGTGAGGGTGACAGAGCACTGGAACAGGCTGCCCAGGGAGGTTGTGGAGTTTCCCTCTCTGGAAATATTCAAGAAGGGGAAACCAGTCTCAAGTTGTGCCAGGGGAGGTCTAGGCTGGATGTTAGGAGGAAGTTGTTGGCAGAGAGAGTGATTGGCATTGGAATGGGCTGCCCAGGGAGGTGGTGGAGTCACCGTCCCTGGAGGTCTTCAAGCAAAGCCTGGATGAGGCACTTAGTGCCATGGTCTAGATGACTGGACAGGGCTGGGTGCTAGGTTGGACTGGATGAGCTTGGAGGTCTCTTCCAGCCTGGTTGATTGTATGTGTCCCTATGTGATCTGCTCTAGGTGATCCTGCACTGGCGGGGGGGGTGGGGGGGTGGGGGGGGTGGGGGGAGGCTGGACCAGACAATCTTTTGAGGTCCCTTCCAGCCCCTGACATTCTATGATTCTATTTATTTCATTATTTTTCCCCCCTGCTATCTATAGCCTCATGTTGCTTTTTGGATATGAATTTCACAGAAGATACTGAAAGAAAAAAAAGCAGTGACAGAGACTTATTGGACATATATGCAAGGGCAGAATGTACAGGATGAACAGGACACTCCACAGGTTCAGAATATAGAATCAGGCAGGTTGGAAGAGACCTCCAAGCTCATCCAGTCCAACCTATCACCCAGCCCTGTCCAACCATCCGGACCATGGCACTAAATGCCTCAGCCAGGCTCTTCTTCAACACCTCCAGGGACAGCGACTCCACCACCTCCCTGGGCAGCCCATTCCAATGCCAATCACTCTCTCTGTCAAGAACTCCCTCCTAACATAAATATATACTCTTAAGTATCTTCATTCCTGCCTCACAGTAATTTATTCCTGAAATGGCATCAAGTGTGATTCCCCCCGAAAGAGCAGCTAAGATGATACAGCTTCTTAGGCACAAATGTGCTGTGATTCAGCTCTGTGAATCAATCCTATAAACACAAAAACGATCCCTACCAACATTTTCCTTCCTTGCCATTTATAACAGCATTTAAAGCACATTTTGCATTTTATAATTCACAGAATGGGCCGGAAAGGACTTCCAAAGGTCATCTGGTCCAGTCCCCACCCTGCATTCAGCACAGACATCCTCTACTAGATGAGGCTGCCTCATCTTCAATATCTCCAGGGATGGAGGCTCAACCACCTCCCTGGGCAACCTGTTCCAGTGTTCCACCACTCTCATGGAGCAGAACTTGTTCCTAACATCCAATCCAAATCTCCTTCGTTCTAGCTTGAAGCCATTTCCTCACTCGTAAAGAAAGGGAAGGCTCTAGTTGATTGGATAAGGCTGGGTGCTAGTTTGGCCTGGATTATCTTGGAGGTCTCTTCCAACCTGGTTGACTGTATGATTCTATGATGAGGAGTAATGGCTTAAAACTGGCAGAGGGGAGATTTAAACTAGACATTAGGAAGAAGTTCTTTACAGTGAGCATGGTGAGACACTGGAACAGGGTATCCAGGGAGATTGTGGATGTTCCCTCTCTGGAGGTGTTCAAGGCCAGGTTGGATGAGGCTGTTCTAGTGGGAGGGGTTAGAACTGGATGATCTTCAAAGTCTCTTCCAACCTAAACCATTCTCTGATTCTGTATCTGGGTGCATCTCACAGAAGATCATGCAACAGAGCTTTGCATTGCGCTTTTCTACCTGAGGGCTTCCAACGTCCAAAATCTCAGTTTCTGTGTCTCACAACAACTCAACACATTCATGCCACAGACAAGCCAAAACCTGAAATACTTCAGGCCAAGCTCTGAAATCTCCAAATACTTCTCTGAAACAACGAATATGCCTGTTTCAGAAATGTATTGCTCCTAAATGTCATCGGAGGCACAGAAACATTTCATTAACAAACCATTTATACATCTCTCTGTTTATATTTACCCATACAACTCCACCTAACAGCTCATAAAAGCAAGCCTTGTCATACAAACATCCATAAATATACAACACACACACACACTGTGTATGTATGTATATTAATATTTGTAATAGAAATCAGATCTTTACATCTTCCAAAGGCCTCCCTTTGTAGCTTTCTTGCCTTTTAAATTCAGCTATTCTTGAACAGAGTTTGCCTTTGAAATATGTCAGGATAATGCATTATTGAAGTACTGTACTGCTTCCTTTTTTGAGGTCGTACATAAAATCAGTCACGTTCAACATATTTCCATTTTACTTAGTTCTTCTTTTTTTCCCTTGTTCCATAATTATTCCTCACTTCTATCACAGCCCTGTCCTCAAGAGCTCCCTGGTTACACCACTAAAATTAGCCACATGCTACAGGTTGTGCCTCCAAGGGACTTGCCAGCAAGAGGAACCCAAAGCAAAGGAAGAAAGCAACATAAAAACCTATTTATTATTATTTTTCCACTGAAATAAGCTATGTTAGTGAAATGAAATTCACAATGAGTGAAATGAAAATCACAATATGAGTGAAATGAAATTCACAATATGAGTGAAATGAAAATCACAATATGAGTGAAATGAAATTCACGAGTGAAATGAAATCACATTATGAGTGAAATGAAAACCACAATATAAGTGAAATGAAATTCACAATGTGTGAAATGAAAATCACAACATGAGTGAAATGAAAATCACAACATGAGTGAAATGAAAATCACAATATGAGTGAAATGAAATTCACAATGAGTGAAATGAAATTCACAATATGAGTGAAATGAAAATCACAATATGAGTGAAATGAAAATCACAGTGTGTGAAATGAAATTCACAATGTGTGAAATGAAAATCACAATATGAGTGAAATGAAATTTAGAGTATGAATGTAATGAAAATCACAATATGAGTGAAATGAAATTCAAAATGAGTGAAATGAAATTCACAATATTAGTGAAATGAAATTCATGAGTGAAATGAAAATCACAATATTAGTGAAATGAAATTCACAATGTGTGAAATGAAAATCACAATATGAGTGAAATGAAATTCACAATATGAGTGAAATGAAAATCACATTATGAGTGAAATGAAATTCACAATATTAGTGAAATGAAATTCATGAGTGAAATGAAAATCACAATATGAGTGAAATAAAATCACAATATGAGTGAAATGAAATTCACAATGAGTGAAATGAAATTCACAATGAGTGAAATGAAAATCACAATATGAGTGAAATGAAATTCACAATATGAGTGAAATGAAAATCACATTGTGAGTGAAATGAAAATCACAATATGTGAAATGAAATTTATGATATTTGTGAAATCAATTTTATAATATTAATTAAATGAAAAATTATATATATAAAAGATATGTAGACAAACTATACATATATATAGATATATATAGAGAGAGAAACCCAAGGTAAAGAAGGAAAGCAAACTAAAAACCTCTTTTTTCCCCTGAAATAAGTTATATTAGTGAAATGGAATTTATATCACTGGTGAAATGGAACTTGCAGCACTAGTGAAACAGAACTTACAGCATTAGTGAAATTGAATTGATTACTAGAATGAAATTTATGGTATTAGTGAGATGAATATTTTTATATATATTAAGTGTATATATTATAAACTATATATAAACACACACATATATATATCAAAGGAAACCCAAGGTAAAGAAAGAAAGCAAACTAAAAAACTCTTTTTTCCCTGAAATAAACTATATTAGTGAAAAGGAATTTATAGCACAAGTGAAATGGAACTTGCAGCACTAGTGAAATGAAATTAACTATAATAATATATATAATATAACACTAATGTTGTAGCATTAGTGAAATGGAAATGATTACTGGAATGAAATATATGGTATTAGTGGAAGAAAATCTATGTTGTTAGTGGAATGAAAATTTATATATATTAAATATATATATATATATACACACACTATATATATATACATATATATAAATAGAAACCCAGGGTAAAGAAAGACAACAAACTAAAAACCTCTTTTTTTTTCCTCAGATACACCATATATTAGTGAAATGGAATTTACAGCTTTACTGAAATGGAATTTATAGCACTAGTGAAATAGAACTTGCAGCACTAGTGAAATGGACTTTATAGCATTAGTGAAATGGAATTGACTACTGGAATGAAATTTATGGTATTAGTGGAATGAAAATTTATATGTATTAAATAAATAAATTTATATATATATACATGCTATATATATATATATACACACCCTATATATATATATATATATATATATATATATATATATATATATACTCTCTCTATATATATACACAGACACAGGCTATATATATATATATCAATAGAACCCCAAGATAAAGAAAGACAGTAAACTATAAACCTCTTTTGTTTTCCTGAAATAAACTATATTAGTTAAATGGAATTTAGAATTTTAGTGAAATGGAATTTACAGCATTAGTGAAATGGAATTCATTACTGGAATGAAATTTATGGTATTAATGAAATTTATGTTAGTAGTGAAATGAAAATTTATATATATTAAATATATATATATATATATATATATATATATATATATAAAAAGAGAAACCCAAAGTGGAGACAGCAAACTAAAAACCTATTATTTTCCTGAAAAATACTATATTAGTGAAATGAAATTTATATCACAGTGAAATGAAAATGTGTATATATAAACACCTAGATATTAAAAACTATATATAGAGAGAGAGAGAGACAGAAAGCCAAGGTAAAGAAAGCAAACTGAAAACCTTATTTTTCCCTGAAATAAACTACATATATTGAAATGAAGTTTGTATTATTAGTTAAATTAAACATGTAATATTAGTGAAATGAAAATGTATATATCTATAACATATATATCAAGAGAAACCCAAACTAAAGAAAGCTAGAAAACTAAAACCCATTTTTCCTGAAATAGGCAATATTAGTGAAATGAAATTTATAGCATTAGTGAAATAAAAATTTATATAGATAAAAAAGAACTATGTATAGAAACTATACATATATATATATATATCAAGAGAAACCCAAGGTAAAGAAATCAGGCATCTAAAAAACTTTATTTTCCTGAAATAAACTATATATAGTGAAATGGAATTTATGATATTGGTGAAGTGGAATTTATGATATTGGTGAAGTGGAATTTATGATAGTGGTGAAGTGGAACTTGTGATAGTGGTGAAGTGGAATTTGTGATAGTGGTGAAATGAAATTTATGATAGTGGTGAAAAGAAATTTATTATATTGATGAAATGAAAATTTATATCTAAAAAAATTACATATCTAACCCATATACAAACATATACATCATAAGAAACCCAAGGTAAAGAAAGTAAACTCCTTTTTTTACTGAAATCAACTATATATACTGAAATGTATAGCATTGGTGAAATGTAATTTGTATTGTTAGTGAAATGAAATTTATAATATTAGTGAAATGAAAATTTATATATGAATAAAAACTAATCTATATAGTAAACTATATATAGTTTACTATATATATCATAAGAAACCCAAGGTAAGGAAAGAAAGAAAACTAAACTACTTTCTTTTTTCCCTGAAAAACTATATTAGTGAAATGAAGTTTATAGCATTAATGAAATTAAATGCATATAAATATTAAAAACTACATATATATATATATATATATATATATATATATATATATAAAGAATCCCAAGGTAAAAAAGCAAACAAACTAAACTACTTTTCTTTCCCCCTGAAAAACTATATTAGTGAAATGAAATTTATTTATATATTTATAGATATTAAAAGCTATATATATTTATATATATATACATATATCAAGAGAAACTCAAGGTAAAGAAAGAAAGCAAACTAACCTCCTTTTTGTTCCCCTGAAAAACTATATTAGTGAAATGAATTCATATATAGAAATTTCATTTCATTAATGCTATATTTATATATATTAAAAACTATATATATTGATATATAATAAGAATCCCAAGGTAAAGAAAGCAAGCAAACTAAACTTTTTTTCCCCACTGAAAAATTATATTAGTGAAAAGATTTTTATATATATATTTATATATATTAAAAACTATATATATTTTTATATATATACACAACACATATATTGAGAGAATCCCAAGGTAAAGAAAGCAAGCAAACTAAACTCCATTTTTCCCCCTGAAAAACTATATTAGTGAAATGAAATTTATAAGTATATATTCATATATATTAAAACCTATATATATTTATACATATATATATATATCAAGAGAAACCCAAGGTAAAGAAAGAAAGTAAACTAAACTCTATTTTTTTCTGAAAAACTATGTTAATGAAATGAAATTCATAGCATTAATGAAATGAAATTTATATATATTAATATATATATCTCAAGAAAAACTCAAAGTAAAGACAGAAAGCAAACTAAACTCCATTTTTTTCCTGAAAAACTGTTAGTGAAATGAAATTCATAGCATTAATGAATTGAATTTTATATATATTAATATATTTATATATCAAAAGAAACTCAAAGTAAAGACAGAAAGCAAACTAAACTCCATTTTTTTCCTGAAAAACTGTTAGTGAAATGAAATTCATAGCATTAATGAATTGAATTTTATATATATTAATATATTTATATATCAAGAGAAACTCAAAGTAAAGACAGAAACAAACTAAACTCCATTTTTCCCCCTGAAAAACTCTTAGTGAAATGAAATTCATAGCATTAATGAATTGAATTTTATATATATTAATATATTTATATATCAAGAGAAACTCAAAGTAAAGACAGAAAGCAAACTAAACTCCATTTTTTTTCCTGAAAACCTGTATTAGTGAAATGAAATTTATAGCATTAATGAATTAATTAGATAGATAAATAGATAGATAGATAGATAGATAGATAGATAGATAGATAGATAGATAAAAAATAATATATATCTCAAGAGAAACTCAAGGTTAAGAAAGAAAGCAAACTAAACTCCTTTTTTTCCCTGAAAAACTACATTAGTGAAATGAAATGTATATATATATATTTATATACATTAAAATCTATCTATCTATATTTATATATATACATATACCAAGAGAAACCCAAGGTAAAGAAAGAAAGCAAATTAAACTCCATTTTTTTTTCCCTGAAAAACTATATTAGTAAAATGAAATTTATAGAATTAGTGAAATGATTTTTTTTTATGTATATATATTTTTAATATATATTTTTTTAATATATTTTTTTAAAGAATCATAGAATCAACCAGGTTGGAAGATACCTTCAAGACAAAGGAAGAAAGCAAACTAAACCACTATTTCTTTTCCTGTAGTAAACTACATATGAAATGAATTGTAAACTATATATGAAATCAAATTGGTTTATATATATATATAGGTATATAGATTTAAGAAACTATATATACATAAACTGTATGTAAGAAATGGGCTACATATCAACTAAGATGCAAAATTAAGTGCTGGACATATGAACTAGATATGAACACCAACAAAAAAAAAGCACCCAACAGAAAGAAAAAGTTTATTTCACTACAAGTGCCAGGAAAGATTTGGTTTATTCCTTGACGAATGGGTTCTGATACTTACCAGGGATAGTTTATGGATGGATTTAAAACCAGTCTTAAAACCTCTGACCTCAACTGGCATCGTTTTGCTCAAGAAAGAGTTCAGTCAGAAACATTTGGCTTATTTCTTAATGAATAGATTTTTGAAACCCACTGGGGATACTTTAAAGCCAGGGTTGAGGTGGGGGGAGAGGATTTAAAACCTGTCTTAAAACTTCTGGCGCGGTTTGGCGCAGGAAAGAGTTAAGTCTAACAAGCAGAAAGAAAGAAATTAACCAAAGTAAGGCCCTTGTGATACAATGACACTTGCTCTGTGCTCTTACAGAGAGGGGGGAAAAAAAAACCCACGATGATAAAACACCACAAAGAGGAGTGTTATGAATTTTATTAATGACTAGAAGACAGTGTGCAAAACATCAAAGGTCTGCGGAAAAGATTAATGACCCCGTGTGAGACTGTTTAATTACCTCCAGCTAATTAGATTCTTGACCAAATTTTTAATATCTGCATTCCTTCTAAAGCCTAATTGAGATTCCACATTATTTATCAATCTTTCAAAAAGCCCTTAGTGTGCTGCTTTTTTTTTTTTCTCCTTCTTCCCTGCCTTTTTTTTTTTCCTCTCCCTCCCTCTCTCTCTTATTTTTTTTTTTCCCTTTGCACTTTGACTCCATTTATGGTCAATTATTAAATAAATAGCAAAGCAACTGCTCTTTCCAAACTGTGGATGTGGAACACTTTATGCCTGTTTATTTTGACTAGGAGACTATCACTGGCATCTTTCCTACATAATGAAGCACTCTAACTAATAAACTGACTGACTTCCTTGTAAACAACCTTGATAATATTTTTGTTATCGGGGCTGTGCTCAGGAACTCCTCATGTGGTTTCTGTAAATTTGCCTTTGCTATTGCAAGTTAATCCTTATTTCAGTTTACCTTGGTCCAGTCCCAGGGCCAGGCTGCAGCCTTATCATGCAAACTGAAGAAGACAGCCCTCGCCCTTTGATTATTTTCCCTCTGCTCACTTAGAAGTACTTCAGTGCTACAGACCTCTGCTATTAACCAACTTGCCTTTCTAGAAGGAAGTTGAAGTGAAAAAGCAAAGAAGACATGGAATAATTCCTTCCTATTTTTCTAATACCCTTGCACAGAGTCAACCAGGTTGGAAAAGACCTTAGAGATCATTGAGTCCATCTATCACCTAATACCTTCTAATTGGCTAAACCATAGCACTAAGTGCCTCTTCCACTCTCCCTTTAAACACTTCCAGGGACTGCAACTCCACCACCTCCTTGGGCATCTCATTCCAATGCCAATCACTCTCTCTGGCAAGAATTCCCTCCTAACATCCAGCCTAGACTTCCCCTGCCACAACTTAAGACTGTGTCCCCTCGTTCTGTTGCTGCTTGCCTGGCAGAAGAGACCAACCTCACATGGCTACAACCTCCCTTCAGATACTTGCAGAGAGCAATGAGCTTCGCCCTGAGCCTCCTCTTCTGCAGGCTGCACACCCCCAGCTCCCCCAGCCTCTCCTCATAGGGCTGTGCTCCAGGCCCCTCCCCAGCTATCCACTAGAGCTTAGCTCACAAAATCATATACAGAAACTTATGGGATGCCTTAATATATATTTGTATATTCCATTTTAACAGGTTTTATGTTCCTTGTATAAAATCCACTTGGTCTGTATAAGATAGTATACAGCATTGCTACCTCAAACTGAAATGCTTCTTTCTGTGATGCAGACAGAAGCGTCTCTCTCTCTACAGACTCTGATAAACTGCTACATGATGATCCATGTAAGAGGAATAAATGTCAAGGTGACAGAGCTTTGAAGGAGGGATGGCTTTTTTTTTCCCCATTACTGTGTTTGCAACGAGCCTTGTCCAATGGGATTCAGAACATCTGTGCAGTGCCAGCAGAACACAGCATTTGAGAGTATTACAAATAGATGTCAGAGCGGCAAACAACGCATAATGGGTGCAGGACACAAATGAATCAGGCTGTAAGGAGACACATCATAGATGGTGCTTGATTTCTGGAGAGAGAATATTTCATAGAATCAGGCAGAGTTGGAAGGGACCACAAGGATCAGCTACTTCCAACTCCCCTGCCATGAGCAGGGACACCCTACCCTAGAGCAGGTTTGCCACAGCCTCATCCAGCCTGGCCTTAATCACCTCCAGGGATGGAGTCTCAACCACCTCCCTGGGCAACCCATTCCAGGCTCTCACCACTCTCATGCTGAACAACTTCCTCCTTCATCCAGGCTGAATTTGATGTCTTCCAGTGGAAAAGTAACTGAGATTTCCCATGTCTCACCCTGCAGCCTACCCTTATTTCTACCATCCAGCTGCCAGGTTCAGCAGGGTCAGTGGTTTCTGTCTGATACACACAGTGCCTACCTGCCTGAAGACTTTGTGTGCCTTTTTACATCTGATCTATGACAGCAGCCCCAAATGCCTGACAGGTGACAGATGCTCCTGAGTTTCCAGAAGACTATAATGGATATTGGTACTGAAATAACTTCTCTGGACAGACAAGCTGGTAATGGGATTAATTCAAATGGCAATTCAGGCCTGGTTTAATCAAATGCTGCATGGATGTGCTATAGATCAAGCATTTAAGCCTGGTGTTAGAGCCTCTCCTTTAGTCCTCATGTGCATCCTCTGACCTGCCCTATCTCCAGGCACCCTCCGACCCCAGAGATTCCTCTTGTCCCAGTTTTCAACCAATTTTCACCTTTATGGATGCTGCCCATAAAACAGCAACAGTTAAAACCTAAAAACACACAGGAAAAACAAATCAAGCCTTCAGAATCCCAACCAAATCAACACAAGAAGTAAAGCCAACAAAAAATAGTTGCCAGCTTGGCCAAGAAGGAACAACCTGAGGAAGAAAATCTGGACAGTTGTATAGAACCCAGAAAACCTACTGCTGGGTTATGGGAAGGACATGAAGCTGCACCAACATTTACTTGAAAGAAAAGGTTATTACACAGTATCACAGTATCATCAGGGTTGGAAAAGACCTCACAGATCATCAAGTCCAACCCTTTACCACAGAGCTCAAGGCTAGACCATATTATTGCAGTCTTGGTCCTCTGGCCTTTGAGACACTCAATAGTGGGTTTATCTTCTGCATCACTCTGCTCCTGCACGTAGGAAAGATGGGCAGGGACTGGTGGATATCTCCCTTGTTCAGCACATGGAGGTCAGATGGGCAAAAGTAGAGTTTCTGCATTTTTGATAGTATTTATCCTCCTCTGAAAACCTCTCTTCTGTCTTGTAGGAGATATTTGAAACAGGAGAACAATTAAAGATGAATGAATAGATGAATGAACTTAAGATGAACGAATTTGGACTCAATCATCTCCTTGGGTCCTTTCCAACCCCTAATATCCTGTGAATACACTGAAGCCTATGAAAGGGCAGGGATACCATCCAGAGGGACCTGGACAGGCTGGAGAGGTCACCAAGGCCAACCTCATGACATTCAACAAGGCCAAGGGCAAGGTGCTGCACCTGGATGGTCACAATCCCAAGCACAACTCCAGGCTGGGTGGGGAATGGCTGAGAGCAGACCTGAGGAACAGGCCCTGAGGGTCTGGGGTGATGCAAAGCTCAACAGGAGCCTGCAGTGTGAGTGCATCCCAGACACAACCCTGTGCTGGGCTGCATCAAGAGCAGTGTGGGCAGCAGGGCAAGGGAGGGGATTCTGCCCCTTGGCTCTACTCTCCTCGGACCCCACCTGCAGTCCTGTGTGCAGTTCTGGAGCCTCCAACACAAGAAGGGCATGGAACTGTTGGAGCCAGTCCAGAGGAGGCCACAAAGACACTCAGAGGGCTGCAGCAGCTCTGCTATGAGGAAAGGCTGAGAGAGTTGGGGCCCTGCAGCCTGGAGAAGAGAAGGCTTCCAGGAGACCTTGGAGTGGTCTTTGGTAACTGAAGGGGGCTACAGGAAGGTTGGGGAGGGGCTACTGACAAGGTCTTGTAATGACAGGATGAGGAGGAATGGGTTTAAAGTGGCAGAGGGGAGATTGAAACTGGCTGTTAGGAAAGGGTTCTTTGCAGTGAGAGTGGTGAGACACTGGCACAGGTTATCCAGGAAGGTTATGGAGGACATGATCAAAGATCTGTGATTCTGTCATCCATAACCTCCCTGGAGGTGTTAAGGACCAGTCTGAATGAGGCCTTGAGTGACCTGTTCTAGTAGGCGGTGTCCCTGCCTGCATCAGGGGGTTGGAATGCGATGATCCTTGAGGTCCCTTCCAACCTGAACCATTCTAAGCATCTATGATTGTCGATCAGCAACCAAGGTTTTTGAAATCTGAACGAGGAAAAAAATACAAGAAGGCAGCAGCAGAGCAGCCATCAAATTTCCCTCCCTTTATCTCTCAAAGAGAAGAACAGTCTGGGAGGACATCAACAGAAAGCCTCCTCGCACCGACTCCTCGCACATTTTACCTCGAGCCTCCCTCTATTGAAAACCTTTTAGATATGTCACAGGACTAAATATATTTTATGTCTACCAATTGGCAGCACACAGGCCAGCCCATTAACCCACTGACCTCAATAAATGATGATTTCCTAGTGCCAGAGGTATCCCTGGCAGATTGACACGCGACCCAACGTGCGCCGAGGGCTAACGACGCTCCCCAGGAGCTTCACAAGATGACTTCTGAGCTGAGACTTGTGTCTCACAGGCAGAATGCAAACACAAAGGGTGGTTTTAGAAACCTGACATTAGCCTCAGCAACGAGGCAAGATAAAAAATGGCACTGCTTGTAGTTTATCATCCCCTGTCATGTCATTGAGAGGCTATGAGAGTTGGGGCTCTGCAGCCTGGAGAAGAGAAGGCTTTGAGAAGACCTTGTGGTAGCCTTCCAGTATCTGAAGGGGGCAACAGGAATGCTGGGGAGGGACTATTTACACAGTCTTGTAATGACAGGAAAATGACTAATGGGTTTAAACTGGCAGAGAAGAGATTTAAACTGGATGTTAGGGAAAAGTTCTTTACAGTCAGGGTGGTGAGACACAGGCACAGGTTGCCCAGGGAGGTTATGGAGCACAGAATCGCAGAATGTGATCTTTGATCAAAGATCACATTCTGTGCTCCACAACCTCCCTGGAGGTGTTCAAGGCCAGGTTGGATGAAGCTTTGAGCAACCTGTTCTAGTGGGAGGTGTCCCTGCCTATGGCAGTGGGTAGGAACTAGATGATCTTTGAGGTCATTTCCAACCTAAACCCCATACTCTGTACTGGTCAGGCCACACCTTGAGTGCTGTGACCAGTTCTGGGCTTCTCAATTTGAGAGAGATGTTGAAGTACAGGAAGGTGTCCACAGGAGGGCGACAAAGCTGGTGAGGGGCCTGGAGCACAGCCCTGTGAGGAGAGGCTGAGGGAGCTGGGGGTGTGCAGCCTGCAGAAGAGGAGGCTCAGGGCAGAGCTCACTGCTGTCTACAACTACCTGAAGGGAGACTGTAGCCAGGTGGGGTTGGGCTCTTCTGCCAGGCGGGGTTGGGCTCTTCTGCCAGGCAAGCAGCAACAAAACAAGGGGACACAGCCTCAAGCTGTGGCAGGGCAGGTCTAGGCTGGATGTTAGGAGGAAGTTGTTGGCAGAGAGAGTGATTGGCATTGGAATGGGCTGCCCAGGGAGGTGGTGGAGTTGCTGTGCCTGGAGGTGTTGAAGCCAAGCCTGGCTGGGGCACTTAGTGCCATGGTCTGGTAGATTGGCCAGGGCTGGGTGCTAGGTTGGACTGGATGAGCTTGGAGGTCTCTTCCGATCTGGCTGATTCTATGATTCTAAGAAGGTCTCCCCAGAGGCTCAACAATCCTAGCTCACTCAGGCAGCATCCCTGCAGTATCCAATACCTGCTTGATTCTATGATTTTTTTTCTATGATTGTTTATAACTTTCTAAACCATTCTATGATCCATAGAATAATGGACAAGGTGCAACAAAAGCACAGCCCTCCTCATGGTCAACCTCTCTACAGTTACCTCAAAGGAGGTTGTTCTGGGGCGGTGAGTGTTGGTCTCTTCTCCCAAGTAACTAGCAATGGAACAAGAGGAAATGGCCTCAAGTTGTACCAAAGGACATTTAGATTGGGTACTAGTTACAGTTTCTTTCCAGAAAGAGTGGTCA
Source organism: Pogoniulus pusillus (assembly GCF_015220805.1). Lineage (NCBI taxonomy): Eukaryota > Metazoa > Chordata > Aves > Piciformes > Lybiidae > Pogoniulus > Pogoniulus pusillus. The sequence continues at coordinate 3,834,972 of NC_087265.1, forward strand.
GGTGTTGGAACAGGCTCCCCAGGGCAGTAGTGGATTTACACCACAGCAAGGAATTTTCTTCTCAAGGGAAACCTCGTGGCTCCAGTTTGTGCCTGGTGCCCCTTGTCCTGTCGCTGGGCACCACCGTGAAGAGTCTGTCCCCATCCTGTTAGCCCTGCACCCTTTATCTATTGATCAGCACTGTTGAGGTGCCCAGACAGCAATTCATGATCCACTGGATCACAAATTCAGACCAAAGTAGAGGCAACATCTTTATTTACACAGGCAGTACGCATTAGACTTGCTGCAGATCAATACCAACAAAACTAGAGGGTGATCTGGACACTGAATCTGAAGCCTGCCTTTGCCCCAGCTCTGGAGGAGCTGGGCACAGCCATCCATGCTACTTGCAATGGGGGAGATGCCTCCTGCAGTGATTAAACAGCCTTCTGGAAGGCAAATATATGCACCTATCTGCAAATGTGATCAAAGCATCCTGTGCAACTTTCAGGGATTAACTGCAGCAATGTTTCATATTTCTTCTTCCTCACCTCTCGAGGAAGTTGTGGGGAAGCAAGGCCTTGTTAGCTGAAGCAGCATGGTGATCCCATGAATCCACTTTAGTTATAAAAGCTCCATCACCATAGCAGTTTCTTCACTCTTCAGCTGTTTGTCACAAAGCATTTGAACTAAACCTTCCTCTTTACAGAACTGCCAGCTACTTAAAACACAGTTTCTATAGCTGCCGTAACAAACCACCCAGCTCTATCCCATCCCCTGGGAAAGCCTTCTGCTGACTTAAATGTTCTCACTCAAAGCCCAGGAGAAGAGAAAGTTTCCTGTGCAAGCCCTTGGTTCAATAAAATAGTTGCTGGATGCAAAACATGTGGTTATATTGGGTTTTGTTAAGCAGTTTCCTAATAAAGGGCAATGCATGCTCAGCCTTCACAGTAACTCAGATGTGACACAAATAATCCAGCAAATAATTACAGTGACCTTTCACTCACCTCAAATTTAAACAAAGGTTAAGCTGCCCTTTAGGAAAGCAAATATTTTCTGTGGTCAAATAAGTGCAGACACCTTTAGAAACAAGGATACATTGCCAAACTAAACTGAACTGAAGCTGGCCACAATAGAATAATGCCCAAGCAGAAAGGATGCTGAGCTGCTGGGCAGAAGCAGCAGTCAGACATCCCAGCACCACGGCCGCTCCCTTACCTTACAAAACTCCCAGGCTCATGTCCATATGTTTGCCAAGAACTGTTGCTTGAAATTTCTGTCCAGCCACGGGAGATAGGAAAGAGAAATATTCAAAATAAGAAAGTGCACAATCTCCTTGGCCCCCTTAAAGTCTGATAAACAATTTATACTCCGTTTCATACAATAGAATGAATCCGCAGACCTTTAAGTAATTAAGAAACAGACACTGAGGCTTAAAAAATAAACTCAGCTGAAAATCTCACATAGTGGCCAGGAAATAGCTCATGGCTTTTATTTAGTTCTCATAGTCTAAGGTTTAGCTGTTAGCTAGATAAGAGCCAGGTGTGTTTTACCCATCCAACTTGTTTAGTCTGAAGCTAATTCAAACGACACTTTTTAATGACAAGCCTGCACCCGACCCTTAAAATCTTCCTCCAGCATAAATGGGCTTCATCTATAGCCAGGGTGTCTGAATGAGGAGGAACACCTTTGGGGGAAGGCCATTCTCACTTAGGTCTAGTGTGCTTGGGTTTGAGATGGGTGGTCAGGCATTGTTCTATTAGCTGCAGTAAGGTGATCAACCGAGGGTCGTTTGCTGCCTTATGCAGCCCCTCGTAACAAAGGCAAAAGGAAAAGCTGGGAGAATTTAAGGACAAATAATATTCTTTGATGACTTTGTCCAGTGAACAGGTACAAAATGCCCAAAGATATCTGATCTTCTATTTTGACATGAGCAAGCTGTGAATCCCCTCTAGACAGGCAGCTGAGCGTACCAAGGGAACCTGAAGCTGGGGTGGAAGGAGATTCTGTCAGCTCCAGGGCTCCACTGGGATGAAGGTCCAAGTATTACATTGGCAGGGGTAGGTAGGTGCCACACCAAGCAAGTACAGATGTTAAAATCATAGAATCACAGAATGCACTAGGTTAGAAGACATGTCTGGAGCCATCTAGTCCAATCTCTCCCGCAGCAAGCAGGGACATCCCCAACAAGACCAAGGTGCTCAGAGCCCTGTCAACCCTAGCATTGAACATCTCCATGAACAGGGCCTCCAGCACCTCCCTGTTCCAGTGTTCCAGCACTCTCTTAGTAAAGGCTTTCTACCTCATGTCCAACCTACATCTACCCTGCTCTAGTTTAAAACCATCATCTCTCATCCTAATGCTACATACCTTTGTAAACAGTCCCTCCCCAGCTTTGCTTCTTAATGTTTTGACCTTCAAACACCTCTGACAATCAAAGAATTGCAAAATATTGTGTTGATAATTACTTTATAGATAAAAAACAATGCAGGGGTTTATGGCAATAACATTCATGATGCTTTGAGAGAGGGCAATTCATACGAAAAAGGGCATAAAATCCATCATAGAACCATAGAATCAACCAGGCAGGAAGAGAGCTCCAAGATCATTCAGTCCAGCTGTAGCCAATCAATTAGATCATGGCACTAAGTGCCCCATCCAAGCTTTCCTTCAACATCTCCAGGGATAGTGACTCCACCTCCCTGGGCAGCCCATTCCAAGGCCAATCACTCTCTCTGACAACAACTTCCTCCTAACATCCAGCCTGTGCCTCCCCTGCCACAACTTGAGGCTGTGTCCCCTTCTTCTGCTGCTGCTTGCCTGGCAGATGAGACCAACCCCCACCTGACTACAGCCTCCCTTCAGGTAGTTGTAGACAGCAATGAGCTCTGCCCTGAGCCTCCTCTTCTGCAGGCTGCACACCCCCAGCTCCCTCAGCCTCTCCTCACAGGGCTGTACTCCAGGCTCCTCACCAGCTTCGTCTCCCTTCTCTGGACACCTTCCAATATGTCACCATCTCTCTTGAGTTGAGGAGCCATCACCATTATGGTGTTGGCTTACCTGACTTTTCTGACTCTGAGACTTCCAGTCCTGAGGGTAACATTCAACTCATTCTGGAGAGTATCAATCATCTCCTCCTCTGATCTACTAAGAAAACAGTCAATGAATTCATGCCTTGTTACTCTTTCATGGACGAGTTGTGCCCCTGAATTTTAACTCACTCTGCCTTATACTATTAGCTGTATATCTACTTTATGTGATGCTCCTCCATCAATTGGCAGTCCATCAATTTCTTGTCCATACATTTCTTTGAAAGCTGTATTATAATTAGAGCTTAGGTTAGTGCTACCCAATCCCCATAAAACAGACATAAAATAATTATAACTCATTTAGGGAAATTAGAAAGAGGGCAATTATTAGGCTCCCATTGTGAGGGTTTGCTGTGAGGGACAGATAATCTATCTGCAAGATGTACTTCAGGAACACCATTCTGAAAGAAATAAAGCAGATAAATGACTGTTTTGTTGGGGTTTAAGAGAACTTAGGCCAACAAATAGAAAGGGGGGATGTAAGGGAAGCGAAAGTTCCACTGCAAGAAGAGAGATGAAAATATTTAGAAGATGTTTTCCTGACATTGCCTCTCAGGATGCTGTGAAGCCAGATTTGTTGATGTTTGCAAGGCATGAAACACTACAGTGATGAAGGCACAAGCCTATAAAGTCTTACAACTACACGCTGAGGACGTGCCTGGTTTGAGCAGGAGGCAGTGGACTCACTGATGCCAACGTTCACCTCAGCACGCTTTGAGTGCAGGAATGCTCGTAGCTTTAATCAAGTTTTTTATAGATCAGGAAACCTGCTTTGGAAATTGCCTCTTTCCTCTAGCTCCTGGCATGCCAAGATACTCAAGTGCATGGGAAGAATTCATTTCTTGCTGGAACACACCTCTCTGGCTGAGTTACAGCTCAGGACAGGACTGAACTGACAATTTGCTCATTTTTAGCTTCTTGGGTTGGGGACTAAGATAGCCTCTTCCTGATGAATCAGGAGCTAATACAATGTCCCTTCCTGGTGGACTATTGTCCAGCTACTGTTAGCACAGATGTAAATCATTCCATATATGCATTTCCAAGCCTTGCCAGGACAGAACCTTCTTCACATAAGGGAGATTTCCTGCCCCACCCCATGAAATAGGAGATCTTTGCAGTCTGAATTGTGACTTTGTAGATCTTTGCTCATGTAGGGTTCAGGATTTTTTTTTTTCCCTCTCCCTTTTTTTTTTCCCTTTTCTTTTTCTCTCCTTTCCCCCCTCTTTCCATTTTCTTTTCCTTTTCTTTTTTACAGTTCATTGGGGTTTTTTTTTGTTGCTTTTTATTTTGAGATATCTCATTGTAGCCTTTCACAGCGCTTAAAGGAGCTGACAAGAAATCTGGGGACATATGTTTTAGCAGGGTCTTTCAGGGCAGGACAATGAGTGATGGGTTTCAAGTCAAAATGAGAGTTTTAGCCTAGAGAGAAAGAAGACCACCTTGGACCACCTGTGTACAGTTCTGGAGCCCTCAACACAAGAAGGACATGGAACTGTTGGAGTGAGTCCAGAGGAGGCCACAAAGATGCTCAGAGGGCTGCAGCAGCTCTGCTATGAGGACAGGCTATGTGAGTTGGGGCTCTGCAACCAGGAGAAGAGAAGGCTTCAAGGAAACCTTGGAGTGGCCTTTGGTATCTGAATGGGGCTATAGGAGGGCTGAGGAGGGACTAATGACAAGGTCTTGTAATGACAGGATGAGATGGAATGGGTTTAAACTGGCAGAGAGCAGATTTAAACTGGATGTTAGGAGGAAGTTGTTTGCAGTGAGGGTGGTAAGACACTGGCACAGGTTGCCCAGGGAGGTTGTGGATGCTCTCTGCCTGGAGGTGTTCAAGGCCAGGTTGGATGAGGCCTTGAGCAACCTGTTCTAGTAGGAGGTGTCCCTGCCTATGGTAGGGATTGGAACTGGATGATCTTTGAGGTCTCTTCCAACCTAAACCATTCTATGATGCTATGGTTTGTCTTTTTTCCAATAGGGGTGGTGACAAACCTCATTGCCCATAAGATTGGTAGAGGGCACATTCCTGGAACCATTCCAGGTCAGGCTGGACAGGGGTCTCAGCAGTCTGCTCTAGTTGAAGATGCCCCTACTCAGTTACAGGGGACTGGATTATATGACCTTCAAAGAACCCTCCCAATGCAGAACAATCTGGTTTTTGTATTCTTTTAGGAACAGAAATTCACATATTGGTCAATCTATGACTTTGTTCACTCAAAACAGCTCCAAAAAAGACCAATGTGGCTTCAAAAACTCATGTTTCAGGAAGACCTGAAGGAAAAGGCTTCATGTAGTACTCAGAGCCCAATGCAAGAATGAGAGAGACCCAATCACAGGTTAATCAATGGATTCATGTGTTGAAGCACATTGGTACAGCACAGAGAAACCACAAAGAACACAGAAAGACTTTAAAAACACCATGAATGAAACATTAATTACCTTTAAAGTGTCAATAATTTTTCAAAGCTGATATTTCTCCTCGTGTTTAGCCTCAGTGCACTTAAAATTGGCATTTTCAGACACACCTCTGTAGTGGAGAAGTTTTTACTATCAGGTTGCTTTCAAAAGCTGCAAGTGAAAACAGCAAACGTCACCCAACACAGGCAAAATTGTTTAAAATGTAGCAAATCCTTTCTTTTTTTAAAGGATAATTTCTCTGGAATGCTTTTGAATTTGTTCTTTCTTTCTACAGAATAATCTCTCCAGAAGGCTTTTGTATTTATTCTTTCTTTCTACACAATAATCTCTAGAAGGCTTTTGAATTTATTCCTTCTACTATAGAATAATCTCTCCAGAAGGCTTTTGTATTTATTCTTTCTTTCTATTGAATAATCTCTCTAGAAGGCTTCTGTATTTATTCTTTCTTTCTATAGAATAATCTCTCTAGAAGGCTTTTGAATTTATTCCTTTTTCTATAGAATAATCTCTCTAGAAGGCTTTTGAATTCATTCTTTCTTTAGAATAATTCCTCTAGAATGCAAGAGAAGCTTTTGTTTACTTAGAATTTCTCTACAACATACTTGAATTTATTCTTTTTCTATAGAATAATGTCTCTAGAATGCTTTCTAATTTGTTTTTATTTCCATAGAACAATTTCTCTCTGATGCTTTCAGTATAATATTTATTTCTATAGAATAATGTCTCTAGAGTGCCTTTGAATTTATTCCTTCTCTCTACAGAACATTGTCCTTAGAATGCTTTTCAATTTATTCTTTCTCTCTTCAGAACATTGTCCTTAGAATGCTATTCAATTTATTCTTTCTCTCTTCAGAACATTGTCCTTAGAATGCTATTCAATTTATTCTTTCTCTCTACACAACATTGTCTCTAGAATGCTTTTGAATTGATTCTTTCTATCTACAGAAAATGTCTCTAGAATGCTTTTGAATTGATTCTTTCTCTCTACACAACATTGTCTCTAGAATGCTTTTCAATTTATTCTTTCTCTCTACAGAACATTATCTCTAGAATGCTTTTCAATTTATTCTTTCTCTCTACACAACATTGTCCCTAGAATGCTTTTCAATTGATTCTCTCTACACAACATTGTCCCTAGAATGCTTTTCAATTTATTCTTTCTCTCTACACAACATTGTCCCTAGAATGCTATTCAATTGATTCTTTCTCTCTACACTACATTGTCCCTAGAATGCTTTTCAATTTATTCTTTCTCTCTACACAACATTGTCCCTAGAATGCTTTTGAATTGATTCTTTCTCTCTACACAACATTGTCTCTAGAATGCTTTTGAATTGATTCTTTCTCTCTACACAACATTGTCTCTAGAATGCTTTTCAATTTATTCTTTCTCTCTACACAACATTGTCTCTAGAATGCTTTTCAATTTATTCTTTCTCTCTACACAACATTGTCTCTAGAATGCTTTTCAATTTATTCTTTCTCTCTACACAACATTGTCTCTAGAATGCTTTTCAATTTATTCTTTCTCTCTACACAACATTGTCCCTAGAATGCTTTTGAATTGATTCTTTCTCTCTACACAACATTGTCTCTAGAATGCTTTTGAATTGATTCTTTCTATCTACAGAAAATGTCTCTAGAATGCTTTTGAATTGATTCTTTCTCTCTACACAACATTGTCTCTAGAATGCTTTTCAATTTATTCTTTCTCTCTACAGAACATTATCTCTAGAATGCTTTTCAATTTATTCTTTCTCTCTACACAACATTGTCCCTAGAATGCTTTTCAATTGATTCTCTCTACACAACATTGTCCCTAGAATGCTTTTCAATTTATTCTTTCTCTCTACACAACATTGTCCCTAGAATGCTATTCAATTGATTCTTTCTCTCTACACTACATTGTCCCTAGAATGCTTTTCAATTTATTCTTTCTCTCTACACAACATTGTCCCTAGAATGCTTTTGAATTGATTCTTTCTCTCTACACAACATTGTCTCTAGAATGCTTTTGAATTGATTCCTTCTTTCTACAGAACAATGTCTCTAGGATGTTTTAGAATCCTTTCTTTCTTTAGAATAATTTCTCCAGAATGCTTTTGATTTTATTCTTTATGTCTACAGAATCATTTCTCTCAGATGTTTTTCAATTTCTTTTCTTTCATTGGTACCATTTCTCTGGAATACTTTTGAATTTATTCTTTCTTTAGAATAATTTGACTTTATTCTTTATTTCTATAGAATCATTTCTCTAGAACACTTCTGAATTTATTATTGCCTTCCATACAATCATTTCTCCCAGATGCTTTTCAATTTGTCCTTTATTTAGAATCATTTCTCTAGAATGCTTTTGAATTTAGTCCTCATTTATTCTCTCTTTCTTCAGAACCATTTCTCCCAGATGCTTTTCAATTTGTCCCTTATTTAGAATCATTTCTCTAGAATGCTTTTGAATTTAGTCTTCATTTATTCTTTCTTTCTACAGAACCATTTCTCCCAGATGCTTTTCAATTTGTCCTTTCTTTCTTCAGAATCATTTCTCTCGAATGCTTTTGAGCTTAGAAAAAATTCTCTATCTTCCTATTTAATTTATAGAAGACCAGAAATTCATCACAATTAAAATCAAGCTATTTCCTACACCACACACACACAAACCCCACCACACATAAAGGGCTTTTTTTTTTCCCTAAGTGCATGCATAACTCTGCTAAGATTTGTGTGTTCATGTAAAACCTTATTTAGTGGTTTACATCGAAACATAATTTCTCATTAAATGAACCCTACGAAGCAGAAGTCTGATGAGAGAAATTCATCACTACCAACATTTGCAGAAGTGGAAAGGGTTATGTGATGCTTCCTGTTTAAACAGTCTAAATGTGCTGCTTTAACAGTAGAAATGGGGGAATGACCTTAACTCCATCACTAATTCTACTTTCCAAGCAACCAGTAAATTCTCCTATGCTTCCTGTTAAAACAAAGGACGAGTTCAGAGAGTTGGTACCTCTGACAGTTGTGAAAGATGGAGGGGGGGAGGGGGGAAAATTAGATGAATGACATTCTCCAGAGAATATTTTTCTGTCACTTATGCAGTTTACATATTTCTCTATTTTTTACTGTATTTTTCTTCTTCTGATCACCAGGGATCGTTCTGTGAGTTTGGGGTCAGCAGGGCTATGTCTGGTGCCAGACAGATTCTGCTGCAGTCAGATTTTTATGATGACAGCATGAAATTTTTGGAATGCACTGGTGAGTTGTGTGGCTATTGTTAGGCTGTCATTAAAAAGAAATATATATATATATATATATATATATATATATATATATATATATATATAAATATATAAATTATATTTATATATAAATATAAAATCTCTCCCCTTTCTCTTACTGTGGTCAAGCTCTTGATTTTAAATTCCATAAAGCATAGTAGGACTGCTGAGGAGAAAAAAACAGCTCAGCAACTACTGTAAGACTGACATAATTATTATATATATATGCATATATATAGAATCATAGAATCAACCACGTTGAAAGAGACCTCCAAGATCATCCAGTACAGCCTAGCACCCAGCCCTAGCCAGTCAACTACATCTATATATATATATACATACACACACACTGTTCTCTTTCTCTTACTGTGGTCAATCTCTTGATTTTAAATTCTATAATATATAGCAGGATTGATTAGAAGAAAAAAACAACAACCCAGCAATTATTTTTAGACTGTCATTAAAAACAAATATTATATATATTAAAAAATATATATATTTAAATAAATATATATTACATATATATTTTATATATTTTTCTATTAGTATATATATAGATTTAAATATATATATATATATATATATATGTATATATATACAGACTAATATATAAAATCTCTCCTGTTTCTCTTATTGTGGTCAGTGTCTTGATTTTAAAATCTATAAAGTATAGCAGAGTTGCTTAGAAGAAAAAAACAAGCCAACTATTTTCAGACTGTCATTAAAAACAAATATTCTATATATTAAAAATATATATATTTAAATAAAAATATATATTATATATATTTATATATTAGTGTATATATATTTAAATATATATATATAAATATATCATATATATTTATATATTAGTGTATATATATACTTAAATATATACATAAATATACACTAATATATATATATTTAAATATATATATACACACACACTAATATATAAAATCTCTCCTGTTTCTCTTATTGTGTTCAAGCCCTAGATTTTGAATTCTATAAAATTTAGCAGGATAGTTTAGAAGAAAATAAACAACCCAACAATTATTTTTAGACTGTCTTTAAAACCAAATATATGTGTGTATATATATATTTACATATGTGAGTTTTTAATATATATACATATATAAAATCTCTCCCCTTTCTCTTACTGTGGTCAAGCCCTTGATTTTAAATTCCATAAAGCATAGCAGGACTGCTGAGAAGAAAAAACAGCTCAGCAACTACTGTAAGACTGACATAATTATTACACATATATATATATGCATATATGTAGAATCATAGAATCAACCACGTTGAAAGAGACCTCCAAGATCATCCAGTCCAGCCTAGCACCCAGCCCTAGCCAGCAGAATTATAGCAGAATTATTTAGAAGAATAAAACAACCCAGCAACTATTGTTAGACTGTTATTAAAAAGAAATATATATTTATATGTATGTGTGTGCACATATCTCTATATAAATCTCTTTCTCTTAATGTGGTCAATACTTTGATTTTAAATTCATTAAAATATAGCAGGGTTGTTTAAAAGGAAAAACAAAAAAACAACCCAGCAACTATTGTTAGACTGTCATTTAAAAAGGTGTTTATATATTTTTTTCTATACATGTATTTATATATTTTTATATATATATACACACACACACATGTGTGTGTATGTATATATCTATCTCCTCTTTCTCTTACTCTGGCCAATCCCTTGATTTCAAATCCTATAGAATACAGCAGAATTGTTTAAAAGGAAAAAAAACAATCCAGCAATTATTTTTGGACTGTCATTAAAAAAGGTACATATATGTTTTTTTTTAATATGTGTATTTCATTTTATATATATATATATATATATATATATGTGTGTGTGTGTGTGTGTGTGTGTGTATCTCCTCTTTCTCTTACTTTGGTCAATCCTTTGATTTTAAATTCATTATAATACAGCAGAATTGTTTAAAAGGAAAAAAACAATCCAGCAATTATTTTTGGACTGTCATAAAAAAAGGTGCATATATATTTTTTTTAATATGTGTATTTCATTTTATAAAGAGATATACATGTGTGTGTGTGTATCTCTTCTTTCTCTTACTTTGGTCAGTCCTTTGATTTTAAATTCTATAAAATATAGCAGAACTGTTTAAAAGGAAAAAAAACAACCCAGCAATTATTTTTGGGCTGTCATTAAAATAGTTGTATATATATTTTTTTAAATATGTGTATTTTATTTTATATATACATATATATGTGTGTGTATCTCCTCTTTCTCTTACTCTGGTCAATCCCTTGATTTAAAATCCTATAAAATATAGCAGAATTGTTTAAAAGGAAAAAAACAACCCAGCAATTATTTTTGGACTGTCATTAAAAAAGGTGTATATATATATTTTTAAATAAGTGTATTTTATTTTATATACATATATATATATATATATATATATATACATGTGTGTGTGTGTGTATCTCCTCTTTCTCTTACTCTGGTCAATGCTTTGATTTTAAATTCTATAAAATATAGCAGAATTGTTTAAAAGGAAAAAACTAACCCAGCAACTATTTTTGGACTGTCATTAAAATACATATATATATATATATATATATATATATATATATATATATATATATATCTGTGAGGTCTCTTCCAACCCTGATGATACTGTGATACTGTGAGATATATATATATATATATATATATATATATATATATATATATATATATAAATAAAATCTCTCTCCTTTCTCTTACTGTGGTCAATCCCTTAGATTTTAAATTCTTTAAAATACAGCAGGATTGCTTAGAAGAGAAAAAAAAACCCAACTCAGCAACTATTGTTGGACTGACATTAAAAAGGACATGTATGCATTTAACATATGTATTTTATATTTACACACACACACACACACACATATATATAAATCTCTCCTCTTTTCTTTACTGTGATCAATCCCTTATATTTTAAATTCTATAAAATATAGCAGGATTCCTTAGAAGAAAAAAAACCAACTCAGCAACTATTGTTAGACTTTCATTAAAAAGGGGGCATATATATTTATATATGATATATGGTTTTTTATATATAATCTCTCCTCTTTATCTTACTGTGGTCAACTTCTTGATTTTAAATTCTATAAAATATAACAGGATTGTTTAGAAGAAAAACAACAACTCAGCAACTACTGTTGGACTGTCATTAAAGAAAGTGTGTATATATATACATACACATATATATATATAGGTAATATTTTTTTTAATATATAATCTCTCCTCTTTCTCTTGCTGTGGTTAATCCCTTGATTTTAATTTCTATAAAATATAGCAGGATTGTTTAGAAGAAAAAAACCAACTCAACAACTACTGTTAGACTATCATTAAATATAAATATATATATCATCTACCTATCTATATATAAATGATATATAGAAAGAGATATATAGTCTCTCCTCTTCCTCTTACTGTGGTCAATGTCTTGATTTTAAATTCTATAAAACACAGCAGGATTATTTAGATGAAAAAAAAAAAGCCAGCAACTATTGTTAGCCTGTCATTTAAAAACATATCTATACATATTTATATATATAAAAATTATACATATATATAGATATATATATATAAAATCTCTCCTCTTCCTCTTACTGTGGTCAATCCCTTGATTTAAAATTCTATAAAATATAGCAGGATTGTTTAGAAGAAAAAAACAACTCAGCAACTACTGTTAGACTGCCATTAAAAAAATGTATATACATATATATGTTTTTATATCTCTCTCTATATATAAATTATATATATATATATATATATAAAACCTCTCCTCTTCCTCTTACTGTGGTCAATCTCTTGATTTCAAATTCTATAAAATATAGCAGGATTGTTTAGAAGAAAAAAACAACTCAGCAACTATGGTTACACTGTCATTAATATATATATATTTATATATATATAAATTATACATATAGATATATATATAAAATCTCTCCTCTTTCTCTTACTGTGGTCAATCTCTTGATTTTAAATTCTATAAAATATAAAAGGATTGTTTAGAAGAAAAAAATAACTCAGCAACTACTGTTAGACTGTCATTAAATATATATATATTTTTTTTATATATATAGATATATAAATTATATATAGATATATATATATAAAATCTCTCATCTTCCTCTTACTGTGGTCAATCTTTTGATTTCAAATTCCATAAAATATAGCAGGATTGTTTAGAAGAAATATAGCAGGATTATTTAGAAAAAAAAAAACAATTCAGCAACTATGGTTAGATTGTCATTAAAATACATATATATATATATATATAAATTAGATAGATAGATATATATGTAAAATTTCTCCTCTTTCTCTTACTGTGGTCAATCTCTTGATTTTAAATTCTATAAAATATAAAAGGATTGTTTAGAAGAAAAAAATAACTCAGCAACTACTGTTAGACTGTCATTAAATATATATATATATTTTTTTTAATATATATAGATATATAAATTATATATATAGATATATATATAAAATCTCTCATCTTCCTCTTACTGTGGTCAATCTTTTGATTTCAAATTCCATAAAATATAGCAGGATTGTTTAGAAGAAATATAGCAGGATTATTTAGAAGAAAAAAAACAACTCAGCAACTATGGTTAGATTGTCATTAAAATACATATATATATATATAAATTAGATAGATAGATAGATATGTAAAATTTCTCCTCTTTCTCTTACTGTGGTCAATCTCTTGATTTTAAATTCTATAAAATATAAAAGGATTGTTTAGAAGAAAAAAACAACTTAGCAATTACTGTTAGACTGTCATTAAAAAAATATATATACATATATAGATGAATTATATATATATATATATATATATATATATATATATATATATATATATAAAAAAAATATCTCCTCTTAGATAAATTATATATATATATAATATCTCCTCTTTCTATTACTGTGGTCACCACAGTAATAGAAAGAGGAGATATCATATATATATATATATATTGAATTTAAAGTTAAGTGTTATATATATATAACACTTGACTTTAAATTCAATAAAATATAGCAGGATTGTTTTGAAGAAAGAAAAAAAAACCCCAACCCAGCAGTTACTTTTGGACTGTCATTTAAAAACCAAACCTATATATTTATGTATATATAATGCATATATACATATATATAATATATATTAAAATATTAAAAACAAATTCAAATAATTAATTAACTGAATAATTTTATATATCCTTCTTTCTTTCTTTCCTCTGTCTCCCTTTCCAGTGTCTCAATGTGCTCTCCTCATGCCCAGGGAACGGTGCTGGACCCTGCAGTGGTGAGTTAGCAGCTCTCTGCACTGCACGCAGCAGTTGTTAAGGATGGACTGATGAACCATTCTGGAGAAGATTGAGAGGGCTCATTCCCCCTTTTACAACTCCACGTGGGTTTTAAACATTGTAAATGTTTTCAGCCTGTAAGTTTCCTGCCTCCCAGCTGCAAAGCAATACCTATTGGCTTGGAGGGGGAAGGGAATTTATTTTCACACAGCTTTATCCTTTTTTATTTCCTCATTCTGGTAACAGTTATTTTCTGGGAAAGAATTAAGAAGGAAGGGTCAAGAGGAAATCCTCTGCTCTCCATCCCTTGCTCAGTCTCTTAGGTCAGTGAGTTAAATACCAGGTACCACGGTATGCATAGAGCATAGAAAAAGACAGATGGGATTCCTGAATTCACTGGGTTTGTTGCTTTAGGAAGACCTTTATATTCCTTCTTGGATTTAATATCCTGTTTATTTTTAAACACATTTAATATCCTCTGCATTTTTTTGGAGTCTCTATCCCTGGAGGTGTTCAAGAAAAGACTGGATGAGGCACTTAGTGTCATGGTCTAGTTGACTGGATAGGGCTGGGTGCTAGGTTGGACTGGATGAGCTTGGAGGTCTCTTCCAACCTGTTTGATTCTATGATTCTTCTTTGAAGAAGAGGAGGCTAGCCTTGTTCCATTCCCCTCACTCCTATCACTACCTGACAGCCTAAAAAATCCCTCCCCAGCTTTCTCATAGTCCACTTCAGACACTGAAAGACCACAATAAGGTCATCTGGGAGCCTTCTCCTCTCCAGACTGAACAGCCCCAACTCCCTCACTCTCTCCTCATAGCAGAGCAGCTCCAGCCTTCTGAGCATCCCTGTGGCTCTTCTCTGCACACCTTCCAGCACATCCATAGCCCTCTTGTAACACAGGCTCCAGAACTGGATACAGCACTCCAGGTAGGGTCCCATCAGCACAGAGTAGAGAGGGAGGATCACTTCCCTCGCCCTACTGCCCACAGTTCCCTTGCTGCAGCCCAGGCTCTGGTTGCTCTCTGGGCTGCCAAAGCACACTGACAGCTCATATTGAGCTTCTCAACCACCAGCACCCCCAGGTCTCTCTCCCCAGGGCTGCTCTCAAGCCAGTCACTACCCAGCCTCTATTGGTGCTTGGGATATACTTCATATACACTTCAGGTCAGGGTTTAATTGCCATAACGATGTTAGGTTAGCAGCTAGACCAGGTGATCTTAGAGGTCTTTTCCAACTGAAACTATTCTATGTTTCTATTAGAGGCCTTAAAGAAGATTCACTGTGCTCAAAAACTTTCTGCATGGGCATTTGTATTATTGTAAATGTATTTTTGTATCAAGACATTTGGGCCAACAGACTTGGCCCCTTTGAAGTGGGAGGACTTTATTAATCGCAGGAGGAGTTTTTCTCCTGGGTTGACTATGGATTGCCTCAAAAGGTTGCAGAGCAAAAGCTATCAATTGACCTAAACAAAGTAATAAGCAATTTTACCACTGACTCAGGGAGGTACTCTGAGCACCATAATCTTTGTTGTCTAATGGCCTGAAAATACTCTTCTCCGTGAAGTTGAGAATTGAGCAGGATTTGTGTCCAAACCCTGGATTACCTCTGCTATGAGGATAGGTGAGGTGAAGTTGATCATCTTAGAGAAGAGAAAACTCCAGGGAGACCTTATAGCTACCTTCCACTGCCTGAAGGGATTCTACAGGAGGGCTGGGCAGGAATTTGTCATAAGGGTGTCTAGCAATGGAGCCAGAGGGAATAGTTTTAAGATGAGAGGAATCATAGAATCAACAGAGTTGGAAGACACTTCCAAAACCATACAGTACAACCTATCACCCAGCCCCATCCAATCACAGAATCAAGCAGGTTGGAAGAGACCTCCAAGCTCTTTGTGCCCACCCTATCATGCGGCCCTATCCAATCAATTAGACCATGGCACTAAGTGCCTCAGCCAGGCTTTTCCTCAACATCTCCAGGGATGCTGACTCCACCACCTTCCTGGGCAGCCCATCCCAATGGAAGTAGGTCTAGACTGGATCATAAGGAGAATTTCTTCAGTACAAGGGTGATGGAACTCTGGAATAGGCTGCACAGGGACGCTGTGGATATCACAGTATCACAGTATCATCAGGGTTGGAAGAGACCTCACAGATCATCAAGTCCAACCCTTTACCACAGAGCTCAAGGCTAGACCATGGCACCAAGTGCCACATCCAACCTTGCCTTGAACAGCTCCAGGGACGGCGACTCCACCACCTCCCCGGGCAGCCCATTCCAGTGTCCAATGACTCTCTCAGTGAAGAACTTTCTCCTCACCTCCAGCCTAAATTTCCCCTGGCGCAGCCTGAGGCTGTGTCCAAGCATCTAATAAGCTTTTGTGCCACTGCCCCAGGAGCAGCAAGGTGCCTCCATGACTTCTCCCTGGGGAGTGCTGAAGGCCAGGTTAGATGAGGCTTGAGCAACTGGGTCTATTTGAGAGGTGTCCCTGTCTAGTCTATGATTTTCTAGGTCTAAAATTCTAAGAGGTAGTGATTTCAGCAATGATTTCTAGGTCTTTACTCCTCTTTCCGATCTCATTGCAGTTGTTGAAGTCTTTCACCCCAATCATTGCTTCAGCTGTACAAACAATTTACCTGCTCACAGAACTGGATGTGTGTTTCTACCCCCAGCACTGAAAATGTTATAATATGACCACATTATTCCAAAAAAACCCAGTTAATATAATGTGAACTGTAAGAGCTGCAATTATAATTTCAGCTAAATGTTATTTAATGTAATATAACAACTCTCTAACAAGGATAATAACAAAAATAATACTTAAGGTCCTGAGAAGGAGCAAACATGCTGCTTTGGCTAATGTAAAATGTACACTTGACTATTGATTTCACAATAAAAACTAAGTACTATCAAAGAGTGCCAATTTGCCTTGCATGAACTAACCAGGCAGGACAAATTTAAATTGGTTTATCCTGTTTTCTCTGGGAGCTAAGCTAAGGTAAATACATTCCCCTTTGCCACAGAGCTCATATGTGAGCGTTAGCTGCAGAGCCATCCATGGCTGAAGATGAGGCAGCAGTGTGCCCAAGTGGCCAGGAGAGCCAATGGCATCCTGGCCTGGATCAGGAACAGTGTGGCCAGCAGGACAAGGGAGATTATTCTGCCCCTTGACTCAAGACTGGTCAGGCCACACCTTGAGTACTGTGTCCACTTCTGGGCCCCTCAATTGAAGAGAGGTGCTGGAAGGTGTCCAGAGAAGGGCCATGGCACTAAGAGCCCCATCCAGTCTTTTCCTGAACACCTCTAGAGATGGCGACTCCACCACCTCCCTGGGCAGCCCATTCCAATGCCAATCACTCTCTCTGACAACAACTTCCTCCTAACATCCTCCCCTGGCACAACTTGAGACTCTGTCCCCTTCTTCTGTTGCTGCTTGCCTGGCAGAAGAGCCCAACCCCACCTGGCTACAGTCTCCCTTCAGGCAGCTGCAGACAGCAATGAGCTCTGCCCTGAGCCTTCTCTTCTGCCGGCTGCACACCCCCAGCTCCCTCAGCCTCTCCTCACAGGGCTGTGCTCCAGGCCCCTCCCCAGCTTTGCTCCCTTCTCTGAACACATCCTAGTATCTCAACATCTCTCTTGAATTGAGGAGCCCAGAATTGGACACAGCACTCAAGGTGAGGCCTGAGCAGTGCCAAGTAGAGGGGAAGAATTATCTCCCTTGTCCTGCTGGCCACCATGCTCTTGATGCAGGCCAGGATGCCATTGGCTCTCCTGGGCACACTGCTGAAGATTCTCTGGTTGAAATCCCTCTGTCAGAGCAGGATTACCTAGAGTAGATCAGACAGGAACCCATCCAGGCATTTCCAAGCCAAACAATTCTGTGACTCCATTCTATCCCTCCTCACTCTTTGTGACACTCTGCAACCTCTAGCATATGACTGCAGCACTTCTCCCAGCATTCAACAACTTAGAAATCCCATTGCAGGGACACAGATTGTACAATCAACACATCCTTCATTTTGCAGTTGATGATATCATTATGTACATTAAGAGACAAGCAGCAAAAGCTGTTCCCTCGTGCAATGATTTCTGTTGTGCAATTTCCTCTTGCAACAAATTTCTGTGTGCAGCCTCACAAATACTCCTCATCACAGTGTTTTTTCCTGCTAGGCTGTCCCCAGTATTTTTACACTTAACAGCAGTCAAACTTTGGCTGTTAAATTTTCATATGGTGGTGGTGGTGGGGAAAATGTTACCACGAGACTCCCAACTGAAAAAAGTGAAAACTTCAACACACAAACCTATGAGGCTTTGATTCAAAGCATCACTCACTCTTCTACAATGATTTTCACAATAGATTTGGTGAGATTGAGCCTCCAGCTCCCTCAGGGTATGCAAAAGCAAACATCTTGTAAGGTGTACATCAATCTGACACAAGCCAACTGCTACCAGGGATAAACAAAGCTGCCTTGAGCTTGCAAGTGTACTCAAAATCCATGTCATTTGCTTGATGGCTCCATTACTGCTTATTTATAAAGTATTTGCCACTGGTTTACAAAGGAGTTACATGATTAGAGGGATCTCAAAATAGGAAGTGCTGCCAAATTATATAGCTATAAAAGTTAGGAGGAAGTTGTTGACAGAGAGAATGATTTGCCATTGGAATGGGCTGCCCAGGGAGGTGGTGGAGTCACTGTCCCTGGAGGTGTTGAAGAAAAGCTTGCATGAGGCATTTAGTGCCATGGTCTGGTGGGCTGGCTAGGGCTGGGTGCTATGTTGGACTGGCTGAGCTTGGAGGTCTCTTCCAATCTGGTTGAGTCTGTGATTCTGCTCTAAGTCAAATGAGAGTCCAAACCAAGGTGGGGTATATCTCTGTCTAAATACAAGTACTGCACAGGACTGGATGGCACAAGCGGTGTTTTCCCAGTCACAGGCATTGCCTGTCCTGTTTCCACCAAATAAACCACTCCTGAATTTCCCATCTTCAGAGTTTATCTCTGTAAGAGGGAAGAGTTGCTCTGTGTGTGATCAGAAGCTACAAGAAGCCAATAACCACTAGGTGGCTAAAGATAAGATCCGGGGGAAGCAGGGATTGCAGGTATGTGCATGAGCAGTAGGGAAAGACGGTATTCCAAAATAAAGGAGGAGTTTGGCTCTCCTTGGTTCAGAATTCTGGGATGCACTGGACACACATCACAGAATTCTGAACACACATACACCGAGAACGTTGGCAGGTGAACTGGAGTGGCAGCAGTCTGACCATCATGCTGGTACAGTTCCTGGTAGCCTGCCTGTTGATCAATAGAGCCACTTGGGATTGTTCCTCCTGTCTTATTCAGCACTGTAGCTTCTCCCTATGGCTGGTGGCAGGTGAGCTATAGGTATTGTGTATATACCTTTCTCATGATGGTTTTAGTGTTTAAGCTATAATAAAGTATGGAAACTATACCTAAGAGGGGGTGCCCATGTGTGAAAGCCTTCTCTGGTCCCAAAGAACTCACTGGAACAATCTCTTGTGGTTTGCACAAAACTGAGCTGTCCTTTCTTGCAGTTAGAATTGTAGAATCAGTCAGGGTTGGATGGGACCACAAGGATTGTCTAGTTCCAACCCCCCTGCCATGGGCAGGGACAGTTACTGTAGCTCCAATGTCAAACTGGTGTTAATCAGCTTATTAGAGGTGGCTTAGATTGAACTTCAAATGGATCCACAATTTTCCTTTACTTAATCTGGGAGACTATGTCCAATCCATATTACATCTTACCTTTTGGCTGTTAACATTGAGAGCATCTCTTTTTATTGGGCTCTTGGTGCCCACTGATGTTTTATGCATAATGATGCTCAAGTTTAATTGAGCTGTAAGCTTGGGTTTAATTACGAGCCTTCCTGATACCTTCAGCACTTTTTCTTCTCTGATTACTGTAACTGGTTCTCTCTAACCCCTTTAAAAATCCTTCATCTATTAAACCACTTGGAGACAAGTGAGTTTTAGGAGAAAGTCTAATTAGAGTATTGCAATTATCTTAATGCATCCTTGCTATATTTAGGGGGGGGAAAGAAACCCACAACCTGAGTGCAATGCATTTTGTGGAATATCCCAAAGATTGGCATTTAATGATCTGACTCAGACTGCATGTGACCTGTGCTTGAAATTAATTGATGTGTGAGAAAGAAACGACACTCAAAGAAGTCATCTCTTTGGGTACGTTTCTGTTCATTACTATTTCCCACCGATTTTTATAGCTGTGACTTTCAGACTTGCCATGTAAATCTGCCTCACTCAATGATGAGATTTTCCTTCTTTCACTTTCAGAAACACAGGAAGAAGTTTAAAAAAAAAAAGATAAAAATGAAGCAAATCATAGCAGACAGATACAGATGCATAAATTCTTACACACAATTCATTTACATGTGTCTCTGATGTCATTTCAAGAGCAAAACAACCATGAAGTATTCAACAGATCAGCCTTGCTGTCTGGTGGGGTTTCATGGCATTGGACTGACAGGAAAGAAAATGAACCACATTTCAATAAAAATAATGAAAGAAACTAAGTCTGGAGTCATGTTGACTGCTTTTGTGTAACCAGATGTATCTAAAAAAGAAACAAAAGGGATCTGCATGATCCAGTTCATCCTTTCAAGTATCAATTCTTTCTGTGTTTTTATGGTTACCACTTCACATGTTGGTGACCATATCACATGGGTGCTAGGTTGGACTGGATGATCTTGGAGGGCTCTTCCAACCTGGTTGATTCTATTTGACATGCACAACCCTTGCCTACTTAGCTTTTTTTTTTCTCACACTTTCTGAGCAAGGTCTTGGAGGTCATTTGGTCACCAGACACTGTGAGCTGTCAATGATAAGAAATGTTCATTCTTTTGAGTTTATCCTTTGAAGTATAAATTCTTTCTGTAATCTTATGGTTACCATTTCACATGTTCCATGCACAACCTTTGCCTACTCACCAGTTTTTTCCTCACACTTTCTGAGCAGGGTCCTGGGGGTCATTTGATCATCAGACACTGTGAGCTGCCAACAATAAGAAATGTTACTCATATTAGGATCCATAAATGTTTTCTGGCATCAAGTTACTTTATTTACAGTAATAAAACATCCAAAGAAGAGGAGAATCACAGAATGTTAGGGCTTGGAAGAGATGTCAAAAGCTCATCCAGTCCAATTTAGCACCCAGCCCTAGACAATCAACCAGGCCATAGCACTAAGTGCCTCACCCAGGCTTTCCTTCAACACCTCCAGGGACGGTGACTCCATCACCTCCCTGGGCAGCCCATTCCAATGCCAATCACTCTCTCTGACAACAACTTCCTCCTAACATCCAGCCTAGACCTCCCCTGGCACAACTTGAGACTGTGTCCCCTTCTTCTGTTGCTAATTGCCTGGCAGAAGAGACAAAGCTCCACCTGGCTACAGCCTCCCTTCAGGTAGAGAGCAATAAAAGGTCTGCCCTGAGCCTCCTCTTCTGCAGGCTGCACACCCCCAGCTCCCTCAGCCTCTCTTCACAGGGCTGTGCTCCAGGCCCCTCACCAGGGTCACCTTTTTTTGCTTTGATTTTTCCTCTTTTCCTCCCTTCTTTTCTCTTTTTTCCTCCTCTTTTGCTCTTTTATTTTTTCTTCATTTACTTTTCTCTTTTCCCCCTTTTAAATTTATTTTTCTATTTTCTCCTTTTTTTTTCCTTTGATATTTCCTCTTTTAATTCCCTTCCTTTTTTCTCCTTTTGTTTCTCTTTTTTTGTTTGTTTGATCTTTCTTTTTTGTCCTTTTCCCCCCTTTGCTTTTCCTTCATTTTTCCCCTCCTTTTTTTCTCCTTTTTTTTCCCCTTTGATTTTTTCCTTCCCGCCCCCTCCTTTTTTTCCCTCTTTCCCTTCACCCTTTTTTTGCTGTCATTTAATTTGATTTTTCTTCTGTTCTTTATTTTCATGTAAGAGTTTTGCAGGTTCCACCTGTGTGTTTTTGGGTGCATGTGTACTTTTTTATTTGATTTTTGTGTTGTTGTTGTGTTCTTGTGAGGGGTATTTTTTGCTTGATTGCTTTGGGGTTTTGCTGTTTCTAGTTTTCCTCACTGGTTTGTTTTTTGTTGAGTTGGTTGGGTTTCCAAGATATGTTGGTTTGGGGTTGATTTTATTCAGTTTTGTTCAGTTTGTCATGGGCTTTTTTTGAGGGCAGAGGTAATGTTTGGGTTTTTTAAGCTGATTTGGGTTATTATTTATCTCTGGGGTGCATTTGTTGGAGGCTTTGCGTTTTTTGTTGGGTTCTGTTGTTGTTTGAGGGGAGGTTTGGGGTTCTCTGTTGGTGTTTCATTGAGTTTGGATTCAGTTTTGGGGAGTGTTTTGGTGCTTTTTTGTTTGGTTTATATTTTTTTTTAATTGCTTCTGTGGTTGAGGTTTTCTTTGTTGTTATTAGGTTGGTTGGCTGCTTTTGGGCTTTTTTTTTTTTGTTTTGGTGAAGTTTTTTGTTTGTTTTTAGCTTTTTTTTTGGGGGGGGTGGGTGTTTTTTTATTCTTTCCTCTCTTTCTCTCCAGATCCCTGCCACAAAAATCTACATCTTATCACAGGGAGATGAAGAGGGAGTTTCTGCAATGCTCAAATAGCCCAGACCAAGCAAAGAGCCATCAATGGTTAGGCTTGATGACTCTCACAAGCAGAAACACTTTGCTGCCAAAAACATTCACAGCTGCATTCCCATTTCCTGGGCAAATCAAGGTGTTCCCCTGGACCTACTTTGCAGATCTGCCATTATGCAAGTATCCTGCTTTGCCTTTGTAATATATGCAGATCAGCTCAGCCTTGTTAGCATCACTCTGTCCTCGTTCCTGCAGTCGTGTGCCAGCTTCAGCTGCGAGGGTCGGCAGCTCAACATGCCAGAGCTCACAGCTGCTGGCTCTGAGGAGGGGTAGTCCTCCTTTAGTGCTGTCTGCTGCTCTTGCATACCAAATGCTGGGCAGAGAGGGACACTGAATAACAGAATGGTTTGGAAGGGATCTTAAAAAACATCCCATACAATTCCCCCTGCAGTGACCAGGAACAAGGGGTAATGGGTTTAAACTGGAAGAGGGGAGATTCAAACTAGATGTTAGGAAAGGGTTATTTCCAGTGAGGGTGGTGAGACACTGGCACAGGCTGCCCAGGGAGGTTGTGGATGACAGAATCACAGAATGTGATCTTTGATCACATTCTATGCTTCTGGCCTCCACAACCTCCCTGGAGTTGTTCAGGAACAGGTTGGATGAGGCCTTGAGCAACCTGTTCCAGTGGGAGGTGTTCCTGCCTATGGCAAGGGGATTTGAACTGAATGAGCTTTGAGGTCCCTTCCAACCTAAACCATTCTATGATTCTATGTCCAATTTGATTAGGGTTTCTCATCATCCTCAGTGTAAAATATTTCTTCTTTATATCCAGTTGTGTATTACAGTTCTGGAGCCCCCAACACAAGAAGGACACAGAACTATTGAAGTGAGTCCAGAGGAGGGCCATGAAGATGCTCAGAGGGCTGCAGCAGCTCTGCTCTGAGGACAGGCTACAGAGCTCTGCAGCCTGGAGAAGAGGAGGCTTCAAGGAGACCTTGCAGTGGCCTTCCAGTACCTGAAGTGGGCTACAGGAAGGCTGGGGAGGGACTATTGACAAGGTCTTGTGACGACAGGATGAGGAGGAATGGGTTTGAACTGGCAGAAGGGCGATTTGAAGTGCATGTTAGGAAGATCATCATCACTGTCTACAGATACCTGAAAGGACCCTGTGGAGAGGTTGGTGCTGCTCTCTTCTCATAGGTAAACAGAATCATAGAATCAGTCAGAGCTGGAAGGGACCACAAGGATAATCTAGTTCCAACCCCAGGGATAGAAATAAAAGGCATGATCTAGTAATAGAACAAGAGGGAATGGCTTCAAGCTGCCACTGGGTAGGTTTAGACTGGATATTAGGAAACATTTTTTCCCAGCAAGAGTGGTCAGGCATTGGAATGAGCTGCCCAGAGAGGTGGTGGAGTCATCCACCCTGGATGTCTTAAAAAGTCATCTGGCTGTGATGCTTGGGAATATGGCTTAGGATGAACCATAGGGATAGGAGCTGGACTTGGTGATTCTGAGGGACTTTCCCAACTGGAATGTTTCTGTGATTTAAGTGATTAGTGGTTTTGTTTGGGGGTGTATGTGTGTGTGGAGGTGTCAACAGGGAATATTACCTTTTCTTACATGCTAATGGTGTAACCAAATGAATCCTAAAGCAATAGACACTTCATAATTTCCCAAGAAAACATTGACTTAAACTCAGAGTAAAAATGTACATTCCATGGCAAAAAGACTGCTGCATTTAAAGAGCATGGCCAAATGCCCTGTGTTTTGACTGGCATTCTACTGTTATTAAGACACTGTTGGTTTTTTTCCCCATAACTTTTAATAATGTGTTTCACTGCTGCTTTAGCCAATAAACCTCTCAATCACTTGCTATTGAAATCACCCTCAAAATTTATTTCCTTCCATCAGGCATGCAAAACAGTTTGTTATTTAGAGGATAAATGTCATTATTGTAGGGTTTTCTGTGGATATTGCCTGCCCACTACTGACTGAATGACTTGGGAAAAACACAAGATTAATAGGACTTATTTTAAGACATTACAGCAGGAAATCCACAGCCTTTATACAGGAAGAGTGGGAAAACAAATCTAAAGTTAGTGAGGTTCATTTCATGAACCCATCTCATTTGGTACTTTTTCTTTGTGTGTGTGTTTTTGTGTTGGTTTTGTTTGCTTTTGTTTTCTTTTCTTTTACAAAGGGTGACAGAATCACAGCAACATGCAGGTCAGCAAAGCCCCTCAGGATCACCAAGTCCAACCTAGAACCCTACTCTACAAGATTCACCTTAAACCATAGCCCTAAGCACCACATCCAAACAACCCTTAAATACATCCAGGGTGGGTGACTCCACCACCTCCCTAGGCAGATCATTCCAGTGCCTGAAGACTCTCCTCAGGAAAATGTCAGATGTATTGGAAGTAAAAACTAAATTCAATACATATTTTTGTATATATGAGCAACCTTTGGAAGGTTCCTTAGAAATCAAGCCCTATGAGGAGAGGCTGAGGGAGCTGGGGTTGATTAGCCTGGAGGAGAGGAGACTCAGGGTGACCTCATTGCTGCCTACAACTACCTGAAGGGAGGTTGTAGCCAAGTAGAGTTGGTCTCTTCTCCTAGGCAACCAGTGACAGATCAAGAGGTAACAGCCTCAAGCTGTACCAGAAGAGAGTCAGGCTGGATGTTAGGAAGAAGTTATTGCCAGAGAGAGTGATTGGCATTGGAATGGGCTGCCCAGGCAGGTGGTGGAGTTGTCATCCCTGAAGGTATTCAAGAAAAGACTGGATGGAGCACTTGGTGCCATGGTCTGGTTGATTGGACAGGGCTGGGTGCTAGGTTGGCCTGGATGAGCTTGGAGGTCTCTTCCAACCTGATTGATTCCATGATTCTATAATCTACACTACCCATCCTGCAGCTCAATACCTTCTGGGGTGCCCAAGTGCTCTTAGAACACAAGTCAACAAAAGGCAATTCTCTTAGTATTTCACTGTCCTCTCCTAGCAGACAGGATCTCCTTCTGCTTTGCCAGAAGAAATTCATTTTCAGAGATCCTTCTCTGAAAGAGGCAATCAGTCATTAAAGTGAGCTTTCAATTGAGAGGCTCACATCATCTGGCAGCTCCAAACCCTCACTGCAGCTCTTTGAACCAGATGGAAAAGGAAGGAAAAAGTCTTTTTCTCCCAGGAAGAAAACAACACCCAGGATATGGCATGCCTCTGACATGCAACAAAATCAGAGATTCACAGAACAGGGGTGGGAAGGGACCTCAAACAATCACAAAGCTGATTGCTGCACTTCACATTAAGGAAATATGAAAACACTCCTGGTCTCCAAAGCCAAGCCTCACCCCCTGCTTTAGCAGCTACAGGCACCAGCTTCATAGGCTGAATAAGGCTCAGTTTGCAAGTGGCATCAATGCAAAGAGAAGTTTCACACCCACAACATCAGCACATAGCATTTTCTAGGCTACAGTTTACTCACCTAGGTTGGGTTCTGCTTTAAGTCTCTTATACCATAGAATCACAGAATTAACCAGGTTGGAAAAGACCTCTGAGATCAAGTCCAACTTATCACCTAACCCTTCTAATTAACTAAGCCATGGCACTAAGTGTTTCATTCAGCCTTCTCTGAAACACCTCCAGGGACAGTGACTCCACCACCTCCCTGACCAGCCCATTCCAATGCAAATCACTCTCTCCAGGAATAACTGCCACCTAACATCCATCCTAGATCTCCCTGCCCTGCACAACTTGAGACTGTGTCCCTTTGTTCTGTTGCTAGCTGCCTGTGAGAAGAGCCCAACCCCACCTGGCTACAGCCTCCCTTCAGGTAGTTGTAGACAGCAATGAGGTCTGCCCTGAGCCTCCTTTTCTCCAGGCTGCACACCCCCAGCTGCCTCAGCCTCCTCTCACTAGAGCAGGACAATACAATCTAGCTCAGGTCACACTGGTACACATCCAGACAGGCCTTGATAGTCTCCAGAGAAGGAGACTCCACAACCTGTCTGGGGAACCTGTTCCAGTGCTCTGCTACCCTTACAGTCAAGAAGTTCCCCCTTGTGTTTTGGTGGAGCTTCTTGTGCTGCCATTTCCATCCATTGCTCCTTGTCCTATCACTGGGTGCAAGTGATCAGAAGTTGTCCCTTCCTTCTTGAGCCCCAGCCCTCAGATATTTATGTATTAGATCCCCTTCTCGACTTCATCAGCAAACTCCCAGATAAAGAAGACCTTCTGTGTCTGGAAATCAAGAGCTTCAGTCTTTAGCATTGTATAGGCTGCTCAACAGTTGATGAATCCTTTTCTAAATCAATTTACAGCAGCATAAAGCAGATGGCTAATAATATTGAGCAGCAAGTCACTGCTGTCTTTCATTTCACCTTCTGAAAGTTATTACTTTTCTTCCTGGTAAAGGAACATCCAAACCCAGCTGAGTTTTCACAGACTACAGCATAAAGCTACCAAGCCAACAAATTTGCTGCTTATTCACAGCTTTCCCTCTGCCATCAGCTTCTTTCAGCTGCCCCGTGTTAAACAGACACATATCTAACATCTTTCCCTTTTCAGGGAGGAAATGATGAAGTCTCTTTCCACTGTGACCACTGAAGTAGCTGGCAGTTAGCACACTGGCTCAGAAGATGACTTTTCTGGAGTAGAAAATTAGTTGGTTTTTGGAGTGCAAAGAAAAAAAAGCCAACCTTCTGCTTTGGAAAAATCTTAGGCTGGTTTAAAGAGGGGGAAAAAAACAGAGATTAAGATTTTTGTTTTCTTCTTTCAATGGCCTTTTCTTGGTTCTAGTTTAGATTTCACAGAGACTCAAATACAGTTAATAGAACCAAATGTCAAATCTAAATGTCTCCTTGTGCAGCCTGAAGATATTGTGGATACTCCCTCCCTGGAGGTGTTCAAGGCCAGGTTGGATGAGACCTTGAGCAAACTGTTCTAGGGGCAGATGTCTCTGCCTATGGCAGGGGATTGGAACTGGCTGAGCTTTGAGGTCCCTTCCACCCTAAACCATTCTATGATTCTACTTCCTCTTGTCTTATCTCTTGTTCCCTGGGAGAAGAGACTAACCCCCACCTCACTGCAATGTCCTTTCAGGGGGTTGCAGAGAGCAGTTAGGTTCCCCCTGGGCAATTTGTGCCACCGAGGTTGGTGATGGAATTCTTCAGATTGTATCTGATGAAAGCAGAGAAGGCAGAAGGGAAAAAAAATTAATAATACAACTTTTATAAATAGTAATTCCCATTTGGGCAACTTTGCCTTGTTAGTTCCAATGGCACAGAGAAGCACAATGCCTAATCTTTAGCTATGCATGAGCTTCAAACTGCCTGAGGGACTGGCAGAAAGGGACAGAGGAAACAACAGCTACAACCATTTGCACATAAGAACACAGCTGGAAGGATAAAGAATAATGATGCCTCCCTTATGCATAGCCTTCCTCCCTTTGGAGCACTTGAGAAAGGCTCTACTGCTGCTCTGAAGTCTACCCACAAAGCCAAGCTACATGTTGAGTTCACAGGAACACTAGAACAGGACCATACAACCTAGCTCAGGACAAACAGAAACACATCCAGACAGGCCTTGAAAGTCTTCAGAGGAGGAGACTCCACAGCCTCTCTGGGCAGCCTGTGCCAGTGCTCTGGGACCCTTACAGGAAAGAAGTTCCCCCTTGTATTGAGCTGGAACCTCCTGTGCTGCAGCTTCCATCCATTGCTCCTTGTCCTATCCCAGGGAGCAGTGAGGAGAGCCTGTCCCCTCCCTCTTGACCCCCAGACCTCAGATATTCATAAACATTGATTAAATCCCCTCTCAGCCTTCTCTTCTCCAGACTGAACAGCCCCAGATCCCTCAGCCTCTCCTCACCAGGCAGTGCTCCAGTCCCCTCATCATCCTCATAGCCCTCCACTGGACCCTCTCCAGCAGATCCCTGTCCCTCTTCAACTGGGAAGCCCAAATCTGAAGGCAGTCCTCGAGGTGAGATCTCACCAGGGTAGAGGAGAAGGAGAACCTCCCTTGATCTGCTGGACACACTCAGAATCCAATTTGGCCTTCTTGGCCACAAGGACACACTGCTGTGCCATGGAGGCTCTCCACCAGCACCCCCAGGTCCCTCTCCACAGGGCTGCTCTCCAGCAGATCACCTCCCAGCCTGTACCGGTGCAGTTTATTATCCCTCCTCAGGTGCAGGACTCTGCACTTGTCCTTGCTGAACCTCATTTGGTTCCTCTGTGCCCAGCTCTGTCTGTCCAGGTCTCTCTGGATGGCCACACAGCCTTCAGCTGTATGAGTTGGGCAAGAGTTGCATACCCCTCTACATGAAACAGGAACCTCTTCTTCTTGCAGGTGGATAAAGACACAGGAAAGTCACAGGACAAGTATGCCAGAGGAAGCAAAGTTTTGCTCCATCATAACAATGAGATTACTTCACGTGAGAGGATGAAGAACAAATCTTTTCTGTTCTATTCCTGTTTATAAGTATCTGAAGGCTGGCCAGGAGAGGGGGGACAGGCTCTGCTCACTGCTCCCTGGGATAGGACAAGGAGCAATGGATGGAAGCTGCAGCACAGGAGCTTCCAGCTCAACACAAGGGGCAACTTCTTTCCTGTAAGGGTCCCAGAGCACTGGCACAGATTTCCCAGAGAGGTTGTGGAGTCTCTTTCTTTGATCCTTTCAAGGCCTGTCTGGATGTGTTCCTCTGTGATCTGTGCTAAATTGTGTGGTCCTGTTGTGGCAGGGGGGTTAGACTCTATGATGCCCTTGGATTCCTTCCAACCCCTAACACCCTGAAAACAGACAACTGCTTCAATCATGCTCTGAGAGGCACATCCTTGGTGCTCTAACACAAGATGCAATGCAGCACAGCAGACCCAAATGGATTGAAGGCTGCTTCTCACACAGGAAAGTCAAAAGATTTATCACCAGTGTAGCACTAATTAATTCTTTATCTCCAGAAAATTAAAAGTACCTCCAGTCTGCTGGGGTCACCTGGGGTTGTCTTTTAACACAGTGTTCCACTTCAATATGCTAGCAGAAAACTGAAACAGCAAATTCGAGGCAAAGACATGGAAAGAGAGAAATACAGAGATGAGGCTGCTATGCTACTCATCACCTGAGCATGGCAAAAGAAGTGCTGAATCCATACCTTAAGCCCCTCATTTCAGGAAACTTGGATTTTGGAGCCAGGAAGGCAACAGAAACCATGCTCCCTATAGATGCATGGTGTGGCCCTGAGCAGCAGATGCTTCTCCCAGTAGGTTGTCTCCTGCCACACTGCACCAACCCAAGCTGGGAGAGGTAGATGACCCCACACACCCCAAGAGCTAAGGTGGCATTAGATTTCTGCCAACAAATCAACCCAAGAGCTCTTGCAGGTGGAACAATCCAAGAAGGAGAGGAGCCCTCATAAACTTGGACTTGACAGTAGGATGGAAACTTGGATAACTGGCTGTATTTCAGGTTTCCTGGTGGATGTTCTTGGGGTACCTCAGTCTACAATGTCATCTTTTTTGCCAGGGACTCTAGCATTCTTCATTAATCATCTGGCTGCATTTGGCATCACCATAATAGAAAGACTTTGTTGACCAAAATAGAAGCCACACAGGGCTACAAAGAGAGCTTCCTGCATTTCCTGAGCTCCTTCTTTACATCTCACTGCTGCCTCCAGCTACCTGAAGGGACATTGTGGAGAGGCTGCTGCGGGGCTCTGCTCACAAGTCATTGGAGACAAAACAAGAGGGAATGGCCTGAAGCTGAGACTGGGCAGGTTTAGATTGGACAGTAGGAAAAAAGTTTTTCAAGGAGAGAGTGGTCAGGGACTGGAATGAGCTGCCCAGAGAGGTGGTGGAGTCACCCACCCTGGCTGTGTTTAAGGGTGGTTTGGATGTGGTGCTTAGGGCTATGGTTTAAGGTGAATCTTGCAGATTAGGGATCTAGATTGGATTTAGTGATCCTGAGGGGTTTTGCCAACCTGAATGTTTCTGTGATTCTTTATTGGCCACTTCTTCTCATGGAACTCTAGCTGGTTTTCAGAGCAGAACTGGTCACTGCCTCCAGCATCGAGCAGGCAGGAGTCATAGACTCATAGAATCAACCAGGTTGGAAGACACCTCCAAACTCATCCTGTCCAACCTAGCACCCAGCCCTAGACAATCAACCAGACCATGGCACTAAGTGACTCAGCCAGGCTTGGCTTCAACACCTCCAGGGACAGCAACTCCACCACCTCCCTGGGCAACCCATTCCAATGCCAATCACTCTCTCTGCCAACAACTTCCTCCTAACACCCAGCCTAGACCTGCCCTGGCACAGCTTGAGACCGTGTCCCCTTGTTCTGTTGCTGGTTGCCTGGCAGAAGAGCCCAACCCCACCTGGCTACAGCCTCCCTGCAGGCAGCTGCAGACAGCAATGAGCTCTGCCCTGAGCCTCCTCTGCTGCAGGCTGCACACCCCCAGCTCCCTCAGCCTCTCCTCACAGGGCTGTGCTCCAGGCCCCTCATCAGCTTTGTCACCCTTCTCTGGGCACCTTCCAGTATTTCAACATCTCTCTTGAATTGAGAAGCCCAAAACTGGACACAGTATTCAAAGTTTGGCCTGAGCAGTGTTGAGTACAGATGATAGATGCCTCATCCCTGGAATCATTGCAGGTCAGGTTGCTTGGGGCTTTAAGCAACCTGAACTAGGTAAGGATGCTGAGTCCAGGGGCAGAATAACCTCCCTTGTCCTGCTGGCCACACTATTCCTGATCCAGACCAAGATGCCACTGTCTCTCTTGCCCACCTGGGCACACTGCTGGCTCACATTCAGCCTCCCAAAGAAAAAAACCTCCACCACCACCAAGTTGCACTTCATTTTTTTTCCTAATAAACCCCAGCTCCTTCTGATCTTCAGATGATAATAAACTTTGCTAATATTTTTTCCACCGAAGATGAATACACTTCTCCAGAAAGTTATATCTAATTTATGTGACTTTCAGGGTCATGCTTTAATAACAATGATGAAACACGATTATTACTTCCTAATGCTGAAATTACAGTTTTTACATTGTAAATTTCTCCTGCTATGCGCCCTGTGGCACTAACATTTTTATCACTCCATGTGTTTCTGGTTTTAAAACCTTTACCCCTGCTGTTTGAAAAATATTTCTCATTTTCCTCCCCTATGGAGTACAGAAATCCCTAAAGGCAAACCATTAGTGATCTTTCTGCCTTTTCCCCAAACACTTATTATGATCACCAGTGTTGCTTCCACTGCCTCATTGGCTTTTGGTAAAGTATGCAAATGAGATGTTCCAAAAAAACACACACTTTTTTTCTTTCCCTTTGCAACTGTGCAAGTTCATACTGATTTATAAAATGGGGAGGCTATTAAAGTGACTGAAAATGTCAGCAAGATTTATGCATGGGTGACAAATTGTATTGGAAAGGCTCGTTTTTTTTAACCATGCTGGCCCTGGTTCCTTCTCTTGGTTTTTTCAGAAAGTGGTGTATGTGAGACATTTGCTTTAAAGCCATTAAGGCCCCTCCCATCTCCCCACTTGTTTTAAATAGACTCTGACAGGGACTTTTTGACCAGGAAAATAAACAAAACTGTTCCTATTGATCCTTTGTACCACAGAAAGCAGAATTTTAGTCGTCTTTTTTCTCTTGTCTTGCTTGTGCTGTTTCATGAAGCTACTTAAGAAATGACTTTCACCTTTGGCTTTGTGAAGGAGCACTTGTGGACTGAATCATAGAATCAAGCAGGTTGGAAGAGACCTCCAAGCTCAGACAGTCCAACCTAGCACCCAGCCCTAGCCAATCAACCAGACCATGGCACTAAGTGCCTCATCCAGGCTTGGCTTCAACACCTCCAGAATTTAGGCTTGAGGTGAGGAGAAAGTTCTTCACTGAGAGAGTCATTGGACACTGGAATGGGCTGCCCGGGGAGGTGGTGGAGTCGCCGTCCCTGGAGCTGTTCAAGGCAGGACTGGACGTGGCACTTGGTGCCATGGTCTGGCCTTGAGCTCTGTGGTAAAGGGTTGGACTTGATGATCTGTGAGGTCTCTTCCAACCTCAGTGATACTGTGATACCTCCAGGGATCATAGAATCAACCAGGTAGGAAGAGACCTCCAAGCTCATCCAGCCCATCACCCAGCCCTAGCCAAACAGTATCAGAACATGACAACTAGAACATGACACTAATTGCCTCATCCAGTCTTTTCCTGAACACCTCCAGAGATCATAGAATGAATCAGGTTGGAAGAGACCTCCAAGCTCATCCAGTCAAACCTAGCACCCACGTCTAGCCAATCAACCAGACCATGGCACTAAGTGCCCCATGCAGGCTTTTCTTGAACACCTCTAGGTACAGCAACTCCATCACCTCCCTGGGCAGCCCATTCCAATGCCAACATGACCATAGCCATTAAACCATGTCCCCAAATTTTTGAACACCTCCTGAGATGATGCCTCCAC
This sequence comes from Pogoniulus pusillus, assembly GCF_015220805.1. Classification (NCBI taxonomy): domain Eukaryota; kingdom Metazoa; phylum Chordata; class Aves; order Piciformes; family Lybiidae; genus Pogoniulus; species Pogoniulus pusillus. The sequence goes on from NC_087265.1 coordinate 3,868,071, forward strand.
CACCTCCCTGGGAAATACAATACTCATCACACTCTCTGGGCAGAACTCTCTCCTAACATCCTGCCTATACCTTCCCTGACACGACTTGAGACTGTGTCCCCTCATTCTGTTGTTGGTTGCCTGGGAGAAAAGACCAGCATCTACCTTCTCAGAAAAAAAAAAGATAAGGGCACTGTCAGAAGCAGCACAATTCTCCAGATATTGGTGGAAATAAGTCTCTTTGGGTATGCACACACCAGTAACACTCCTTTTGAAGACAGAAGGCTTATATTTCAAGACAGAAATTTCCCTGATAAGTATCCTATGAAGATAGACTATGTGAGTTGGGGCTCTTCAGCCTGGAGAAGAGGAGGCTTTAAGGAGACGTTGGAGTGGCCTTCCAGTATCTGAAGAGGGCTACAGAAAGGCTGGGGAGGGACTACTGACAAAGTCTTGTAATGACAGGATGAGGAGGAATGGGTTTGAACTGGCAGAGGGGAGATTGAAACTGGATACTAGGAAGAAGTCCTTTGCAGTGAGGGTGGTGAGACACTGGCACAGGTTGCCCAGGGAGGCTGTGGATGAGATCATATTCTGTGATTTTCTCATCCACAATCTCCCTGGAGTTGTTCAAGGCCAGGTTGGATGAGGCCTTGAGTGGTGACCTGTTCTAATGGGAGATGTCCCTGCCTATGGCAGGATGTTGGAACTGGATGACCTTTGAGGTCCCTTCCAAGTAAACCACTCTATGATTCTACGTAGAACCCAAACTATGAGAGCAGTGCTGATTCTCAAGGAACCATTCCATACCTAAGTGCCAGAAACAATGTTAGCAAATACCAAATATCACAGAATCATAGAATAGATTGGGATGAAAGAGACCCCAAAGGTCATCTAGTACCAACCCCCTGCAATAGGCAGGGACACCTCCCACTAGATCAGGTTGCTCAATGCCTCATCCACCTGGCCTTGAACACCTCCAGAGAAAAAGCATTCACTACTTCCCTGGGCAACCTGTGCCACTGTCTCACCACCCTCACTGGAAAGAATTGCTTCCCAGTATCTAATTTAAATGTACCCTCCTCAAGCTCAAATACATTTCCTCTCATCCTATCACTGTAAACTCCTGTAAAAAGTCCCTTCCCTGCTTTCCTGTAGCCCACTTCATGTATTAGGAGGCTGCTCTAAGGTCTCCCCTGTGGTTTCTCTTCTCCAGGCTGAACAGCCCCAGTTCTCACAGTGTATATCCATAAGAGAGGGGCTCCAGACCTCTGAACAGCCTTGAGTTGCACAAGGGGAGGTTGGACATGAGGAAACACTTCTTGCACAGAAGGGTTCTGGAACAGGCTACCCAGGAAAGTGGTGGAATCCTCATCCCTGGAGGGATGAAAAAGCCATAGAGACACAGTGCTGGGGGACATGGTGAAAAGGAGGCTCAGGGCAGGCCTCATTGCTGTCTACAACTACCTGAAGGGAGGTTGTAGCCAGGTGGAGCTGGTTTCTTCTGCCAGGCAACCAGCAACAGGAGAAGGGGACAGAGTCTCAAGTTGTGGCAGGGGAGGTCTAGGCTGGATGTTAGAAGGAAGTTTTTGTCAGAGAGAGTGATTGGCATTGGAATGGGCTGCCCAGGGAGGTGGTGGAGTTGCTGTGCCTGGAGGTGTTAAAGCAAAGCCTGGCTGGGGCACTTAGTGCCATTGTCTGGTTGATTGGCTAGACCTGGGTGCTAGGTTGGACTGGATGAGCTTGAAGGTCTCTTCCAACCTGCTTGATTCTATGATTCTATGATTTAGTGGTGACCTGGCAGGGATGATTTATCATTCAGGCTTGGTGATCTTAAAATCTTCTTCCAACCAAAATGATTTCACAATTATATAAAGACCATAAAAAACCCCAAACCCTACATAACCAAACCAACCAACCAACAAAATACACAAGAAACCAACACCAACCAAAAACCTAAAGCACACAACAAACATCACATACCAATATTCAAGCTGCTCAATGTGCCAAACATGGATAAAGCAAGCACCTACAAATATTAGAGCTGCTAAATGTGCCAAGCATGGATAAAGCAGGCATGGAACCATGTGAACACCAGTAAATAAACCCCATTTTGTAATTGCATGGCTAAAAAAAAAGTATACATTCTGACTCAATGACAGCACTATAGTTTGTCTCACAAGAGCAAGGAAATGATGGAGAAACTGATGAGAGCTCATTTCAATCCCAGCCACCAAAGGCAAAAGCAACCTTGTTGCTGGTGTTTAAAGAGGAAAGGTTTAGGCCCATAATCACACATCATATTATCAACGTAGGCAAAAGGCAGAAATGTTGTAAAGAAAGAAAAATCAACAAACTATTGAATGCCTTGAAATGCTCATATATAATCTGGGTGCATAATGAGCACCACTGGCCTGATAGCAAGATATTTATTCTGCCTGTCAACCTCTACAGTATTATGTGCAGCACAAGTTAAAGAGTTGAAAGCACAGGGTGCTGTGCAATTTGAACACTAAAGGACAGAAGCTGTGCTTTTGTCATTTCCCCTCTTCCTCTGCCTGCAGTTGGGTGTAAATCTCATTCCAACAACAGCTTAAAGCAGCAGCTTCAGGTTTTGTGTCGCTGACCTGCAGGAGCAGTCACCTGAGCATTATGCACCAGCAGAGCACAGATATGCAGGTTTAGACAGCATTTAGGGGGGTAGCAATGCAAATGAATCTCTTTGATGGTTTGGTCCTAGCTTGCTTGGAGGTTTTATAACTACTACCACATCAAGCACAGGGGCTGGAAGGGACCTCGAAAGCTCATCCAGTCCAACCCCCCCTGCCAGATCAGGATCAGCTGGAACAGATCACACAGGAACACATCCAGGTGGGTTTTGAATATCTGCAGAGAAGGAGACTCCACAACTCCCCTGAGCAGCCTGCTCCAGTATTCTGTCACCCTCACAGGGAGAAAAATCCTCCTCATGTATTCCTCCTATGCCTCAGCTTCCATCGCTGCCCCTCATCTTTACACGGTGAATTTAGGACCTGAAATATGAAATCTTTTGGGTACCCACAGCAACTGCAGCTACAATTCTCCTTCCTGCCCAAACTCAAAATGCTTGGAGAAGTTATTATATAATCCTTTGCATTGAAAAAGTCAATACTGAGAACTTAATTCTACTTTTTATATTCAGATCAGTCAGTACCAGTACCATTATTGCTCTGATTTTCCTAATTAGTTCATTAAGTTGCATAATAATTGGTTTACTGCCACCCACTTTATGATGCTGGAACTGTGAAAATAAAATTGATTTAGGGCCTTATTCTGATCTACTATGCTTACTCACTCCCATATCCTGGTGCTTGATGCAGTGAGGTTCTTTCCTCCCCCTTCATCTCTCAAAGCCTGCATATTTCTCCCTGGTTTTGTTTAAAATGCAGCCCATATCCCAGTTTTATATAGGTGGGTTTCAGATGTGCATTTGACACAAATAACCAAAGCATTGCCAGTGGAAAACATCTGTCTCTCACCTTAGGAGGTCAAGATAAAACTCAGTGTGTGAAATACAACGTGTGAGTTAGAATTTATTTCCTTTGTCTTAATGGCATATATCAATGCCTTGACATAAATATCTGGCATTTGATAGTGGGGCTGGGGTACCATCCTAAAAGGGATGGCTCATGGCTGAAACATCCAGACAACAACAGGGTGGAGAAGATGAAGGTAACTATCTGTTGCTACTCCAAGTAGCATGGTGTCCAAGAGATGTACAGCAGAGAATCACAGAATCAGTCAGGGTTGGAAGGGACCACAGGGATCAACTAGTTTCAACTCCCCTGCCATGGGCAGGGACACCCTACCCTAGAGCAGGCTGCACACAGCCTCATCCAGCCTGGCCTTAAACACCTCCAGGGATGGAGCCTCAACCACCTCCCTGGGCAACCCATTCCAGCCTCTCACCACTCTCATGTTCAACAACTTCCTCCTCACATCCAGTCTGAATCTCCCCACCTCCAGCTTAGCTCCATTCCCCCCAGTCCTGTCACTCCCTGAGAGCCTAAAAAGTCCCTCCTCAGCTTTTTTGTAGGCCCCCTTCAGATATTGAAAGGCCACAATAAAGTCTCCTGAAAGCAGCACAGCAGCATAGAATCACAGAATGTCAGGGGCTGGAAGGGACCTCAAAAGCTCATCCAGACCCATTGCCCTGCCAGAGCAGGATCACATAGAGCAGAGCACACAGGAACAGGCTCAGGCAGGTCTTGAATGTCTCCAGAGAGAGAGACTCCACAAGCCCCCGGGCAGCCTGCTCCAGTGCTCTGTCACCCTCGTTGGGAAAAAAATCTTCCTCAGGTTTAAATGAAACTTCCTATGCCTCAGCTTCCACTCACTGCCCCTTGACCTGTCATTGGGCACCACTCAGCAGAGCCTGGCTCCAGCCTCCTGGCATTCACCCTGCACATCTTTATCACCACTGATGAGGTGACCTCTCCATCTCCTCTTCTCCAAGCAGCACAGCCCTAGCTCCATCAGGCTCTCCTCATAAGAGAGATGTTCCATTCTCTTTATCACCTTTGTGGCTCTGGACTGGACTGTCTCAAGCAGTTCTGTGTCCCTATTGAACTGAGGGGCCCAGAACTGGACACAGTACTCCAGTTGCAGCCTCACCAGGGCAGAGCAGAGGGGCAGGAGAACCTCTCTCAACCTGCCAGCCACAGCAGGTGACACCCCAGAATGGCACTGCCCCTCCTGGCCACCAGAACACATTGCTGGCTCATGGTCAATCGCCTATCAACTAGGACACCCAGATCCTTCTCCCCTTCACTGTCTTCTTACAGGTCAGTCCCCAACTTCTACTGAGCACATCACTCTCTGGAAGATAAAACTACCTACCTAGTGATACCAAGTGTCCACTAAGCCCAGGTGCAATGAGAAACTCAGGAAACTCAGGTCTAAGTCTATGTTTATCCCATATCGAGGGCTAAGCCCCAGCTGGTGCTCTGCCATCAGGTGATCACTTCACAGCAGAGAAGGGGGGCTGGGATGAGGAGGGGAGACCCACAGGTTGAAATGAATATGAGTTTAGTGAAACAGCCAGACTAACATCAATCACAGAACGTCAAGGGCTTGAAAGCTCACCCAGTCCAACCCTCCTGCCAGAGCAGGATCACCTATACCAAATCATACAGGAACATATCCAGGTGGATCTTGAATATCTCCAGAGAGGGAGTCTGCACAGCCCTCTTGGGCAGCCTGTTCAGTGTTCTTTCACTCTCACAGGGAAAAAAATACAATCAAATGCCAATATTAAGTATATAAATTATACTCAGCTCAAAAAAATGCACAGCAGTCACAAGTGGGGAGGCAGTCCTTGGGAACAAAACAGTAAGCAAGCCCCTGAGGGGATGAAGAGAAGCAGGAGCAGGGTCAGAAGCAGCCCACACCCTCAGCAAACTCCCCCCCTTTATGCTGATCATGATGTTAATGGTCTAGGATACACCTGGAGGCAACTCGAATCAGCTCTCCTGGTGGGTTCTAAACTGCTAACATCCCACTGACCACAGCCAACCAATGGCTCTGTCTTAGCAGGAAAACAGTCTGGATTTGGAAAGGATTGCACACAATCCCAGACTTAACCAGCAGAGCATGCAAGCTGATGCCTCATTTCTTTCCAGTGCATAGTAAAGCCTGTTCACAGCCAGAGCAGAACAGTACCACTACACCTAGGGATGCAGGAATTATGCTCAGATGCACCACACAAGCATCTGTGGACACCACTGTCTTAGAAGTGAAGTGAATGGGTGAATTGAATTGCTCTTCTGGCATTTCTGTTGCTTCCCCAAGAGCTATCCTCCCAAAACACAAGAAGGAATGCCTCCTCTCTTGATCCACTGCCAGAAGAGAACAAGGAGTGCCTCATCTCTTCTTCCACTGTGAGAAAAATGCACAATAAAAGAAAAAGAAAAAAACAGAACAGAAGAAAAATGATCAAAAGTTATAGTGGTGTTGAGGGACCAGCAGGACCAGGGAAGTCCTTCTGCCCCTGTACTCAGTGCTGCTCAGGCCACACCTTGAGTGATGTGTCCAGTTCTGGGCTCCTCAATTTAAGAAAGATGTTGAGGTACATGAACATGTCCAGAGAAGGGCATCATGGCTGGTGAGGGGGCTGGAGCACAGCCCTGTGAGGAGAGGCTGAGGGAGCTGGGGGTGTTCACCTTGGGGAAAAGAAGGCTCAGGGCAGACCTCATTGCTCTCTACAACTACCTGAAAGGAGGTTGTAGCCAGGTGGGGTTGCTCACTTTTGCCAGGCACCCAGTGATAGAACAAGAGGGCACAGCCTAAAGCTGTGCCAGGGCAGGTTTGGGCTGGATGTTAGGAAGAAGTTCTTCCCAGCAAGAGTGACTGGCGTTAGAATGGGCTGCCTGGGGAGGTGGTGGAGTCATTGTCCCTGGAAGTGTTTAAAAGGAGGCTGGATGAGGCACTTAGTGCCATGGTTTAGTTAATGAGAAGGGTTAGGTGATAAGTTGGACTGGATGATCCTGGAGGTCTCTTCCAACCTGGTTAATCCTGTGATTAGCACCAGAAATGACAGTTAGGAAATGGTGCGAGTCGATGACCTTAAAGGCCTTTTCCAAGCAAAATGATTTTACCACTACATTTGCTTATAATGTGAGGTAGTTATTGGCTGGAGGCACTTCCAACAGTACAGCTCAAAAAAGAACTCCTGCCATCCCCACCTATGGGAAAAACAAATGAGGTCCAAACCTTGCAGCTCCCAGTGGACCAGTCCAGGAGCTGAGCCTCAAGCTGTGGTGGTAAAATGACTAAACCAGAAGTGGAAACCAGTGAGCAGAGGTTTTTTGTTGCTCTTGGCCTGCCTGCCTTTATTTTTGGCTCTCAACTTTGCAGTTTTTGGACATGGAAGTATTCAGCCACTACGTAAATCTGCTTATTCCCTTCAACAGCATCAAGGAGCTGACCTCTGTGCATGTGTTTCGAAAGTTAAAAGTTTATGGAGATTGCAAACAGTATAAAATGTGATTGGGGATGCAATATGGTGCATTATATTCACATGTCTACCAGATGGCTGCCTTAAATAAACACCATCAGTTGTGCCACTAACACTTCCAAATGAAGAGACACCAGTTTGGAGGTGGTGAAGGCCTTGCAGTCCTCCCTGCCCAGAAACACCTTTTTCATCCCAGGCTGCAATACACAACCATTGCATTAATTGCTCTGGACCATCCAGCTCCAAACTTTTCTGCCAGCTGACTGCTGTCCACCTTCAAAATCTGTCTCCATGACAAAATGCTCAACTCATCAGGAATTTGGGTCAAAGCTCTTCTGAAGACACAGTTGACTGATTCTGACTGAAACCAGTTGTTAAAGCACTGAGGTAGTGGTGTCTTCAGACTACAGTTTCAGAGCCACTTTCCATCTCATTTAACACACTCCTGACAAACCTGAAGCACACAGAATCATAGAATTGTTTCAGTTGGAAAATCCCTCTAGGATCTTTGAGTCCTTCCATCGAATCAACCAGGTTGGAAGAGACCTCCAAGCTCATCCAGACCAACCTAGCACCCAGCCCTGGCCAATCAACCAGACCATGGCACTAAGTGCCTCATGCAGGCTTTGCTTCAACATCTCCAGGGACAGTGACCCCACCACCTCCCTGGGCAGCCCATTCTATCAACCCAACACCACCACAGCCATTAAACCATGTCCCCAAGTGCCATGTCCACACATTTCTTGAATCAGCTTCTGAGTTGATGCCTCCACCACCTCCCTGGGCAGCCTGCTCCAATGCCTGACCATTCTTTTAGTGAGTGAAAAAATTGCACCTAATATCCAACATAAACCTCCCCCAAGGTGCAACTTGAGTAAATTTCATCTCATTCTACCACTTGATACTAGGGAGAAGAGAATAGCTCCCATCTTACTCCAACCTCCTTTCAGGGAGTTGTAAGAGAGCAAGAAGGTCTCCTCTGAGCCTCCTTCTCCAGGATAAACAACCCCAGTTCCCTCAGCTACTCTTCAAGAGGTCTACTCCCCAGACTCTTCATCAGCTTTGCTGCCCTTCTCTGGACACACTGCAATACCTCAGTTTCCTTCATGTACTGAATCCTGTACTCAAGGTGTGGTTTTCCTGGTGTTTGATACAGGGGAACAATCACTTCCCTACTCCTGTTGGCCACACTGCTATTGATCCAAACCAAGGTGCTGTCGACTTTCTTGGCTACCTGACTTATGCTCAGCTGCTGTCAACCAGCATCCCCAGGTCTCTTTCTGATGACTCTTTTAAAATATTCATCTACCAACACTGTTGCAGAAGCAGCTCTGGAACTTCAATTTATGGCTAGAAATAGTAATCTCACTATATTGACACCATCATTTTCCAGAAGAAGGGCTATCAAGTTAAGTGTCAGGCCTCATCATGTCATGGTGTACAGTTCTGCAGCCCCCAGCACAAGGAGGACATGGAATTGTTGGAGTGAGTCCATAGGAGGCCACCAAGATGCTCAGAGGACTGCAGCAGCTCTGCTATGAGGACAGGCTGAGAGAGTTGGGGCTCTGCAGCCTGGAGAAGAGAAGGCTTGGAGAAGAGCTTGCAGTGGCCTTCAGATGAAGGGGGCTACAGGAGGGCTGGGGAGGGACTATTGGCAAGGTCTTGTAATGACAGGATGAGGAGGAATGGGTTTGAACTGGCAGAGGGGAGACTAAAAATGGATGTTAGGAAAGGGTTCTTGCAGTGAGGGTGGTGAGACACTGGCACAAATTGCCCAGGGAGATTGTGGAGGACAGAATCAAAGAATTTGATCTTGGATCACATTCTGTGATTCTGTCCTCTACAACCTCTCTGGAGGTGTTCAAGGCCAGGTTGGATGAGGCCTTGAGTGACCTGTTCTAGTGGGAGGTGTCCCTGCCTACAGCAGGGGGTTGGAACCAGATGGGCTGCCCGGGGAGGTGGTGGAGTTGCCGTCCCTGGGGCTGTTCAAGGCAAGGTTGGATGTGGCACTTGGTGCCATGGTCTAGCCTTGAGCTCTGTGGTAAAGGGTTGGACTTGATGATCTGTGAGGTCTCTTCCAACCCTGATGATACTGTGATACTGTGATACTGTCTTTGAGGTCCCTTCCAACCTAAACCATTCTAGGATTCTTTATTTCCCTTCCATGACTCCCTTTCCCCTCCTTTTATCCCAGAAAATGTCCTCATTCAATGAACATTTCTTCTTGCTGATGTAAATATTTTCCAACACCACCATAAAAAATTCATTACAGAAGTGATTGAGATGTTGGGGGTAGTTCTGCTAAAAAGTAATGATTTGCACTTCTTCCCTCCCCCCCCCCCAAATATACACTTGAAGGGAAGTGATGTGAAGTTAGTGCTGTAATAAAAATGTAAATAAAATTCATTATAGTTCATAGATTCCCTCCTGATATCATCTTTATTGACTCCTTCTTATTGAAACCCGTAAAAATAAGTATAAAATTATTTGGAAGGAGGCATCAGAGCCACCTACTTTTGTCATCATAAAATAATAATGGAAAATTCCTTGGGGGGAGGAAAAACAACCAAAAAAAAAGGCACAAGGAAAAGAAATGACATTTACAATACATGAATTCTCCTGTTTTCCACAAGTGATGCTACATAAAATTAAATGTATATAATTAATGGGCCCCTGTTTATGAGCAGCATCGCTTCGGTCTCACTGCATACAACGTTTGGATGCCAAGAAACTAATATGGACCCATCAGAGCCAATTTCCCTGCAGTATTACAACGTTTTTTATGGCTTCTTGTAACCATCTAAATAATCCTCTTTGAATGACAGAATCATAGAATGGTTTAGGCTGGATGGGACCTCAAAGATCGGCCAGTTCCAGTGCCCTGACATAGGCAGGGACACCTCCCACTAGAACAGGCTGCTCAAGACCTCATCCAACCTGGCCTTGAACACCTCCAGGGAGGTTGTGGATGGCAGAATCACAGAATGTGATCCAAGTCTTGCAAGCACCAACTGAGAACAACTTTAGAAATGGAGAACTGAATCCCAGCATTATTTTTAACATTCATTTGTTACTTGCATGGTCAAGTGAGAAACTAATCTCTGACTAGGGGTTCAAAAATACCCTATAGAATCAGTCAGGGTTGGAAGGGACCACAAGGATCAGCCAGTTCCACCCCCCCCTGCTATGGGCAGGGACACCCTACCCTAGATCAAGCTGGTCTCATCCAGCCTGGCCTTAAACACCTCCAGGGATGGGACCTCAACCCTTGGGCAATTCATTCCAGGCTCTCACAACTCTCATGCCCAGCCTGAACCTCTTCACCTCCAGCTTTGCTCCATTCCCCCTAGTCCTGTCACTCCCTACACATATATATACACATATACACATACACACTGTCTACATTGAGCCCACAGCTGGGGCTAAACTACAGCAGTTGCTCAATCACTCAGTGATCTCTCTCCAGCAGATAAAGTGGATCAGGGAAAAGAGAGGGGACCCAGAAACTGGAATAAAAATGGTTTTACTGAACAGCCAAACTAACAGCAATGCCAAAATAAAGTTATACTCAGCTCAGCAGATGTACAGTAGCCACATTAATGGAACTCTGTCCTCAGAAGCAGGGAAGGAGCCAAAGGAAGAACAGGAACCCAAGCAAGAAGCTCTTTATCAATCTCAAATTTCCTCCATAATACTGTGATGTTCATGGTGAGGGATTCACTTGTGGCCAACTCAGATCAGCTGTGCTGGTTTTCTCCAAACTGCTAATGGCCTGCAGCCCATGGCTGGCCTGTGGTTCTAGCCTAGCAAGCCCAGGACAAATACATAAACTAGTTACAGTGCCAGAAGAGAAGTTCATCGCTGGCCAGGACAAAGGTCTGGGCCAGGACAATGTTGTTCTACCACCTGAAAACTCTTCAGCATGTGGTAAAGGGTCAGCATCCACTTAAGGAACTTTGTGCCAGAGCAGGTAATATCAGCCCTCTTCTAGCCAGTATAAAAGCAGTAGAATTTCTCTGAGCCATCCAGTTGACCAGGAGTTAACAATGTGTACATGGAGTTAACAATGTGTACTTGCTAATTAAAGACAAACTAATAGTGGTGCTTAACCTGCCTGTGGCCACCACCAATGTTTAAGGTCACCTCACAGGATCACAGGATGCCAGGGATTGGAAAGGACTCAAAGGGATGATTGAGTCACAGGATCGTAGGCTCGCAGGATGTCAGGGATTGGAAAGGACTCAAAGAGATGATTGAGTCACAGGATCATAGGCTCACAGGATGTCAGGGATTGGAAGGGACTCAAAGAGATGATTGAGTCACAGGATCGTAGGATCACAGGATGTCAGGGATTGGAAGGGACCCAAAGAGATCATTGAGTCACAGGATCATAGGCTCACAGGATGTCAGGGATTGGAAAGGACTCAAAGAGATCATCGAGTCACAGGATCATAGGCTCACAGGATGTCAGTCTGCCTGGCTGCTCTCAGCCACTCTGTCCCCAGCCTGTAGTGCTGCTCGGGGTTGTTGTGGCCAAAGTGTGGAACCCTGCACTTAGCCTTGTTAAATCTCATCCTGTTGGCCTCTGCTCATCCACCCATCCAGCCTGGCCAGGTCCCTCTGCAGGGCTCCCCTACCCTCCAACAGCTCCACACCTGCTCCTAGTTTGGTGCCATCTGCAAACTTACTGATGCTGAACTCAATCCCCTGGTCCAGATCATCAATGAAGACATTGACCAGGACTGGGCCCATCTACTCAGGTGTTATCTCATTTGTGTGACATGTCCCATCGGCCTCTGCCCACCCATCCAGGCTGTCAGGGGCCCTCTGCAGGGCTCTCCTACCTTCCAACAACGCTCCTAACTTGGTGTCCTCTCCAAGTAGATCTTCAGTGGAGAAACAAGCATCTTTCTCTCTGCATTCCTCACTGGATCCTCAATCCTTTGCCAACTTCATTACACAATTCCTAACTAAATATTTGCCATCTGCAGCTGCTGGCCTAAGTGGTGCTGCTTGGAAATTCCTGCAGGAATGGACAAAACCAATAAAAAGTATAAAAATATTATTGCAGCACTTTTATTCTTAGCATCATGAAAAAAACCCAACTAATAAATCCATTTAAGAGTATTAGCATGCTGAAATGAATGAGAACTTTAACATATATATATATATATATATACCAATAATTTAATATTTATTGCACTTAATTTAACAAATTATTGCACAAACCACACAGGCAGCATTTCCCCCCCCCACCCCCCTCTGAAATTATTATACTTAAATGAACTTTTGACAATGTATTAATTACCAGGACATGACCACATTTATTCTGCTGATCCACTAATTATATGAATTAAAGGAATATTTATCCAGAAGCCACGTAGTGTACTTTAAAACAGGTTTATTGCCAACTTTTCTGCCTACAGATGATTTATGTGTTTAGTTTTATTTGCCATTCATGAACCTTTCTTCAAACTTCTACTGAGGGAAAAAAAAAAAGAGGAATAGAAATGTCTGATTTCAATTTGGGGATGACAACTTTATGCATTTGGAAGGATCAGGAGTGTCTTGATCAAGCATAGATCTCAGGCTGGATGGAGAAGTTGGGACAGGTCTGTAGAGGTGTGAAATTTACTGGGTTGGAAATCATCATTTAGAGCTTAGAGTAGCTCAAACAGTTGGAGAATCATAGAATCAACCAGGTTGGAAGAGACCTCCAAGCTCATCCAGTCCAACCTAGCACCCAGCCCTGGCCAATCAACTAGACCACGGCACTAGAACAGGTCACTCAAGGCTTCATCCAGCCTGGCCTTGGACACACCCAGGGAGGGAGCATCTACAATCTCCCTGGGCAACCTGTGCCAGTGTCTCACCACCCTCACTGCAAAGAACTCCTTCCTAACATCCACTTTAAATCTCCCCTCTGCCAGCTTAATCCCATTACCCCTTACCCTATCATTACAAGACTTTGTCAGTAGTCCCTCCCCAGCCTTCCTGTAGCCCTCTTCAGATACTGGAAGGCCACAATAAGGTGTCCTTGAAGCCTTCTCTTCTCCAGGCTGCAGAGCCCCAACTCAGTCTATCCTCATAGCAGAGCTGCTGCAGCCCTCTGAGCATCTTGGTGGCCTCCTCTGGACTCGCTCCAACACTTCCATGTCCTTTTTGTGTTGAGAGCTCCAGAACTGCACAAAGTACTCCAGGTGGGGGGTCTGATGAGAGCAGAGTGAAGTGGGAAAGAGTTTGAGTCTTCCCCTTCATAAGAGAGACACACAGTGACAGCCAGACTGAGCACCAGGTTCATTGTGCAGTTTGTGAGGCAATCTTTGAGTTTCCCTTGGTATTAAAGTATTGAGTGTTACTAATATTTGTGACCAAATACAATGAGTGAGATTCAAATCAGACTGGACATGAGGAGGAAGTTGTTCAGCATGAGAGTGGTGAGAGGCTGGAATGGGTTGCCCAGGGAGGTGGTTGAGGCCCCATGGCTGGAGGTGTTTAAGGCCAGGCTGGCTGAGGCTGTGGGCAGCCTGCTCTAGGGTAGGGTGTCCCTACCCATGGCAGGGGGGATGGAACTAGCTGCTCCTTGTGGTCCTTTCCAACCCTGACTAATTCTGTGCTTCTAAATAAGAAAACTAAAGACTGGAAAACCATGGGCCTCCTCTCCAAACCTGCCTCTGATTTGTTTTTTTAAGCCAATATACACAATCACTCAGTTGCTCAATTAGCTTCTTATTTTCTTTTCAGGCCATCTGGTTCTGTTGTATTTGATAGGTAAAAATAATAATAAAATAAATTAAACCCTCAATATTTTCTGACTTTCACCACAATCTTTTCATTAAAGAGAACAACTCCACAACAGGAGAAGTTTTCTACAAATAAAAACAGAATATTTTGATCCTTTTTGTCCCAAAAAAAGATGTCTTATAATGTCAGAAAAAACATTCATGGAGTCCTCTGGTAATGAGCTTGACTACAAGCAACAGTCAAATGTTAAAGCCACCTGAGAAAACCATTGCATGCTAAAAAAAACCCAACTAATTCTCTTCCTTATTGTTGCTGTACAGACCTGGCTTTGGATTCCTTTTAGCATGTCATTAATCTTAAGGGAAACTTGCCATAGAAATGAGGAAAAAGGTAAAATCTGGAATTCTGAAGGAACAGCCCCAATTATCACAACCACACTGGCCAAAAGAAACAATTTGGTATTGAAGAAGGGAAGTCAGCTACTACAGAATCATAGAATCAATCAGGTTCGAAGAGACCTCCAAGCTCATCCAGTCCAACCTAGCACCCAGCCCTAGCCAGTCAACTAAGTGCCTCATCCAGGCTTTGCTTGGACACCTCCAGGGATTGCAATTCCATTACCTCCCTGGGCATCCCATTCCAATGCCAATCACTCTCTCTGACAACAACTTCCTCCTTACATCCAGCCTAGACCTCCCCAGCCACAACTTGAGACTGTGTCACCTTGTTCTGTTGCTGCTTGCCTGGCAGAAGAGACCAACCCCACCTGGATACAGCCTCCCCACCAAAAAACCACAAAGGAAAACATTGAGGGAACAGGCAGAGTGATTCAAATATTCTGTCTGGAAAAATGTGGATTTTTGTTCATTCATGGTTAATATGAATACATAGGAACCTTTCCTACCCATGTGAAAAGATTTACTCAAGCAATATGGTGTACAGAGTTACTCTAAGCTAACTAGGACTGATCCTTCGTGTGGCCAGCAAGTCAAGAGAGGTGATTTGCCCCCTCTACACCACCTCGTGAGACACTATCTGAAGTGCTGTGTCCAGTTCTGGAGCCCCTCTTACAGAAAAGATCTGGAGGTGCTGGAAGGTGTCCAGAGAAGGGCCATGAGGATGAGCAGTGGGCTGGAGCTGCTTTGCTATGAGGACAGATTAAGAGATTTGGGACTGCTCAGCCTGGAGAGGAGAAGGCTTCAAAGAGACCTTATTGTGACCTTCCAGTATCTGAAGTGGCCTACAAGACAGCTAGGGAGGGACTTTTTAGGGTGTCAGGTAGGACTGGAGGGAGTGGATCCAAGCTAGAGAATGAGATATTTAGATTAGACCTTACAAAGCTGTTCTTCACTATAAGGGTGGTAAGACACTGGAACAGGTTGCCCAGGGAGGCAGTGGAATCCTCATTTCTGGAAAGTGTTAAGACCAAGCTGGAAGTGGCTCTAAGTGGTTCTAGAGTGAGGTGTTCCTGCCCATGGCAGAGTGGTGGAACTGGATGATGCTTGTGGTCCTTTCCAACCCTGGCAATTTTGGGATTCTGCCTTATGCAAATATTCATTAAAAGAGTTCTTTCACTGACTGAGAAATCCTTCACATTGAATTATCACAGTATCACCAAGGTTGAAAGAGACCTCACAGATCATCAAGTCCAACCCTTTACCACAGAGCTCAAGGCTAGACCATGGCACCAAGTGCCACGTCCAATCCTGCCTTGAACAGCTCCAGGGACGGCGACTCCACCACCTCCCCGGGCAGCCCATTCCAGTGTCCAATGACTCTCTCAGGGAAGAATTTTCTCCTTACCTCAAGTCTAAGTTTCCCCCAGCATAGCTTGAGGCTGTGTCCTCTTGTTCTGGTGCTGGCTGCCTGAGAGAGGAGAGCAATGAATTGAAGTCAGAGATGGACTTGCTGTACCAAAAAGCAAATGCAAACTAACATAAATCATCCTCCCTTACTTTAAAACACTACATTTTGATAAACTGCCTGCCACAACAGCACAGTTCCCTCATAAGCTCTATAAAACCAGTTTGGGGGTGATGTGCTAGTTTGAGCTCAGCTGGGATATTATGATGAGAGGAATTAGATGATAGGCTGTGAAAAGGAAACAGTGGTGATGTCTGTTGCACTCATAGGCTTGCTGAGATGGATCAAAACAAGAACACAAACGTAAACACAGAGTTTGCTCTCTGGCTTTTGGGCTGCACTTCTCTCTCTAACCTAACTTGCTGATTAATCTATCTGCTTCCTAACTCCCCTGGCTGACCCTCCAAACTCACCTTGCATGTAAGGCAAAGTCTAGGGTAAGGTACAGGGGCAGGAAGAAGGCGGAAGGGTGGTTGGGAGCCTCTCGTGGGGACTCTGGTTTTTGGGAGGGCTGTAGTGTTTCTGTATCACTTTTAACTTGTCTACTTCTGCCTACAGCTATAAATATTGTAACTATCTGCTTGTATATTCTGCTAAGCTGTAAATATAAAGCTTCATTCTATAATTTTCAGATGGCTGAGTCTAGTCTGGGTGATTTTCAGTATGGGGGGCAATTAACACCCAAACCATCATGGGATGGGGTGTGGGAGGCAAATAGGAAATATAGGCACTATTGTTTTGAAATGTAGACTGACTTAATAGATTCTTCTACTCATTACTAGCATCTAAATACATATATCTATATTCCACAGAAATAAAACCACTAAAATAGTGGGCTGCTTGCTAGAGCTGACACCAAAAGAACTCTCTGGTGGAAAATACATCAAGCTGATCTGAACATTACAAGCTCTTTTTTTTCCCCCCCTTCAGCCCAAATTTGAGTTTTTATGGTTGCCATGATTTCTTGCAATTGATTTCCATAGCCAGATAAATGCTGGCGCCGTTGGTTTGTGTATAACAGCTTCATTTTCTGGCTAACATTTAAAAAAGTGATATAAATGCCAAGCTACTATTTCTCTCCATGCCTAATCAACAGTTTCTGGGAACCAGTTTGTCTGCAACATGACGGGAAGAAAGCTGAGGAAACCTTTGAGGGAGGTGGCCAGTAGGGCAAGCAAGGTTATTCTGCCCCTGTGCTCAGCACTGCTCAGGCCACACCTTGAGTGCTGTGTCCAGTTCTGGGCTCCTCAAGTCAAGAGAGATGTTGAGATACTAGAATGTGTTCAGAGAAGGGAGCAAAGCTGGTGAGGATCCTGGAGCACAGCCCTGTGAGGAGAGGCTGAGGGAGCTGGGGGTGTGCAGCCTGCAGAAGAGAAGGCTCAGGGCAGACCTCATTGCTGTCTACAACTGCCTGAAGGGAGGCTGTAGACAGGTGGGGTTGGGCTCTGCTGCCAGGCAAGCAGCAACAGAACAAGGGGACAGTCTCAAGTTGTGGCAGGGGAGGTCTGGGCTGGATGTTAGGAGGAAGTTGTTGGCAGAGAGAGTGATTAGCATTGGAATGGGCTGCCCAGGGAGGTGGTGGCAGAAGAGACCAACCCCACCTGGCTGATTCCATTCAAGCAGTTGTAGACAGCAATGAGGTCTGCCCTGAGCCTTCTCCTTTCCAGGTTTAAACAACCCCAGCTCCCTCAGCCTTTGCTTTTCATTACTTTACAAGGCAATCACAGAAACTTAGCATGGTGGAGGTTGGAAGAAACCTTTGAAGATCATCCAGTCTGATCTGCCTGCTGAAGCAGGACCACCCACAGCTGTTTACCCAGGATCACAATGTCACAGAACCACGGAATTTCTTAGATTGGAGAAGACCTTCAAGTTCCTCGAGTCCAATCATTAGTTTCACACTGACAAGCCCCTGACTAAATCAAATCTCTCAGCACATCTAATCACTATGAACCGCTATGGTAGGAAAGGACCACCAGCATCAGCCAGTCCGAAGTTCATCCCAGCATCCTTCATCACTAGACCATAGCCTCAAGC
The DNA here is from genome assembly GCF_015220805.1 of Pogoniulus pusillus. Taxonomy (NCBI): domain Eukaryota; kingdom Metazoa; phylum Chordata; class Aves; order Piciformes; family Lybiidae; genus Pogoniulus; species Pogoniulus pusillus. The sequence continues at coordinate 3,885,688 of NC_087265.1, forward strand.
ACCACATCCCCTCTCCTTTTAAACACCTCCAGGGATGGGAACTCACATCCATCTGGGTTTAGAATCTCTCCAGTATAAGACTACACGACCTCTCTGGGCATCCTGCTCCAGGGCCCTGGCATCTTCACAAGATAAAAACTTTTTTCTTTTATTCAGGTGGAACCTCCTGGGTTCCAGTTTGTTCCCATTGCCCCTTATCCTGGTGAATGGGCACCACTGCAGAGAGTCTGGCCCCATCCTCCTGACCCTCCTCAGGACCTTTAGCTCTTGGTGAGCATTGAGTAGAGACTCTCTCAGGCTGCGCTTTTCCAGGCTGCTCAACCCCAGGTCTCTCAGCCTTTCTTAACTCACAGAGAGTCTCCAGTCCTTCTATAGCTATGACTGTCAGGCTAGGCAGGTTCTGTTTCTCTAAGAGAAGCCATCATTGTCAAACACAGGTTTGGTTTAAATTCACCAAGAGGCAATTTGGCTGCAGAACAATGTCATCCCACAGTGATTCAAGACCCTTACACTAGGATAATAAATATCAGCTTTGAATATAGAGTAACCACAGCAAGGTGGATCTGAAGTGGCTGTTGCTAAAGGTTATGCAAATGGAGGAAATTATAATTCCATCTCAATGTCATTACATGTGTCTACTTGGATGCACATTTTCTGCTATGTTTAAGTTAAACAAAACACTAAATGACTGTGTAGTGTGACATCTCATTAATATGTTTCTATTCACATCTCTGCCTTTAGTATGGGAAAAAAAATAGGCTGTTCTAGTGATAAGAGATTAAGTCCTTTAATTAGAAACCAATGACAAATCACTCTTAACCCCATGCGATGCTTGCTGAAACTTCCATCAAATATTCCTCTTAAAACATTATTAAGCCCAAGTTGAGCAGATCTACTTCCTAGAAAGTGCTATTTAACAAAACCCAGGCAGGATGTTAATACTGAGGCCCAATTACAGGTTGCCAATGCATTTCCTGCAAGGGGATTGACAGGGGATCATTTTGTTATGGGGCCACCTCCAGCGTGTTGTGACAACTGCTCATTACACCTCTGAGCACAGCACTCAGCTGTAGGTTTCTACAGGATGCAAATAGCTCCAAATGGGTTCAATTTAGAGACAGCAGATAATGTATCACTCACTTCTTTAAGGTAGAAGCTTTTAATTTTCAAGGAAAGAGAAAGAGGAGTATATTTCAGTGGCTGGAAATAAAGATCTGCTTAACAAAGCATACCAGGGGGAAAAAAAAAGGAGAACAGAAATAACTACTATAAAAATAAAACAACTCAACTTGCAACTTGCTTTTCCCCACTTGTCTAAAAGACACTCAACTTGCTTTGCCCACTTGTCTAAAAGACATACAGCCAGCATCCCTATTTATTCAGGATGCCCTACAATTGTTCATTTAGATCTGTGCTCTGCAACTGGTGATAAAGAGTAATGGGTTTAAGCTGGCAGAGGGGAGATTTAAACTAGATGGTAGGAAAGGGTTCTTTGCAGTGAGGGTGGTGAGACACTGCCATAGGTTGCCCAAGGAGGCTGAGGAGGATTTAAGCTAAATGGTAGGAAGAAGTTCTTTATAGTTAGGGTGGTGAGACACTGGCACAAATTGTCCAGGGAGATTGTAGAGGACAGAAGCACAGAATCTGATCTTGGATCACATTCTGTGCTTCTGTCCTCCACCACCTCCCTGGAGGTGTTCAAGGTCAGGTTGGATGAGACCTTGAGTGACCTGTTCTAGTGAGAGGTGTCCCTGCCTATGGCAGGGGGTTGGAACTGGCTGATCCTTGAGGTGCCTTCCAACCTAACCCATTCTCTGATTCTATGAAACACGAGGGAGCAAAGTTTCAGGTTTGCAGATCAATCCTTTCGTCTTCAGTAATCTTATGCAAAGAACCCATGCATGAGATGAAAAAGGACTTCAATAATTAGGCAAAGCAATAGTTAACAAAAGACAGTTTTACCAATAAAAAAAGAGGACTAAAAGAAGTCCAATCTGTTGAAAACCAGCCAGGTTTGTGAAACATTGCTCAGGACACAAACATATCCCCAGCTATTGCAAGCTTAAGCATTCTTAAGAGTGCTAAACATAAAGACAAAATCCCAAGTATGTAACAGGCAACAGGTTCCTGTAATTTTGGTCATAATTTACCTCTTTCTGTCATCTAATCCTTGCCAGTAAGCTCCAAGCACATACTTGAAGCAGTGGTATAATTTCTCAAAGTTCACTTCTTGAGAAAGAATCCCCAGGCATTGGAATGTGCTGCCCAAGAGGTGTTCGTGCTTGGAGATGTTTAATAAACATGTAGACATGGCACTTCTGGGCATGGTTTGGTGGAGAGGATGCTGTTGGGTCCATGGTTGGACTTGATTACCTTAGAGGTATTTAGAATTCTAATCTTAATTGTTCTGTGATTCAGGAAATCTTCCAGATCTGATGCATCAAGTGGCCTTAAGTCATAGAATCAACCATGTTGGAAGAGACCTCCAAGCTCATCCAGTCCAACCCAGCACCCAGCCCTAGACAATCAACCAGACCATGGCACTAAGTGCCTCATCCAGGCTTTGCTTCAACACCTTCAGGGACAGTGACTCCAACACCTCCCTGGGCAGCCCATTCCAATGCCCTTCTCTGGACACCTTCCAGTATCTCCACATCTCCCTTGAATTGAGGAGCCCAGAACTGCACACAGCACTCAACATGTAGCCTGATCAGTGCTGAGCACAGGGGCAGAAGAACCTCCCTGGACCTGCTGGCCACACTGTTCCTGAGCCAGGCCAGGATGCCATTGGCTCTCCTGCCCACCTGGGTGCACTTCTGGCTCATGTTCAGCTACTCTCTACCAGCACCCACAGATCCCTCTCTGCCTGGCTGCTCTCAGCCACTCTGTCCCCAGCCTGTAGCACTGATAGGTCACTTCCAACTAAACCATTCTATGATTCTATCCTCCACTAGATTGTGTTTTTCAGCTACTTTTTGAGCCTGACCTTGAATATCTCCAAGGACAATGGCAAATCAAATCTGGTTTCCACAACTTCCTTTTCATCACAGTTTTTAGCACACCCTACCACCAGCTTCAGAGGCTTGTGTGTTCATTTGGTTTGGGTTGGTTTTTTTGTCTGATCACCTACAAGAAAGTGAGAACAAAAATAGAAGTTAGCATCTGACAAAGCCAGGCAGACAATGTGGAAAATGCTGAAAAACATTGGTCAAGGATGCAAATGTGAGTGGACTGCTGCAATCTTAGTGTAAATCCACCCCAAAAGGGAGGTACTTGACTATTGCACAACACACTCTAGAGCTGGAGATTTGGTGTCAAGCGTATTTCTCTTTGTCTTCAAAGGAAAGGAAAAGATATGCAAATCAAAAGCCAAAGCCAATAAAAGGTACTTTGTAACTGACATTTTAATTATCTTGTTTGGATATTATTCATTTTATTTATTCTCCTAAATGCAAACAACTCTGGACCGCTGTATAAATATTATCTCCATTGGAAGTCTTGGGTCCCTCTAATAAAAACCTACAATTGCTTGGCTACTGAATCCACTGAAACTTACCCTAAGCATACTGCATTCATTGTAACAACAGATTTGTGAATAACACACAAGAGGGGGAAAAAAAGGAGTTTGGAAAGAAGGGACAGTTTCAAACAGGCCAGTGAAAAGATGCAATTAGAGCTGTGTGGGCTTGGCAAAACCTTCTCGACAAACAAGCTTGAGGTTACTTTTGCCAAAGCACTCCAGGCTTACTGAGGTTCCATTATGGTGAGGAGAGCTTAATTCTGGTAAGTGTTGGATACAATAGGATATAATCAAATCTAAAACAACAATAAAAAGGGAGCCAAAGGGGAGAGAAGAAACTGAACCCTACTCAATGAGAGAGCTAAAACGCAACCAGCTTATTAACTGGCTGTGTTACAAGTGGTTTCGGTTGGTGCAGGTTTGTTTGGAAAGAGGGAAAGCTGCAGATGAATTAGTAGGATTATCAAGAGCAATTTATTTGCTGGAAACACTCTCAGGGCCCTCATCTGTACTTGGACTTTGCCCACTAATACACAGGGAGTTCCATATCTTCTGATCACCACACATGCACTTAAGGAACACACGAACACTCACACACAGCCACAGCTTATTCAAGCTTGTTTCATCTTCAAGAGGAAAAGAGGCTTTCCAATAAGGAACATGAACATCTCATCCACCCTTGCCTGCTGCTGGACAGGGAAGAGATAAAAAGAGACAGCTGAAGTATTTCAAAAGATATTTATGATTCCCTTCTTTCAGAGCAAAGCATGCAGCTCTTGCTGCACATCCACAGCAGACACAGAAGGACCTTCCTGCCCTCCATCAAGCATGGTGCTTTCTGCAGGAGTACTCACATACACGAACCCAACATCTTCAGTGCTGAGAAGAATCATTGGAAGCTGGCTTGTCCTTCTGAAAGCTCACTTAGAAGAGTCATCCTACACAAGCATCCCAACCTTCATCCTACCCATCTGGCAAAAAAACACAGCTGCCCAGACCAGGGTTCTTGGTCCCTTATTTGGTCAAGGTAGATCATAGAATCATAGAACCAAGCAGGTTGGAAAAGATCTCCAAGCTCAGCCAGTCCAACCTAGCACCCAGCCCTGTCCAATCAACCAGACCATGGCACTAAGTGCCTCATCCAGGCTTTTTTTTAAATCAACCCCACCCCCCAAATAAAACACAAAGTGTCATACTGGGATCTCTCTATCCCCAGCTCTAGGTACATTACTGTTCTGTCCTTTCGTCTTCCTCCCGCTGCCAAGCTGAGCACATTATTCCTGTTAGGAAATAGACCCTGCAGTAAGCTTCTGCTCTTCCATCTTTGCAGCAGACCTTGCCATTTTCTGCCAGAGATGGAGCAGGACCAGCCATGGCAGTACCTCAAGGCACTTGCAAAAGAGCATTTTCCAGCATGTGACAGAACATAAAGCAGCTGTAATAACTGTTGGTCATGCTCTGCCTCACCATGATTACCAGGAGCTCTGAAATACTGCATCCAAGCAGCAGCCCATGAACAGTGCCAACAGGTAAGCCCTCCACCACCCATCCATCTCTTGCAGAATAATTCTGTTAGATGAAATGGAATTTCTTCTCTTGCAGAACAGACTTTTCCCATAGGAACTATTAGAATCACAGAATTGGTTTGGTTGGCAAAGATCATTGAGTCCAACCATTGACCTACCACCAGGCCATTAAACCACGTCCCCAGGTTTCCTGATCACCTCCAGGAATGCTAACTCTACCACTTCCCTGGGCAGCCTGTTCCAGTGCCTGAACACTCATTCAGGAAAGAAATTTTTCCTAATCTTCAATCTAAGCCACCCCTGGCAGAACCTGAGGCTATTTCCTCTCATTCTCTTAGCAAGAAACAATACAAATGATCCTACTCAAGTTGCTAAAATTTGGCTTGAAACCCTATATTCTGAATGCAATTGAGACAAGCTGGAAAGGTGCAGCATGTTTTACACATCTGTTCATATTGGTGGTGCTCTGGGAGGATCATTTAACTTTACCTTGGATGCCTAAACACAGATCTTGGATTCTATATTTATCTTCACAGCCTTAAACTCTGACTTAGACTTCACTTGGCAACCAAACAACCAAACCAGTTGTTAAACCACAACCTCAGCCAGCCAAAAGAACAAGGTTGGACTCAACAGTCTTACAGGTCTTTTCCAACCCAAAATGATTCTCCGAAAAGCAAACAGCCATAAGGCAAAGCCTCATGTGATGTTATTGCATTACACTTTGCTACAGGAACCAGTGTGGCTGTAATGAGTTCCTTGCTTCACTCCACATTTCTGCACCACTGGAGAAAGGCACAACCAGCCTCTGGTGTGACTGTGTGCAGGTTTGGGAGTTACTCACTCCATACACACGGCTAGGAATTAACTAGGCTAACTCAGCTGGTTGGAAGTTAAGGAATGAAGCTGTATTTACAGCATGGCACAATTTCCAAGCATATCTATATATACAGATATTGGGGTCAATGGGACAGAGCCTAGCTGGAGGCCTGTAACTGAAGGGGGGCTACAAAAAAGGATCTTACACTTGGCCTTGTTGAATGCCATGAGGTTGGCCTGAGCACACCTCTCCAGCTTGTCCAGGTCCCTCTGGATGGCATCCCTGCCCTCTAGCAAGTCAACTGTGCCACACAGCTTGGTGCCATTCCATTCTTTCTGGAAAAAGCAGAGCTGAGTCCAGCCCAGCCCCAACAGCCTCTACACCGTGGCTCCATTTGACACAGATCAGGTCCTGTCTGTGTGTCACTGTGGGGCAGATAAACTATTTGCAGCCCTTCCCAGCCCAGAAAGTATTTTTTCATTAGGGACATGTCAGAAAGGTGCTGTGTGATCACAGTAATCACTGTGGACAGCTGTAATAATAACAATAATAGGAATATTGAGACATTTTCATCTTCAAAGCAGTTTGAAAACATCTAGCACATCTCCCCAGTCATTGTTTGAAGAGGGCAATAATTACAACCCTTCTGACACCCAGGGAAGGCAGAGATTTCTGTGGGGACTAGCAGGGTTTTGCTCACGTCCAGTCTGACTTGTTGCCAACTTTACAGGTAGGAAAACTGAGGTCTGATGAAAAAAAAATGACTCATTCTCCCTGTTGTACCACGAAACTGCACAGAGACTCACAATGTGGTGCTCACAGACCTGCCCCATCCTCCAGCTCAGCAGGCAACAATGCACTTGGGAAAGAGTCATAATATGGAGAGGACATTTCATAGAATCAGAGAATCAACAGGTTGGAAGAGACCTCCAAGCTCAGCCAATCCAACCTAGCACCCAGCCCTATCCAATCAACCAGACCATGGCACCAAGTGCCTCATCCAGGCTTTTCTTGAGCACCTCCAGGACCAGTGACTCCACCACCTCTATGCCTTATAATTTGTTTGGGACTTGGGTTTATTTAATTTTGTATTTTTTTTCCTCCTTTTTTTTTCCAAACCTGAACTAAGATTTACAATATTCCAGGATTTTGCTTCCAGTGTACTGTCACTTAGAGGCCAGACATCTAAGAGAGGGAAAAAATACCATTCCAGCTCTTTACCTCTGGTCCAGGAATGCTTCATGCTTCTAGCAGGGAATCTATGAATTGCACCCAGAAGCAAAGTCCTGACTTGCTTATAAACAGACTTCTAAGTTTATTGCAAGGTTTTCATACAACTCTGATCTTCCCTTTCAATTTAATTAATAGTTTAGAGCTTGAAAGCTCTTTTGTAAGCCTAGGTCAAGCACATCCTGGGCTGCATCAAAAGCAGCATAGCCAGCAGGTCCAGAAAGGGCATTCTACCACTCTAGCCCTCGGTAAGACCTCACACGAAGTACTTCATTCAGCTCTGAAGACCTCAAAACAGCAAGAATCATAGAATCAACTAGGTTGGAAGAGACTTCCCAGATCATCCAGCTCCAACCTAGCACCCAGCTCTGCCCAGTCATAGAATCAAACAGGTTGGAAGATTCCTCCCAGATCATCCACTCCAACCTAGCACCCAGCTCTGCCCAGTCATAGAATCAAACAGGTTGGAAGATTCCTCCCAGATCATCCATTCCAACCTAGCACCCAGCCCTGCCTAATCATAGAATCAACCAGGTTGGAAGAGACCTCCAAGCTCAGCCAGTCCAACCTAGCACCCAGCCCTAGCCAATCAACCAGACCATGGCAGTGCTCCAGTCCCTTGTAACCCAAAGCCACAGCCTTGATAAGATCCACGGTTTAACCTCTAGCTCAACCCCTAATGAAAGGAAACACAGCAATGTAGCCATAATTCAAGACATTGTATGGAAGCCTGCTCAAAGTTGTTCTCCTTCCCTTTTTTTTTCCCTTTTCCCTTTCAAAAACATAAATTACCAGAGATTATTGATTTTTAAAAAGCTTACTTCAACAATCAGCTTTCTGCCTCATTCTATTTCGCTCTCTCTCCTTTATTCATTTCCTTATGTAAAAGAATTTAACCAAAGGAAACCAGCATTTTAATTCAATTTCTCCTATAAAAATATATAATTTTATTTGGGCCTAATGGCTGCTTTTATTTCCAGAGTCAGATTTTATTTAAATTTCAGTCCATTAGGAACAAAAACTTGCCATTTTCTGATAAACAAAATCAGCAGGGAAGCCTCTTCAAACCAGGAATGTATTTTCTAGCGACCTTTGTTCTAGCTGCTCTAAATGACAGGTATATAACACTCTTTTTTTTCCTCCCCTGTCTCTAGTTTTAAAGATTCTATGGGGAGAGGAGGGAGAAGAAAGAGAGTGACATTTTTAACAGCAAAAACCAGCAATCAGAAAAGCAGTCCTGTGACAGGCCTATGGAAGAAATTGGGGGGGGGGAATATATATATATATAAAATAAAATATATAATCCATCTCTTTGGACCACCAAAGAGGACTAATATGAGTCATTAACACAAAACCCTTCATTTTCCTCCCTGTGACTGTTGTTTGGGGAGAAAAAGGGACTTGAACCTTTGAGATTCAGGCATTTCACAGATTCTTGGCAGGCTGGAAAAGAGAGTCTAAGGAGTTCATTAAAATAGAGTCATAGAACAGTGTAGGTTGGAAGGGACCTCAAAGCTCAGCCAGTTCCAACCCTCTGCCATAGGCAGGGACACCTCCCACTAGAACACTTCACTCAAGGTCTCATCCAACCTGGCCTTGAACACCTCCAGGGAGTTTGGGGATGACAGAATCACAGAAAATGATGCCTCCCTGGGCAACCTGGTCCAGTGTCTCAAGTGGCCTTGAACACCTCCAAGGAGGTTATGGATCACAGAATCACAGAACATGCCAGTGTCTCACCAATCACAGAACGTGCCAGTGTCTCACCACCCTCACTGCAAAGAACTTCCTAACATCCAGCTTTAATCTCCCCTCTGCCAAGTTAAACCCATTCCTCCTTGTCCTGTCATTACAAGACCTTGTAAAGATGTTCCTCTCCAAAACAGTTCCTCTGCAGCTCATTACTCCTGGTTTCACTACAGCATGGAAGAAAGACATCTGGATGTATCTAAACTTCAGTCTAACTCCTCAAATTCCCAACCCTTATGGTATGGTCAGTACAGGAGGAAGGAACTGCACCAATTCTGTGTTTCACTAGGTCAGGGCTTGGCTTATTTTTGCAACACTGCTGGGAAGTTTTCTGCACTCTCTTTTCTAGCACTGGCCTTTCTAGGTGAAAAAGGCCAGATTCATAGAATCAACCAGACTGGAAGACACCTTAAAGCTCATCCAGTCCAACCTAGCACCCAGCCCTAGACAATCAACCAAACCATGGCACTAAGTGCCTCATCCAGGCTTTTCTTGAACTCTTCCAGGGACAGCAACTCCACCACCTCCCTGGGCAGCCCATTCCAATGCCAATCACTCTCTGGCAGGAACTTCCTCCTAACATCCAGCCTAGACCTCCCCTGACACAACTTCAGACTGTGTCCCCTTGTTCTTCTGGTTTTTGTTTTGTTTTCTACTAATTCTGACACGAGAGTTCTCAGGGTATTCCCAAAAGGGAGAAAAACTAAGGGGTTATTTCAGTCTCAAGAATTATTTCCTTGTAAAATACAACTGACAGTCCTCCTGTGATGTTTCTCCTACCTAATGCACGTGAAAATCCATAATTTCCTTTGCCAGATGAAGTGCAACCCTCCTCCTACAGACAAGAAATAATGGGTTTGAAGTGGCAGAGGAGAGATTGAAACAATGTTAGGAAAGGGTTCTTCACAATGAGGGTGGTGAGACACTGGCACAGGTTGCCCAGGGAGGTATTTGATGACAGATCACAGGATGTCATCCACAACCTCCCTGGAGGTGCTCGAGGCCAGGGTGGATGAGACCTTGAGCGACCTGTTCTAGTGAGGGATGTCCCTACCTATGGCAGAGGGTTGGAACTGGATGATCCTTGAGGTCCTTTCCAGCCTAAACCATTCTATGCTTCCATAACTTTATGCATGCAGTCAGTCCACCCAGTCCTCTATTCCCACTCCATCTTAACAAAACATACTCCCAGCAACAGGCACTGCAAAAGTCTTGTCCTGAGTAATTAAAGTTGTGAGGGGTAATGCTCAGACACTGCCTTGTCTAAAGCATGAAATTCAACAGTTCCCTCAAGATTAATGTCCTGTTCCTGTAACTTGGTTGTTCTTGGTTTAAGTATTCAACATAATGCTGCTCATTACAGGGAGCAGTGACATCTATATCCAAGGGGGAAATATGGTTCAAGTCAGCTTTTGTGTTTAAATATTAGTAGTAAATTCAAATTCAATTTCACATGATCAGTGTATGTGACACTAACTACATCAAGGTAGACTTGGGGATTTCTCAACTCTATATTGAAGAGAATTACATGGCTGAAAACTAATTAGGGAAGCACATAAAGTGAATTTATTTAGTATTCTCTTGTATGTAGTTAACTTAAAGTAATGTATCAAATTTCCTAGAGAGAAACAAGAAAAAAATAGGGGACTGCAGAACACAGAGCAAAATGCATCAGAAATCAGATCAAGCAAATTGTCTTTTTTTTTCCCCCTCTTCTCCTTTTAAAACAGAAAATGTTTAAGCTGTAATGAAAAAAATTATAACAGTATTGCTGGGTTTTTTTTTTTCCTCTAGAGGAGAGAAATGCTTTGCTACCACATCTCACACAGAATAAGAAACAGCTGCAGTGCCAATGAGAATGAGAAAAACCAGAAAGCAGTCACATGTTATTTGTCTCTTCTGACCAAACAGCACCTGAATTTTGCTTCCCCAGATCACCCCCGGGTGCACTTCTCTGACAGCAGTGCCCTAACATGAAGCCAGAGCCAAGGCTGGTGGCTGCTGTGCAAGCAGAAGAGCTGCACCAGCACCCTGCATGGAGCAGAATTGGTCCATGGCAGCTTTGAAACCGAGAGTGTGCCTCCTGATAGAAAGCACTCTTATATCTCATCCTTCACACAGACCTTCCCTCCTGTCTCCGTAATGCTTGAGGTGAAACCAACTCCCCCTCCCATTTCTCCTTCTTCCCTCCACCTGGAGATCATAGAATCAACCAGGTTGGAAGAGACTTCTAAGCTCAGCCAGTCCAACTCATCACCCAGCCCTAGACAATCAACCAGACCATGGCACTAAGTGCCTCATCCAGGCTTGGCTTCAACACCTCCAGGAATGGAGACTCCACCACCTCCCTGGGCAGCCCATTCCAATGCCAATCACTCTCTCTGACAACAGCTTCCTCCTAACATCCAGCCTAGACCTGCCCTGGCACAACTTCAGACTGTGTCCCCTTCTTCTGTTGCTGCTGGCCTGGCAGAAGAGACCAATCCCACCTGGCTACAGCCTCCCTGCAGGCAGCTGCAGACCACAATGAGCTCTGCCCTGAGCCTCCTCTTCTGCAGGCTGCACACCCCCAGCTCCCTCAGCCTCTCCTCACAGGGCTCTGCTCCAGGCCCCTCACCAGCTTCGTTGCCCTTCTCTGGACACCTTCCAGCATCTCAACATCTCTCTTGAATTGAGAAGCCCAGAACCGGACACAGCTCTCAAGGTGTGGCCTGAGCAGTGCTGAGCACAGGGCCAGAATAACCTCCCTTGTCCTACTGGCCACACTGTTCCTGAGCCAGGCCAGGATAAATGACAGACAGATGTCACTGCCACAGCAGGGTTCTCTATCCTAGAATCATAAAATCATTCTTGAAGATTATTGAGTCCAATCATTCTTTACTGGGAGGGTGGTGGAACACTGGAACAGGTTGCCCAGGAAGGTAGTGGAGGCCCCATCCCTGGGGATGTTCAAGATCAAGCTTGATGGGGCTCTGAGCAAGCTGATCTAGTTGGAGATGAGCCTACTTACCGCAGGGGAGTTGCACTAGATGACCCCAGAGAACCCTTCTAAACTAGTGCACTCTGTGATGGTCCAGCACTGTCAGGTCCACACTAAACTCTTGTCACTCAGCACCATATCTCCAGGGCTTTTCTATTCCTCCAGGGATAGGGACTCCACCACTGCCCTGTGCAGCCTGTTCCAGGACTTGACAACCCTTTTGGGGAAGAAACCATTCCTGATGTCCAACCTAAACCTCCCCCGGTGCAACACAAGGACATTTTCCCTTGTCCTATCACTTTGTAGCCGGGAAAGAGACTGCTCCAAACACAGCTCCAAGCTCCTTTCAGGCAGTTGGAGAGTGCCAGAAGGTCTCCCCTGAGCCTCCTTTTCCCCAGATTGAACAACCCCATTTCCTTCAGCCACTCCTTGAGCACAAGCCTCATGTTCCTTCCCTCTCCACAGGTTACCTGCCAGCGAGCCAGAGATGAGCGCTGCATCCCGAATGCGTGGCACTAGCGAACAAAATGCTACCTACACATGCAGGCTAAATCTTTTATGATGCTTTTGTTGCATGTTATAAATGATAAATAGATGACAATAGATGTCTTATAAAGTATTTATAGTCCCATTGTCATTTTGGTTACACTACAGCTTTGAATACAGCATTAAAGCAGACGCAGGTCTAAGTGCTGCTGCTGATATGTGTTAACAAAGCCACTTATGATACATGGACAAAGCTTTGAGGGTCAAAGACACTTTGACAAGCTTCACAAAGGCATTTCTGGTTTTGCAGGGAATGTTTTTTTCCCTTCATTTTCACCACCCAGCTGAAGAAACTGCATTTAAATCACAACAGCAACATTTCTCATTAGCTAGGAGCAGACAACTAAATGTGGGTGTGCTGAAGGTTTTGGCATTCAAATAAGAAGCTGCTGTCAACATGGAACTGTTGCAGCGAGTCCAGAGGAGGGTCACAGCATCTCTGCTATGAGGACAGGCTGCAAGAGTTAGGCCTCTTCAGCCTGGAGAAGAGAAAGCTTTGAGGAGACCTTATAATGGCCTTCCAGTATCTGAAGGGGGCTACAAGAAGGCTGGGGAAGGACTGTTGACAAGGTCTTGTAATGACAGGACAAGGAGCAACGGGATTAAGCTGGCAGAGGGGAGACTGAAACTAGATGTTAGGAAAGGGTTCTTTGCAGTGAGAGTGGTGAGACACTAATACAGGCCACCCAGGGAGGCTGTGCTTGCTCCCTCTCTGGACATGTTCAAGGCCTTGAGCGATCTGCTCTAGTGTTAGATGTCCCTGCCTATGGCAAGGAGTTGGAATTGGAGGAGCTTTGAGGTCTCTTCCAACCTAAAGTGTTCTATATGCTCTCAGGGGCCAAGGGATTCATTCCATTCATTACCTGTCCTGAAGAGCACAAGAGAGGATCACATCAGTGAAAGGGCTCTGAAACACTCGAACAGGCTCCCTAGGGAGGTGGCTAAATCCCCATGCCTAGATGGGCAGAGATGCAGTGCTGAGGGATGTGGTGTAGCATGAGGTACATTTCAGTAATGGTTGGACTCAATAACCTTAAAGATCTTTTCCAACCAAGATGATTCTATGATCATGTCCAAAACATTTTTGCACTGCAAGAGCATAGCTCCTCCAGCTTCAGCCTAGGTTTGTGGTCACTTTTCCTAAGATAAAGCATTTTATGCACCCTCCCAGGAATTATAAGTACAGGAGGAACTTCACTGAGCTTCAGTTATTGCTGCATTCCAGTGGCATTTGCTGTTAAAAGCTGCCTGTTATATACAAGGACAGAGAGTCATAGAATCAATCAGTTTGGAGGAGACCTCCAAGCTCATCCAGTCCAACCTAGCACCCAGCCCTAGACAACCAACCACGTCTTGGCACTAAGTGTCCCAGCCAGGCTTGGCTTCAACACCTGCAGGGACAGTGACTCCACCACCTCTCTGGGCAGCCCATTCCAATGCCAATCACTCTCTCTGGCAGGAACTTCCTCCTAACATCCAGCCTAGACCTGCCCTGGCACAACTTCAGACTCTGTCCCCTTGTTCTGTTGCTGCTTGCCTGGGAGAAGAGACTAACCCCACCTGGCTACAGTCTCCCTTCAGGTAGCTGCAGACAGCAATGAGGTCTGCCCTGAGTCTCCTCTTCTGCAGGCTGCACACCCCCAGCTCCCTCAGCCTCTCCTCACAGGGCTGTGCTCCAGGCCCCTCACCAGCCTTGGTACCCTTCTCTGGACACATTCCAGTATCTCAACATCTCTCTTGAATTGAGGAGCCCAGAACTGGACACAGCTCTCAAGGTGTGGCCTGACCAGTATTGAGCACAAGGGAAGAATAACCTCTCCTGTCCTACTGGCCACACTCTCCCTGATACAGACATGAGAAACTGCACTGTGGGCTTTTCAGGTGAAAAAATTCCATTGTACAATCTTTGACTCCTGGATCAAGGCCATTTTGCTCAACTTTTTTTTGTTCTTACACATTGAACAACACCCAGGTTCCTACACAGGGTAAGTCAGATGAAGCGCAGCAAGTTAGCAGATGCCTGCAAATCTGCTTTAAATCAGGGAAGCAAAACTCCAACCTGATTTCCTCCTGTTGTAACAACCAAAGCTGGGAGCGTAAGAGGCAATCTCAGGCAAAGCTGATGGGAAGCATGCTTGGGGAGTGCCCATTTCTCTCCTTGACTCAAAGGGCAGTTGGATGATTAGCTTTGCTGTAGAAGGCTGCGTTGCAAACGCCAGAAGTCAGATAAGGCAAATCCTATCCGGGGGGATGATCTATTTTTGACTTGGGTATGCTCAAGGAGGACTAAAATGATGAGTAAACAGATTTTTGAGGATGCAGTTTTAAGCTATGTTGACTGTGGAGAGGGGAGAACATCCCCTTGCATCAGGAGATGAATTTGCCTGCGGTTGGGAAGTCAAACTCTGCTCCCTGCCAGCCCAAGAGCGTGCTGCAGGGCCTTTGTGTCCCAGAAGCTGGGTTTCCTTAATCAAGTAACACATTTGCTGAGAGACAGAAGGCTAAAGTTTGCAAAATAAAAGACAGTAACTGTCCAGTTTGTTGTGTGCACTTCTGGAAATTGCTGTCACAGAATCACAGAGTGGTCTGGGTTGGAAAGAACTTTTAAAGGTCATCTAGTCCAACCCCCTGCACAGTTACATCTGTAACTAGAATCATAGAATCAGTCAGGGTTGGAAGGGACCACAAAGACCATCTAGTTCCAATCCCCCTGCCACCTCACACTAGATCATGCTGTCCAGAGCCTCATCCAGGCTGGCCTTAGAATCACAGAATCAAGCAGGTTGCAAGAGACCTCCAAGCTCATCCAGTCCAACCTAGCACCCAGCCCTGGCCAATCAACCAGACCATGGAATGAAGTGTCTCATCCAGTCTTTTTTTGAACACCTCCAGTGATGGCAACTCCTCCTCCTCCCTGGGCAGCCCATTCCAGGGTCTCAACACCCTCATCAAGAAGAACTTCTTCCTAACATGAAATCTGAATCTACCCAAACTAGAGTAGGTTTCTCAGAGCCCCATCCAACCTAACCTGGAATGATTCCAGGAATGGGGCATCTACCACCTCTGGGCAATCTGGGCCAGTGTCTCACCATTCTCAGCATACAAGACTCCTTCCTAAAGTCTAGATGACTACATGACCTCCAGAGGTGCCTTCCAACCCCCACCATCCTAGGATTCTGTCACTGAAGATGTCCCTGCTCACTGCAGGGCTTTGGAATAAATGACTTTTAGAGGTCTTTTCCAACCCAAACCATTCAATGATTCCAAACACTGGCACAGGCTGCCCAGGGGTGTTGTGGAGTCTCCCTCTCTGCAGATATTCAAAACCTGTCTGGATGTGCTCCAGTGTGATCTGCTCTAGGTGATCCTGCTCTGCAGAGGGATGAGCTTTCAAGGTCACTTCCAGCCCCTGACATTCTGTGATTCCAGGTTTTCCACCATTGAGTTTATTGATAGAACCAACAGTTTTAAAGGTAAAATACTGCTCCTAGTTTCAAAATAGGCCATCCCCATCCCATATGA
Source organism: Pogoniulus pusillus (assembly GCF_015220805.1). NCBI lineage: Eukaryota > Metazoa > Chordata > Aves > Piciformes > Lybiidae > Pogoniulus > Pogoniulus pusillus. Next base: position 3,901,581 of record NC_087265.1, read on the forward strand.
TCGATAGACAAAGTGGAGTATGATGCTGGACCCTATGTACTCAGGGCAAAGGCCAACAAAAATGATTAAACATGCCTACAGAAGCAAACCTCTAATAGAAGCACTCTAAATAGTACATCTGGCTGTTTGTGGCTTCAGTATTTGCCTGGCTCAAGAAATGCTCAGTTTTACATCATGCCTTCTTTTGCCTTAACTCTTCAGATCATAGAATCAACCAGGTTGGAAGAGACCTCTAAGCTCATCCAGCCAGATGAGAAACAAAAGGCTGCTTGGCCTGAAAAATATGATCTGCATGAACTGATAATAATTGAGATGGTGTAACCTAAAGGAAAGAACAAGCAGGCTAAGTTTGCATGTAGATGGCAAAGCAACAAGACAAGGATACAAACTGGAACAGAGAAGGCTTCAGCTCAACATGAGGAGAAACTTCTTTGCAGTGAGGGTGACAAAGCCCTGGAGCAGGCTGCCCAGAGAGGTTGTGGGGTCTCCTCCTCTGGAGACTTTCCAAACCCACCTAGATACACTGCTGTGTGAACTACCCTAGGGGATCCTGCCTTGGCAGGGAGGTTGGACTGGATGATCACTGGAGGTCCCTCCCAACCTCTAAAGTTCTGTGATTCTGTGACCTGTAGAGACAAAGAACTTGCTCCCCACATCCCCTTCAGAAGGAATAAATAGTAACAGGCTTGAAGTGCTGAGAAGGAGATTTTGATCAGATATTAGCAAAAAGAGCATATAGAGATTGTGGAAACTCCATCACCAAGGATTTAAAGAGCAAGTTGGACAAGTATCTGTCACAAGCAATTTAGGTACAGCTGATCCTGCCTCCCAGCTCTATTGCCTCTATCTCTCTATGCTCTTCCCTCCATCCTTGCATTGTTAACTCAAACCTTATCCTCACAATGGCTAAAATGAGAATATTGTTTTAGTCTTGCTTAACCTGTAACTAAAACACCTTCAATATTATTTTTCATGCAGCTTCCTGACAATGTAGCCACCTAAAAAATTCACTGAGTGTTTTAAATCAAGTAGAGTCCCTAGTGAGGCAAGGCATGCATTATGTATAGATTTCATTTAGCAAATAGTAACACACATTAAAATAATTTTTCAAAGTAGAATATCATAAAATAATCATCAATACAAGGTGGATTTTTTTTTTTGCCTTCAATGTGACACACAAGAGACAAATCAAAAATGGGATGAAACCTGAATGAAATGAGTAAATGAGACAAGCTAAAAGCACTAAAAGACAAAAATCAAACTGGCAGCAGGCGCCATGGTATTTGGAAAGTTCACTTTCTTCTAAGTTTTCAGGTGATTCATGGAATCATACAATCAGCCAGGTTGGAAGAGACCTCCGAGATCATCCACTCCAACCTAGCACCCAGCCCTGGCCAATCAACCAGACCATGGCACTAAGTGCCTCAGCCAGGCTTTGCTTCAACACCTTCAGGGATGGCAACTCCACCACCTCCCTGGGCAGACCATTCCAGTGCCAATCACTCTCTCTGCCAACAACTTCCTCCTAACATCCAGCCTAGACCTCCCCTGGCACAACTTGAGACTATGTCCCTTTCTTCTGTTGCTGCTTGCCTGGCAGAAGAGCCCAACCCCACCTGGCTACAACCTCCCCTCAGGGAGTTGCAGACAGCAATGAGGTCATCCTTGAGTCTCCTCTTCTGCAGGCTGCACACACTCAGCTCCCTCAGCCTCTCCTCACAGGGCTCTGCTCCAAGCCCCTCACCAGTCTTGCTGCCCTTCTCTGGGCACCTTCCAGCACCTCAACATCTTTCTTGAATTGAGGATCCCAGAACTGGACACAGCACTCAAGGTGTAGCCTGAGCAGTGCTGAGTCCAGAAGCAGAATAATCTCCCTTGTCCTGCTGGCCACACTGCTCCTGAGCCAGGCTGAGCATTGGCTCTGCTGCCCACCTGGGCACACTGCTGGCTCATCTTCAGATACTCTCTACCAGCACCCCTAGGGCCCTCTCTGCCTGGCTGCTCTCAGCCACTCTGTCCCCAGCCTGCAGCGCTGATTGAGGGTCTTGTGGCCAAAGTGTAGAAGCCTGCACCTATCCTTGTTCAATCCCATTGGCCTCTGCCCATCCACCCATCCATCCTGTCCAGGTCCCTCTGCAGGGCTCCCCTACCCTCCAACAGATCCACAGCTGCTCCTAGCTTGGTGTCATCTGCAAACTTCCTGATGTTGGACTCAATCCCCTGATCCAGATCATCAATAAAGACATTGAACAGGGCCCAACTCCCTGGGCAGCCCATTCCAATGCCAATCACTCTCTCTAATCAATTGCCTTTCATCAGAGATGTCTAAACCAACCTCAGAAACAAGAGACAAGTGAAACTGCAGTGCATACTGAAAACTACCCAGAATTTTTTTTCCCCCTTGAGTTTTGAAATAGTTTGAATGACATTCTTGGGCCATCTCCAGAAATAGAAGTGCCCAGTACTCAAGTACAGCAAAAAAGAAAGCAAATATCCCTGCTGCAGCAAGAATCAAAAATAGGCCTGGAGCTTTCAAAACCTCCTATCATCATTTCTTTAACCTTGTCCCTCTTGCCTGCGTGAATTCTCAGTCTGTGTTCTTCCAATCTATCCAAAAGTGTTGGCATCAAGCAAAATTAATGAGACTTTAATGATACAGCCCTAGCCACACAGACCTCCTTCAGCTGGAACTACTTCAAATCAAGCTCTCCAGCCTTCCTTTCTAGGCTTTGCAATGCCTGTCTCACTTTCAGATCTCTTACTTTTCTTTTGCTAGTCTAACACATTGCATTTTTCAGTCAGTGCTGAACATTGTTTCCTTCTCAGTTTTTTTCAGCTCATGGCCATTTGTTAATTTACTTAGCTTTTTGTGTCTATAAATCATTATATTTACATCTCCTTGTGATTTTCTATGCTACATAATCTCTCTTGTTCTTCAAACCTACCTTATCCTTCCTCTCTTCTACTCCCATGAGATCCCAGCTGGAGTACTGCATCCTGCTCTGGTGTCCTCAGCACAACAAGGACATGGATCTGTTTGAGCTGGTCAAGAGGAAACCACAAAGATGATCAGAGGGTTGGAGACAGGCTGAGAGAGCTGGGGCTGTTCAGCCTGGAGAAGAGAAAGCTTGGGGGAGAACTAATATAAGCCTTCAGAACCTGAAGGGGATTACAGGAGAGCTGAGGAGAGGCTTTTTACAAGAGCTTGTAAATAGATTCAAGCTTGAGAAGAGCAAATACAGCCTGGAGATTAGGATGAAATTCTTTACAGTGAGGGTATGAAACACTGAAACAAGTTGCCCAAGAAGGTTGTGGATGTCCCCTCCCAGGAGATGTTCAAGGCTAGATTGAACAAGACCTTGAGTAACTTGAGCTAATGGAAGGTATCCCTGCCTATGGCAGGAGGTTTGGAACTAGGTGATCTTTATGGCCCCTTCCAACCCAGATCAGAATCATAGAATGTCAGAGGCTGGAAGAGACCTCTAAAGCTGATCTGGTCCAATCCCCTGCTAGAGCAGGATCATCTAGAGCAGATCACACAGGAGCAGATCACACAGGAACACACCTAGGCAGATCTGGAATACCTCCAGAGAGGAAGAGTCCACAGCCCCCCTGGGCAGCCTGTTCCAGGGTTCTGCCACCCTCACAGGGAAAAAAAATCTTCCTTGTATTTAAATGGAACTTCCTATGCCTCATCTTCCACCCAATGCCCCTTGTCCTGGCACTGGGCATCACTCAGCAGAGCCTGGCTCCAGCCTCCAGACACTCACCCTTTATGTACTGATAACCATTGATAAGGTCACCTTTCAGTCTCCTCTTCTCCAAGCAGCACAGTTCCAGCTCCCTCAGGCTCTCCTCATAACAGAGATGCTCCATTCCCTTCACTATCTTCGTGGCTCTGTGCTGGACTCTCTCAAGCAGTTCTATGTCCCTCTTGAACTGGAGGGCCCAGAACTGGACACAGTACTTCAGATGTGGCCTCACGAAGGCAGAGCAGAGGAGCAGGAGAACCTCTCTCAACCTACTAACCACAGTCCTCCTAACACACCCCAGAATGGCATTGCACTTCTTGGCCACCAGAGCATATTGCTGGCTCAGAGTCAACCTCTCATCACAGAATCAAGCAGGTTGGAAGAGACCTCCAAGCTCAGCCAGTCCAACCTAGCACCCAGCCCTAGACAATCAACCAGACCATGGCACTAAGTGCCACATCCAGGCTTTTCTTGAACACCTCCCAAATCCTATTCCTCTTCACTGCCTTCCAACATTCTATGATCCGTGATTCTATGACTCCTCAAACTGCCTTGCTGCTGCAAACACTCCAATCTATTGCAGTACAGGCAAAAAAATGAGGCAATGTATTTCTTTCATCCATAGTTTTGCAACACAGCCTGCAATAGAGTTACACCTCAGGAATTGCTACTTAAACATCAGAATCTCTTGGATAAACCAGAAAAAAAAAACAAAAACAAAAACAAATATACTGTAGTGGGTTTGGGGTTTTTTTACATCTGTAGAATCATAGCATAATTGTGATGGTTGGGGTGAAAAATCACCCAGCCTAGACCCAGCTGATCTGGAAATTGAATGAAGCTTTATATATGCAGCTTAGCACATTATGCAAGCAGATAGTTACAATCTATGCAGCTATACACAGAAGCACACAAGTTAAAAAGCAGTACAGAAACACCACAGCCCTCCCAGAAACCAAAGTCCCCAGCAGGGGCTCCCAACCACCCTTCCACCTTCTTCCCACCCCTCTACCTTATCCCAGACTTTGCCTTACGTGCAACATGAGCTGTGAGGTTTAGCAAGGAGGGGTTAGAGAAGCAGAAGAATTAAATACACAGAAACAGAGAGAGAGAGACACAGTACAGACACCAGCTGTGACAGAGACTCACACTCTTCCCTATGTTTGTGTTTTATCCATCTCAGCAAGCCTATGAGTGAAGCAGACACCACCATTGCTTCCTTTTTACAGCCTATCATCTAATTTCTCTCACTAAAATATTCCTGTTAGCCTCAAACTAGCACACTCTGATACTTACTTTGCGCAGATCCCTTCTCATCCTTCCCTTCTCAAGACTAAACATCCCCAGTTCTCTCAGTCTTGTGTCACAGGAGAGAGATGCTCAAGTCCTGTGATCATCTATTTCACAATGTAGTCATAGTAAAGGCAGAATAGAGCTTACCTAAACGTGGCAACACCACACAAGCAGAAGGATTAGTCAGACAGCAAGTTAGGCTAGAGAGAGAAGTGCAGCCCAAAAGCCAGGGAGCAAAACTCTGTTATCTATTTTTGTGTTCTTGTTCTTATACACCTCAGCAAGAAAGAGTAGGGGATGCTCAGAGTGGAGAAGAGAAGGCTCCCAGGGGACCTTCTTGTGTCCTTCCACTATCTGAAGCAGGCCTACAAAAAAGCTGGGGAGGGACTTTTTAGTCTCTCAGGGAGTGACAGGACTACAGGAAAGGTAGCAAAGCTGGAGGTGGGGAGATTCAGACTGGACATGAGGAGGAAGTTGTTGGGCATGAGAGTGGTGAGATCCCGGAATGAGTTGCCCAGGGAGGTGGTGGAAACCTCATCTTTGAAGGTGTTTAAGGCCAGGCTGGATGAGGCTGTGGCCAGCCTGCTCTAGGGTAGGGTGTCTCTGCCCATGGCAGGGGGGTTGGAACTAGATGATCCTTGAGATCCCTTCTAACCCTGCCTGATTCTATGATTCTAAGCCTACAAGTGAAGTAGCCATTACCAATGTTTCCTTTTCACAGCCTATCATCTAAGGGTCACAGAGCATTGTAATAGGCTCCCTAGAGAGGTTGTGAGATCTACTTCTCTGGAGCCTTTCAAAGCCTGTCTGGATGTGTTCCTCTGTGATCTGTATTACATAGTATTGTCCTGCTCTGACAGGGGGGTTGGACTCAATGATCTCCTTGGGTCTCTCCCAACCCCTAACACTCTGTGATCCTGTGAATTCCTCTCACCAAAATATCCCAGCTAGGCTCAAACTAGCACAACAATAGAATGGTTTGGGTGGAGAAGGGACACTTAAAGGTCATCTAAGTCCAACCCCCCTCAATTTTTCTTTTCATAAATTACTCCTGCTGGCAAATTGCAGATTTCTCCCAGTGGCAGCCCAACACCCCTGGTATTTAAAATTCTCTACATTAAGCTGAAGTTTAGTAAAAAAAAAGTTAAGCTGATCATTTGATCTCTAATCACCTAATGCAAAAAAATCCCAGTGTTTGGTAATGACATCATACATAATCATAAGGCAAAATGGAATGCCATAGATCTGTTTTGCACCATTTCCCTTGGCCTTATTAATCAGAAGAGATTTCCGTGTGGCACTTGCTGTAGCTAATTCAACCCTTGCAGTCCCTTTTACAATTCATGATTTATCTCCACTTCAGGTTTTCACTATTCTGCCAGCTTTACAATAAATTCAGCCTGAAACCAGTTTCCTTTTACTTGCTCTATCATTTTAGATGTGTGCTTGGGTCATAACTAATTATAGAATCCCACAATGGTAGGGGTTGGAAGGGTTCTCTGGAGATTATCTAGCCCAATGCCCCTGCACTTCGGCCACAACAACCCCAAGCAATACTACAGGCTGGAGACAGAGTGGCTGGAGAGCAGCCAGGCAGAGAGGGACCTGGGGGTGCTGGTGGATAGTAGGCTGAAGATGAGGCAGCAGTGTGCTCAGGTGGGCAGGAGAGCCAATGGCATCCTGGGCTGGCTCAGGAGCAGTGTGGCCAGCAGGACAAGGGAGGTTATTCTGCCCCTGGGCTCAACAATGCTCAGGCCACACCTTGAGTGCTGTGTCCAGTTCTGGGCTCCTCCATTCAAGAGAGATGATGAGGTACTGGAAGGTATCCAGAGTAGAGCAATAAAGCTGGTGAGGGGCCTGGAGCACAGCCCTGCGAGGAGAGGCTGAGGGAGCTGTGGGTGTGCAGCCTGCAGCAGAGGAGGCTCAGGGCAGAGCTCATTGCTGGCTACAACTACCTGAAGGGAGGCTGTAGTCAGGTGGGGTTGGTCTCTTCTGCCAGGCAAGCAGCAACAGAAGAAGGGGACACAGTCTCAAGTTGTGGCAGGGGAGGTCTAGTCTGGATGTTAGGAGGAAGTTCTTCATGGAGAGAGTGATTTGCCATTGGAATGGGCTGCCCAGGGAGGTGGTGGATTCACCGTCCCTGGAGGTCTTCTAGAGAAGACTGGATGAGGCACTTAGTGCCATGGTCTAGTTGCTTGGCCAGGGCTGGGTGCTAGGTTGGACCGGATGATCTTGGAGATCTCTTCCAACCTGCTTGATTCTATGATTAAGCAGGGTCACCCACAGCAGCATTCCAAGGAAACTCCAGGAACCCACCAGAAAATGTCAGTTGTGGTGCAAAACTTCATCCTCTGTACAAAGCTTACTACATCGTCGGCTGTCAGTGTTGCTCTACTTCAGCCTCTCATGACTACTGCAGGCAGATTATAGAATCATAGAATCATTTTCACTGCATTCACCTTCTGTGGATTTCACAGAATTCACTTTCTGTGATTCTGTGCTCCACAACCTCCCAAGAGTTGTTCAAGGCCAGGTTGGATGAAGTCTCGAGGAACCTGTTCTAATGGGAGGTGTCGCTGCCTATGGCAGGGGGTTGGAACTGGATGAGCTTTGAGGTCCCTTCCAACCTGGTTGATTCTATGATTCTAAATTAAACTGCTCTTCCAATCTCAAAACCAAACTTCTTTTCCATAAGCCTGCTTCTGTTGAGCACCCCACCTCACCCCCTCCCAACCAGGAAGAGGAATATTCCTCCCAGCATAAACTCTTCAGGGTACAAACTGCTCCTGCATCTCCAGTCGCAATTACCCAGCGCATTGCAGCATTCCCCAAAACAAAATCATAATCTGCAGGCTGCAGAATGTGCTTCTCCAGCATAAAGCATCTGCTTTCACAGTTCATTAGAAGTTTCTTTTTTTTCTCTTATGGCTTTGTGGAGAACTTTATACATACCATTTAGAGCCAACAGGAAATTGCCATTTCCAAAGCCACAGTTTGAGCGCTTCTCAAATGCCACGGCAGACGCTCCTGCTGGTGGCTTTATCAGCTCATGCCCTGCTCCTGCTCTCCTTATTCTCTTGACAGACTTTCCTGCATACAAGAAATGGATGTTTCCTCTAATCTGGGGATGTTGGGTTTCACTCTACCTTTTTAACTGCTTCTTTTATGTTTTCTTCTACAGGCTGTTCAGCGCTATTTAGGCAGATGCCCAAACTAGTCCTAGAGGCTCATGAGTTCAGGACTGCCTTCTCTCTTCCATTAGGTGCCCAGGTGGCCAAGAAAGCCAATGGCAGCCTGGCTGAGATTAGAAATGCTGTGTCCAGCAGCAGCAGGGTGGTGATTGTCCACTTGGACTCTGCTCTGGTGAGGCCACACCTTGAGTGTTGTGTTTAGGTTTTGGCACCTCACTACAAGAGATGCTTTATACTTACAGCTTAACTCAACATACAAGCAGATAGTTACAATATTTACAGTCATAGGCAGAAGTATATAAGTTAAAGGTAATAGAGAAACAGAGCAGCCCTCCCAGAAACCAGAGTCCCCAGGAAGGGCTCCCAACCAGTAGCTTAACACAATATACAAGCAGATAGTTACAATATTTACAGTCATAGGCAGAAGTATATAAGTTAAAGGTAATAGAGAAACAGAGCAGCCCTCCCAGAAACCAGAGTCCCCAGCAGGGGCTCCCAACCACCCTTCCACCTTCTTCCCACCCCTCTACCTTATCCCAGACTTTGCCTTATGTGCAACATGAGCTGTGAGGTTTGGCAAGGGGAGGTTAGAGAAGCAGAAGAATTAGACACACAGAAACAGAGAGAGAGAGAGAGAGAGAGAGACAGCACAGACACCAGCTGTGACAGAGACTCACACTCTTCCCTATGTTTGTGTTCATGTTTTTATCCAACTCAGCAAGCCTATGAGTGAAGCAGACATCACCATTGCTTCCTTTTTACAGCCTATCATCTAATTTCTCTCACTAAAATATTCCTGTTAGCTTCAAACTCGCACACTCTGATACTTACATTGCTCAGATTCCCCTCAGCCTCCTCAAGACTAAACATCCCCAGTACTCTCAGTCTTGCATCACAGGAGAGAGATGCTCAAGTCCTGTGATCACCTATTTCACAATGTAGTCATAGTAAAGGCAGAATAGAGCTTACCTAAATGTGGCAATACACAGGCAGCATGGAAGCTCTGTCTGATGACAAGGCTCTCTCTCCCAAACTAATCTAGATTATTATATAAAGGACTGCTCCTTTTCTTTATCAATCCTCCACTTCTTGTGTGATCTCCAAGCCTTCAAAGGAAAGGTTTGGGATGGTTTTTTTTCCAGGTCATTACTCATGCTGTAGAAATGCATTAGCCCATGACTAGATCCTGAGGAGACTTTGCTGAAAACAGCCCAATTAGTTTACCACTTTGAAATCTGCTTAATTGGGGCTAAACTAATTTTATTTTTATGTCCTAATTTCTTGGATTGAGATGTCATGCAGTACTAAGTCAAGTATAGGATTTTAAGTACATTATGACAGCTCAGTAAGCTTTATCAGTCCCTTTAGCTCAGATCTTTGCTCCCAAAGCCTGAAATCTCAAAGCTAAGTGGCTGTTAAACTTCTCTTCCTATCTGTAATTTTCTATCATGGCCAGGGGCAAAGGCTCATGCTTATTTAAAATCAGTTTCACCTTACCTACAAATCAATGATGGATTAGATAAAGCAAGTTATGATTATTCAAAATGGAAATGTGAGGTAGGCTATGGGTTTGGTTTGGTTTTCTTTCTCATTCTATCATGTGGTTTCATGTTTGGTTTTGTTGGCTTGTTTTTTATCAAGCCTACTATCCTAGCAAACACTATTGTCTCTCAGGAATCATTGAATCACAGAATCAACCTCCAGGATCACAGTCCAACCTAGCACCCAGCCCTAGCCAGTCAACCAGACCATGGCACTAAGTGCCCCAGACAGGCTTTGCTTCAACACCTCCAGCCACAGAGACTCCACCACCTCCCTGGGCAGCCCATTCCAATGCCAATCACTCTCTCTGCCAACAACTTCCTCCTAACATCCAGCCTAGACCTCCCCTGGCACAACTTGAGACTCTGTCCCCTTCTTCTGTTGCTGCTTGCCTGGCAGAAGAGCCAAATCCCACCTGGCTACAGCCTCCCTTCAGGTAGCTGTAGACAGCAATGAGCTCTGCCCTGAGCCTCCTCTTCTCCAGGCTGCACACCCCCAGCTCCCTCAGCCTCTCCTCACAGAGCTGTGCTCCAGGCCCCTCACCAGCTTCGTTGCCTTTCTCTGGACCTATTCCAGCACCTCAACATCTCTCTTGAATTGGGGAGCCCAGAACCGGACACAGCACTCAAGGTGTGGCCTGACCAGTGCTGAGCCCAGGGGCAGAATAACCTCCCTTGTCCTGCTGCCCACACTGCTCCTGATCTCTGGAGATCCTTTTCATGGACTTCCAGAGATCAAATCCAATGCTTCTGCAAAGGAGGAGTGCTCAAGGCAGGAAGCACAGGAGCACATCCAGGCAGGTTTAGAATCCCTCCAGAGAAGGCAACTGCACAACCTCTCCTCTCTGGGCAGCTCCAGCACCCTTATAGCAAAAAGGTTTTTTTCTTGTATTGGGCTGTAACTTCCTCTGACTGATTTTCCATCCATTGCTTCTCATCCTACCACTGTGTATCACTGCAAAGAGACTGGCTCCATCCTCCTGACAGCCATCCTTCAGATATTTGCAGACTGTGATAAGGTTCCCTCTCAGCTTCCTCCTCTCCAGACTAAACAGCTCCAGGGCTCTCAGTCATCAAAAAAATAAGCTCTTATGACAAAACTACTTCTGGTTTTGAAGAGGTCCAGCTTTGAAAACAAGTGTCAGCAATATAATAATTATTTCTGAGTTAGTGAAGGAGAAGAGGTCTCTTCCAGGCAGGTTTTTTTATGCAATTAGAGAATCACAGAATGGTTTAGGCTGGAAGGGACCACAAAGCTCATCTAGTTTCCACCCCTCACCACAGCCAGGGACACCTCCCACTAGAACAGGTCACTCAAGACTTCATCCACCTTGGCCTTGAACACCTCCAGGGAGGTTGTGGAGGACAGAATCACAGAATATGCTCTTTGATGTGATTCTGTGATCCACAGCCTCCCTGGCCAACCTGTGCCAGTGTCTCACACTCTCACTGCAAAGAACTTCTTCCTAACGTCCTGTTTAAATCTCTCTTCTTCTCATTTAAACCCATTCCTCCTCATCCTGACATTACAAGACCTTGTCATAGTCCCTCTCTAGCCCTCTTGTAGGCCCCCTTCAGATACTGGAAGGCCACTCCAAGGTCTCCTATATTCTGTGATTCTGTCATCCACAGTCTCCCTGGAGGTGTTCAAGGCCAGTTTCGATGAGGCCCTGAGTGACCTGTTCTACTGGGAGGTGTCCCTGCCTATGGCAGGGGGTTGGAAATGGCTGATTTTTTAAGTCCCTTCCAACCTAAACCATTCTATGACTTGAAATCAGCAAAACAAATATTTGCCCCCAAATCCCATTTACAATATCCATGGAGAAAACAGCCAATCCTTCCAAGCTCAGCCTCTCTTATGCTTCATGATCACACCAAATGGGCAGCAGAATCTACTGCTAACTATGATAATGATTTATCTGGGTATTTTGTTCCTTTAATATGTTTTATCAATTGTCCTAGTTTAGCTAAGTAATTCTGTTAATTTCACTTTGGAGTTAATCTTCCTTCAAGAACTCTTTTTGCTGAACAGTAAGACCAGACTCAGCTGATGTATTTCTGCCTCTGCAAACTTTTGAAAGGGGGGTAAGAAAAAAAATAAATAAGGAAAAACAGAAAGAAAAACAACAAAAGTTTCTAGCACATCATAGAATCAACCAGGTTGGAAGAGACCTCCAAGATCATCCAGTCCAACCGAGCCATAAACTAGACCATGGCACTAAGTGCCCCAGACAGGCTTTGCTTCAACACCTCCAGGGACAGTGACTCCACAACCTCCCTGGGCAGCCCATTCCAATGCCAATCACTCTCTCTGGCAACAGCTTCCTCCTAATATCCAGCCTAGACCTCCCTTGGCACAACTTGAGACTCTGTCTCCTTCTTCTGTTGCTGCTTGCCTGGCAGAAGAGACCAACCCCATCTGGCTACAGCCTCCTTTCAGGTAGCTGCAGAGAGCAATGAGCTCTGCCCTGAGCCTCTGCTTCTGCAGGCTGCACACCCCCAGCTCCCTCAGCCTCTCCTCACAGGGCTGTGCTCCAGGCCCCTCACCAGCTTTGTCACCCTTCTCTGGACACCTTCCAGCACCTCAACATCTCTCTTGAATGGAGGAGCCCAGAACTGGACACAACACTCATGGTGTGGCCTGAGGAGTGCTGAGCACAGGGGCAGAAGAACCTCCCTTGTCCTGCTGGCCACACTGCTCCTGAGCCAGCCCAGGGTGCCATTGGCTCTCCTGCCCACCTGGGCACACTGCTGCCTCATCTTCAGCTCCTCTCTACCAGCACCCCCAGGTCCCTCTATGCCTGACTGCTCCCAGCCACTCTGTCCCCAGCCTTTAGCACTGCTTGGGGTTATTGTGGCCACCATGTGATCAATAGATACCAGCACCTTCATTTGTTAAATTAGTCCAAGGCTATTTCCCTTTTACTGTTGTATAAACAGGGAATCGAAGGGTAAAATAGTTAAAACTTAATGCTATAGTGCTAATGTGGCTTTTAAATCACGTCAGCAGCAATCACTGCATTATAATTAACAATTTATTGAACCAGCAATAAAATGAACATCACATTACTTCTTAAAGCAGCAGAATAAAATGGCTAATAAATAGCATAAGCCAGACAAATTGCAGAGTAATAGAAATTTTCTGAAGATTTATAGGCTGCAGAAAGATGGATGTGCTATTAGTGGGAGCTCCAATACTTGACAAAATTCTTTTGCAGAGACATAGTTACCATGCATGTCAGAGTTCACAAGTCTAAGTGGTTGATCCAAAGCTCAACTCACTGCCATTACAGTGGGAAACACTCATTACAAGGTTTTGTAACTGCAAGCAATGTGTACATTTTGCCAATGTTCAAAACTGCTACTGCCAGAAAGATACTAAAATATTTTATAAACTGTCAAATGACAAGTCTGCTGGCTGAAGCTGACTCGATTTTATACTTCACAGGCAGGAAAAAGAGATAAAAAGCAACTCCTGGGACCAATCCTGAGGTCTTCACTCAAGCAAAACTTGCCTTAGCTTCAATGACAAAAGAGTAGCCCAATGGAGATGGAACTGAATGTGTCCAGAGAAGGGCAACAAGGCTGGTGAAAGGCCTGCAACACAAACCCTATGAGGAGAGGCTGAGGGAGCTGAGGTTGTTTAGCTTGGAGAAGAGGAGGCTCATGGCAGAGCTCATTGCTGTCTACAGCTATCTGAAGAGAGGCTGTAGCCAGGTGGGACTGGGCTCTGCTGCCAGGCAACCAACAATAGAACAAGGGGACAGAGCCTCAAGTTGTGGCAAGGGAGGTCTAGGCTGGATGTTAGGAGGAAGTTGTTGGCAGAGAGAGTGATTGGCATTGGAATGGGCTGCCCAGGGAGGTGGTGGAGTTGCTGTCCCTGGAGGTGTTGAAGCAAAGCTTGTCTGGGGCACATAGTGCCATGGTCTGGTTGATTGGCCAGGGCTGGGTGCTAGGTTGGACTGGCTGAGCTTGGAGGTCTCTTCCAACCTGGTTGATTCTATGGGAGTGCTGGTGGATAACATCCATGGCACAGCAATGTGTCCTTGTGGCCAAGAAGGCCAATGGGATTCTGGGGTGTATTAGGAGGAGTGTGTCCAGCTGATTAAGGGAGATTCTCCTTTCCCTCTACTCTGCCCTGGTGAGACCTCATCCTGAATGCAGCCTTCAATTTTGGACTTCTCAGTTTAAGAGAGACAGAGATCTGCTGGAGAGGGTGCAGAAGAGGGCTACGAGTGTGATTAGGGGACTGGAGCACTGCCTGATGAGGAGAGGCTGAGGGACCTGGGGCTGCTTAGCCTGGAGAAGAGAAGACTGAGAGGGGAATTAAGAAATGTTTATCAATATCTGAGGGCTGGGAGTCCGGGGTGGGGGTGGGGAACAGGCTCTGCTCACTGCTTCCTGGGATGGGACAAGGAGCAATGACTGTAACCTGCAGCCCAGGAGGTTCTACTTCAACACAAGGGGGAATTTCTTTCCTGTAAGGGTCTCAGAGCACTGGCACAGGCTGCCCAGAGAGGTTGTGAAGTCTCCTTCTCCGGAGCCTTTCAAGGCCTGTCTGGATGTGTTCCTCTGTGATCTGTGCTAGATTCTGTGGTCCTGCTCTGGCAGGGGGGTTGGACTCAATGATCTCCTTGAGTCCCTTCCAACCCTTAATATTCTGTGAACATTCCCAAGTCACCAGGACTTGCTGCCTCTCAAAACGGCGGGATCGGGCTCGGTGTTATGAGGAAGAATTCACTGGGGAGGTAACACAGCTCCAGTGAAGCTGGAATCTCAGCTAAATACCTCACTCCTGTCAGAGCTGAGGTTACTGACAATGGAACAGTGTTGCCTTTTAAACGTTTCTGCTGTTAAAGTTGTGTTGTGATTCGTCATGTCAAAGTGTCTCTCTTATGTTCTTATTTCAGCATAACAGATGCAGTTTTACATGACATGTCACAACATGGAGCATCGACTGGAAAGAGTCTAAAAAAGATCCTTGATTCTTTTTTTTCCCCTTTTTGAGTAGTAAAATGACAAAAAAAAACCATCCCCAACATTCTGCATTTCGCTGACACGTGTGGCGAGGGAACTTGCTGCACAGACTTTGTGAGCACAGAGTACATTTAGTACCTGCAAGGAAAAAGGACTTTCCACCTTCAGTTTCCAATTGAAACACATCCACATCAACTGAGCCCTGTTCTGACTTCAAATGCATTGAACAGACACATTTTGAGGATGGAATTTGGAGCTCTCTCTGCAGTAATTAGCTGCCGAGGCAATGGTAAGCAGTTCTTAGTGCTGGTAAGAATGTGATGCCTTTAGAAGAATGCATTGCTTCCTGAAACCTTGAAGAGAAATTACACTTAGCTTACTGGTCAAAGATGTTGTTGATTACATAGGATCAGTCAAGGTTGGAAGGGACCACAAGGATCATCTAGTTCCAACTCCCCTGCCATAGGCAGGGACTTCTCACACTATATTGGGCTGTCTCGAGCCTCATCCAGACTGCTCTTAAACAGAGCCAGAGATGAGGCTTCCACCACCTCTCTGGGCAACCCCTTCCAGGGTTCTGTCCTCCACAACCTCCCTGGGCAACCTGTGCCAGTGCCTCACCACCCTCACTGCAAAGAACTTCCTCCTAACATCCAGTTTCAATCTCTTCTCTGCCAGTTTAAACCCATTCCTCCTCTTCCTGTCATTGCAAGACCTTGTCAGTAGTCCCTCCCCAGCCCTCCTGTAGCTCCCTTCAGACACTGGAAGGCCACTTCAAGGTCTCCTTAAAGCCTTCTCCTCTCCAGGCTGAACAGCCCTACCTCTTGCAGCCTGTCATCATAGCAGAGGTGCTCCAGCCCTCTGATCATCTAATCAGCAGAGGCCACCAATGTTCTGACAAACTTCTTTTT
This sequence comes from Pogoniulus pusillus, assembly GCF_015220805.1. Lineage (NCBI taxonomy): Eukaryota > Metazoa > Chordata > Aves > Piciformes > Lybiidae > Pogoniulus > Pogoniulus pusillus. The sequence continues at coordinate 3,917,246 of NC_087265.1, forward strand.
CTCCTAAACAGAAGAGCAGCATTTTTTGGGTCAAGGCAAAAATGATAAATAGAAGCCCCAGTGATGCATGAAAACACAACTCCAATCCTCCTGCATCTGTGCAGGTAGTGTAAAGTACTCATAACTGTCTAGAATTTCAGAATGAAATACACAAATAACTGAATCCGACTTCACTTCCAAGCTCTCCATTGCTGTATGAAGAATTTCCCTAACATCTTTTTGATGGTAAAATAGGATGCAAGGGGAATTAAGTTATGCCCAGGACTAAGCTTATCCTGTTTACTCAATGGGGCAGAGCTTCCATTTTCAGATGATGGCATTAGAAATATTTGGGTAGTTCTATAAATAAATGTGAGTATGAATCACACAGAATGTCAGGGGCTGGAAGGGACCTCCACAGCTCAGCCAGTCAAACCACCCTGCCAGAGCAGCATCACCTAGAGCAGATCACAAAGAAACACATCCAGGCAGGTCTTCAGTATCTTCAGAGAGAAGATATTTGTCCCCTGGGCAGCCTGATCCAGGGTTCTGTCACTCTCACAGGGAAAAAAATTCCTCCTCAGGTTTACATGAAACTTCCTATGCCTCAACTTTCACCCAGTGCCCCTTGTCCTGTCATTGGGCATCACCCAGCAGTGCCTGGCTTCAGCCTCCTGCCACTCACCTTTACATATTGATAACCATTGATGAAGTCACCTCTCAGTCTCATCTACTCCAAGCAGCACAGCCCAAGCTCCCCTCATAACAGAGATGTTCCATTCCCTTCATCATCTTTGTGGCTCTGCACTGAACTCTCTCAAGCAGTTCTATGTCCTTCTTTAACTAGGAGGCCCAGACTGGACACAGCACTTGACATGTGGCATCACTAGGGCAGAGTAGAGGGGCAACCCACTAGCCACAGCCCTTCTAATACACCCCAGAATGGCACTGGCTCTCTTGGCCACAAGAGCACGCTGCTGGCTCATGGTCAACCTCCTATCAACTAGGACCCCCAAATCCTTTTCCCTTTTGCTGCCTCCCAACAGATCATCTTTTTTTTTGTTTGGGTTTGCATTTTGGTTAGCATTTTACTTCTAGAATGTGTTCTATATGCAATGATCTGCAGCCTAAGACATGGACAGACAGATATTGGTGGCATCAAAAGGTATTGCAGCTCAGTAGATGTTAAATCATAGAATCTCAGAACCATCAAGTTTAGAAAAGGCTTCTAAAGATCACCAAGAGCAATTTTCATGCCAACACCACCATGCCCACTAAAACATGTCCCAGAGGGCCATGTCTACACATTTTTTAACACCTCCAGTGACTTAATAATTCTCTGGGCATGATGTTCCACTCCTGGACCACTCTTAGTAGATAAATTTCTTCTTATATTCAACCTAAGCCCCACCCTGGTGCAACTTGAGGCTCTTTGCTCTTAGAATGGTTTAAGTTGGAAGGGACCTCAGAGATCATCCAGTTCCAACCCCCTGCCATACACAGGGACACCTCCCACTAGAACAGGTTGCTCAGGGCCTCATCCAACCTGGCCTTGAACACCTCCAGGGAAGTTGTCGAGGTTCCATAGAATTATAGCATCAATCAAGGTTGGAAGGGAGCACAAGAATCATCTAGTTCCAACCCCCCTGCCATAGGCAGGGACACACTACCCTAGAGCAGGCTGCCCACAGCCTCATCCAGCCTGGCCTCAAACACCTCCAGGGATGGGGCCTCAACCACCTCCCTGGGCAACCCATTCTTCTCCCTGGGCAAATCATTCCAGGCTCTCAGCACTCTCATGGTGAAGAGCTTCCTCCTTATGTCCAGCCTGAATCTCCCCACCTCCAATTTTGCTCCATGCCCCCTAGTCTTAACAGTACCTGGAGATAGTCAAGGCGAGGCTAGACAAGACTGGACAAACTAATCTAGTTGAGGACACCCCTGCTTACTCCAGTGGGGTTTGGACTAGATGAACTTTGGAGATCCCTTCCAACCCACACCATTTTATGATCCTATGAAATCATTTCTCCAAAGTATGGAATGACATATAGCAAAGGCTTCTTATGTTGGGTTCCAGAAAGCTGCAGTTTCTTACCCAGTCAAGTCAAAGGCTTTACCAAAGGTACAATTTCTAGTGACACAAAGTCACAGAATCACAACCCCACCTGGATACAACCTCTCTTCAGGCAGTTGTAGACAGCAATGTGGTCTGCCCGAGCCTCCTTTTTTCCAGGCTAAACAACCCCAGCTGCCTCAGCCTTTGCTTTTCACAAGGCAATCACAGAAACTTAGCATGGTGGAGGTTGGAAGGAACCTTTGAAGATCATCCAGTCCGATCTGCCTGCTGAAGCAGGACCACCCACAACTGCTTACCCTGGATCACAATGTCAGAGAGTCACAGAATTTCTTAGATTGAAGAAAACCTTCAAGCTCCTTGAGTCCAATCATTATTTTCACATTGATGAGCCCTTGACTGAACCAACCCCCTCAGCACAACATCTGATCACAATGAATTGCTATGCTTGGAAAGGACCACCAGCATCGTCCAGCCCAGCCTCCATCCCAGCATCCTTCATCACTACACCACAGCCTCAAGCACCACATCCACTCTCCTTTTAAACACATCCAGGGATGGTGACTCCACCACCTCTCTGGGCAGCTCATTCCAGTGCCTGACCACCTGCTCAGTAAAGAACTTCTTCCCAACAGCCAACCTAAACCTCCCCTGATGCAACCTGAGGCCATTTCCTCTTGTCCTATCATTAGTAATTTAGAAGAGACCAGCTCCAGCCTCACTACAGCCTCCTTTTAGGTAGTTGTAGAGGGCAATAAGGTCCCCTCTCAGCCTCCTCTTCTCCAGACTAAACAACCCCAGTTCCCTCAGCCTCTCCTCATAGGCCATGCTTGCCAGAGCCCTTCCCAGCCTCCTCACCCTTCTCTGCACCCACTCCAGCACCTCAATGTCCCTCCTGTACTGTGGTGACCAGAACTGGACACAGTAGTTGAGGTGTGGTCTCACGAGTGCTGAGTACAGGGGCACGATCGCCTCCCTACTCCTGCTGCTCACACTATTGCTGATACAGGCCAGGATGGTGTTGGCCTTCTTAGCCACCTGGGCACACTGCTGGCTCATGTTCAGCCAGCTGTCCACCAACACCCCCAGGTCCTTTTCTGCCAGGCAGCTCTCAAGGCTGGGACAAGTCAGGGACAAGCATCTCCAAATTCAGCATGGAAGCATCTAACTGGCCATAACTTAGCTTTCTGACTGAAACAGCACACACTGCAGTGACAAACACCTATTAAAAGGGCATGCAGAGAATATTTTATGACCAAAAAAGCACCTCTTGGGGAAGTGCCTTAAGAGGAGTTTGAGTTAAAAGAGCATTTCTTTACTAAGATATGAGTTCACTGAGGGGAGAGAAAGGAGATTTTTTTTTTTTAAGATGATCAAGTGATAGGTTGTCTTAATAAGAAGTTTCATTAAATCTTATTAAATCTGCCCCAGTCACTTTGAAAACTTAATCAGGACCGTTGCATTTCTGCAGTTTAGACAAGTCAGCTCTTTCTGAGGTGAGCAAATGTTCCTTCTGCTGCCAACTTGTGCCCCAGAATCTCAGAAAGAAAAAAAAAAGACAAAAAAACAACCAAAACAACAAAACAACAACCACCATCACCCCCAACATAAAGTTCCCACTAACACATATCCCTTCACCATAAGAGTGGGGAGAGCCTGCAGTGGGTTGCCCAGGAAGGTGGTTGAGGCCCCATCCTTGGAGGTAGAATCATAGAATCAATCAAGGTTGGAAGGGACCACAAGGAGCACCTAGTTCCAGCCCCCCTGCCATGGCCAGGGACACCTCACACTAGATCAGGCTGGCCAGAGCCAGATGTTTAAGGCCAGGATGGATGAAGCTTTGGCCAGCTTGATCTAGGGTAGGGTGTCCCTGGCCATGGCAGGGGGGCTGGAACTAGATGCTCCTTGTGGTCTCTTCCAACCCCAACTGATTCTATGATTCTAAGTAGCTCAATACTAACACCCACCAATTTATTAGGGATATAAACAATTAATATTGGTTCTGAGCCCCAGTTATTGGACAGTAACACCAGACTGCTAAATCCAATCCACAGTTCACACTCAAAAAGCACAAAGTAAGATGCCCATGTTCTAGCTAAGCATGAGTAAAGCCACTGGGGGAACATACCCAGACCAGCAGGACTTCAAATCATCTTCCTGGTTGCCTACATGCAGACAAGACACCAGAGGAACAAAAAATCACCACTGCCTTGGATTGGTGATATTATTACTGATATTAGCTTGTGCTATTGAACAACTCATCTTGTGTCAAAAGCATGGAATGTGGTGTTTACTCCTCACAGCATTCCAGAGGAGGCTGTGCTGGAAACAGCAACTTGCTGTTGCATTGAGAATTGTCATTTAGGCAACTTCAGAGAGAGAGAGAGACACGAGGGAAGTGCTCTGCAGAGGGAATGGATACAGCACACAGGAATAGAGAATTTGGCAATGTGATTCACAGCACAGAAGAAAAACCTCAGACAAAAAAAGAATTGCAAATGCTCATCCTCATTCAGCAGTGCAGGTGCAGAGCATCCTTTAAATTCCAGGAAACAACAGAACCAAAAGAGAAAAGGAAGAAATAGCTCAATGAAGCCAGATTATCCTCATTTGTGATCCTGATTGTACTTACCTCTGTGGCTACAGAAAAGAAGACGTATCATTAAATCCAACCCAGCCAGCATACTAATCCCATGCCTTAGAGAGGACAAAAACCTAGCTTTAAATTGGCCAACTTGACAGCAATGGCACAAACCCCTCCCTAGAAGGACTGGGTTAGCTCAGCAGGTGAAACCAGTGCTGGCTGTCAGGTGGTGGTCGTGGTGGAGGTACCTTCTCAGTGCTTAAAAAGAAACTGGTGTGAACTATAAAGACATGGAGCCTCACAGAACCACTGTGCTTCAGAAGTTCTTGTTAATGCTATTTAACAACAAGGCCAGCTGCTGCCCACCCCTAGAATCACAGAATGTCAGGGGCTGGAAGGGACCTCCACAGTTCATCCAGTCCAGTCCCCTGCCAGAGCAGGATCACCTAGAGCAGAGGACACAAGAACACATCCAGGCAGCTCTGGAATATCTCCAGAGAGGGAAACTCCACAACCTCCCTGGGAAGCCTGCTCCAGGGTTCTGTCACCCTCACAGGGAAAAAATTCCTCCTCAGGTTTACATGAAACTTTCTATGCCTCAGCTTCCACCCACCACCTGTCCTATCACTGGGCATCACCCAGCAGAGCCTGGCTCCAGCCTCCTGGCACTCACCTTTACATATTTATAGCCATTGATGAGGCCACCTCTCAGTCTCCTTTTCTCCAAGCAGCACAGGCCCAGTTCCTGAGGCTCTCCTCATAACAGAGATGTTCCATTCCCTTCATTGTCTTTGAGGTTCAGTGCTGGACTCTCTCAAGCAGTTCTGTGTCCTTCTTGGACTCAAGGGCCTAGAAATGGACACATTACTGCAGATGAAGCTTCACCAGGGCAGAGTGGAAGGGCAGGAGAACTTCTCTCAACCTATTAGCCGCAGCCCTTCTGATACACCCCAGAATGGCATTGCCCCTCCTGGCCACAAGAGCACGCTGCTGGCTCATGGGCAACCTCCCATCAACCAGGACTCCCAGATCCTTTCCCTTTTGCTGCCTCCCAACAGCTCAGTCCCCAGCCTACCCAGCTCCCTGGGGCTGCTCTTTCCCAGCTGCCAGACTCTCCCCTTGCCCTTGCTGAATTCCATTCAATTCCTCCCTGCCCACCCCTGCAGCCTCTCCCAGTCTGGCTGAATGGCAGCACAGCCCTCTGCTGTGGCAGCCACTCCACCCAGTTTGGTGTCATCAGCAAATGCCAAAGCAAAGAATCCAGGCCAGGCAGTACATAGCAGCACAGAATCACAGAATGGTCTGGGCCAGAAGTGACCCCTAGGGGTCATCCAGTCCAGCCCCACTGCAGTCAGCAGGGACATCATAGAGACACAGAATCAACCAGGCTGGAAGAGACCTCCAAGCTCAGCCAGTCCAACCTAGCACCCAGCCCTGGCCAATCAACCAGACCATGGCACTAAATGTCCCATCCAGGCTTTGCTTGAACACCTCCAGGGACAGCGACTCCACCACCTCCCTGGGCAGCCCATTCCAATGCCAATCACTCTCTCTGACAACAACTTCCTCCTAACATCCAGCCTAGACCTGCCCTGCCACAGCTTGAGACTATGTCCTCTTGCTGCTTGCCTGGCAGAAGAGACCAACCCCATCTGGCTACAACCTCCTTTCAGGTAGACAGCAATGAGCTCTGCCCTGAGCCTCCTCTTTCCCAGGCTCTGTGTGGCCTCTGCATCAACCAAAAAACAGAGGGGTACAAACGCCTCAAGCAAGCAACTCTTTTCATCCCTTGCAGCCCCTCACACCCTCTGGTTCTGTGTGATCTCCTCAAGGGACCGGCTCAGCCTCCCTGCACAAGAAACTGAGGCCTGTGTTACACTGCAATCTTCACCCGATGCATGTTAAAACCATTTCTGCTCTTGAATTTGGGTGTTGTAGAAGATCTGGGCATGCAGCACCCCTCACAGACAGGCAGGCACAAGGGGACTGTCATGGAGAGTAACAGAAGCCCTCAGCAGGCCTCCCTGTTGTGAAAGTTATAGTGTCTCACATTAATGCTAAGAGCATTGCAAAACCAAAACAGTCCTTCAGCCCCATGAGAAAGTCTCTCCCTAGTCGAGATAAAAGGTAAACATTGGCCACTGCTTTCCTAACTGTTGGCCTTGCTCCTCATACCCGCTCCACACTGCAGTGGGGTTTGGACTAGATGAACTTTGGAGATCCCTTCCAACCCACACCATTTTATGGTCCTATGAAATCATTTCTCCAAAGTATGAAATGACATATAGCAAAGGCTTCTTATGTTGGGTTCCAGAAAGCTGCAGTTTCTTACCCAGTCAAGTCAAAGGCTTTACCAAAGGTACAATTTCTAGTGACACAAAGTCACAGAATCACAACCCCACCTAGATACAACCTCTCTTCAGGCAGTTGTAGACAGCAATGTGGTCTGCCCCGAGCCTCCTCTTCTCCAGGCTGGTGTGGGCCGAGCTTGGGGTGGTCTTAGAAATCGTTTTGGTAGGAATTCTCCAATGGTATGGATTGGTTATGACTTTGTGCCAGTCTGTAAGAACAATGTAGAATAGCCTGGGCTGGAGGGTTACACCTCTTTGAGCATTATAAAATGGTGTGCCAGCCTGGATCAGGAGCTGCTGGTACCTGCTGGTACCTGCTGCTGCCTGCTCGCTCGCCTGCCTGGCTCCTGCCGCGGTGACCTCTCGCTCCTGACCGGCCCTGCCCGACGAGGGGCCCGCAGAGGCCTGAACCCGCTTGGGCCCGATCCTGACGCACAAAGGGACACTGCCCAAACCTCGAACCCTGCTGATCTGAGCTGCTGAACAGTGAGTAACCCAGAGAAAGGACTCCTCACCTAAAGACTGAGTAACTGTAAAGACTCAAAAGAACTCTAAGGAAATCACAGACTCTCCTTTAGCTGCTATTTTCTGAACTGTTATTCTCCAGCTTCAAACCCAAAAGAACTCAGGTGGGGAGTTTAGTTCGGGAGGGGATCTCCGTGTTTGAGCCATAAATCACTTGAACTATACAAGTGAGCCTTTGCGTATTTTCCCCCACCACCTCCCAAACTACCGTCCATGACAGGGACACAGGCTGAGGTGGTGCCAGGGGAGGAACAGGCTGCGTGTCCCCACCAGCACAGCTAACTCCAGGCCCTGGCAAGCCTCACCTGGAATGTCTCCAGGGAAGAGGCTTCTACCGCCTCCCTGGGCAACCTGTTCCAGTGCTCCGCCACTCTCACAGTAAAGAACTTGTTCCTAACATCCAATCTCAACCTGCTGTTCTCAAGCTGGAACCCATTGTGCCTTGTCCTGTCACTGTAGGCCTCTGTAAACAGCTTCTCTCCACCCTTCCTCTAGGCCTGGCAGGGACCAGCAGGCTGCTGTTAGGTCCCCTTGGAGCCTTCTCCTCTCCAGACTGAACACCCCCAGCTCCCTCAGCCTGGCCTCAGAGCAGAGCTGCTCCAACCCTCAGATCATTTTCATGGCCCTCCTCTGTATCTGCTCCATCAGGTCCATACCCTTCCTATAATGAGGGCTCCAGAACTGGGTGCAGTGCTCCAGGTGAGGTCTCACCAGAGCAGAGTAAAGTGGCAGAATCTCCTCCCTGGCTCTGCTGGCCACACTTCTTTTGATGCAGCCCAGGGTATGATTTGCCCTCTGGGCTGCAAGCCATCTGGGATTCAAGACTCCTATCTGCTTTAATTTTCTCTTTACTGCCTAAGCCACACCAAGAGTTGACTTTTCTTTCAAGAAAGGAAGCATCTGCTCACGGAGCTGCACAGCTCCTGCAATGGTCTCATACCTGCAGCCAGTGCAAAGGGCAGCAAGCTGGGGACCACCAACTAAACCACTGCTTACAACTTGTCCACAGCATTCCCATGCTAAGGACAGCTTGATGGAAGCAAAGGAGGAGGAGATGTGTGTGCCTCAAGGGCAGAGATAAGTAATTCCCTTCCAATGGCCGTTCCCTCACCAAAGGGAAACAGAGAGGGTTTCCATGTCACAGAACCACAGAAACATGCAAGTTGGCAAAGCCCCTCAAGATCACCAAGTCTATCCTACAACCCTGCTCTGCAAGATTCACCTTAAACCACAGCCCTAAGCACCACATCCAAACAACCCTTAAACACATCCAGGGTTGGTGACTCCACCACCTCCCTGGGCAGATCATGCCTTTAAGGTGTACAAAACACTGGGTGAGAGAAGTCTTCCAGCAGTAACTCAGAGAGTTACTCATGGGGCTTCCAAGTGAGCTGCAGAGCCCTTGGAAAACCACCTTCACATCAAACAGCTTTTCATGTGGAACCTCGAGGTTTATACCACGTTAAAAGGTCTCCATTTCTTCAGATGGGCAAAGCTGTGGAACACAAGCAGCATGGAAAATCAAGGATCATTATCATGAGAGCATAGAATAATTTACACAGTCACAGGAACAGCCAGGTTGGCAAAGCCCCTCAGGATCAACAACGCCAACCTAGAGCCCTACTCGACAAGAGTCACCTTAAACCATACCCCCAAGCACCTCATCCAAACAACCCTTAAACACAGCCAGTGTGGGTGACTCCAGCACCTCCCTGGGCAGCTGATTCCAGTCCCTGACCACTCTCTCTGTGGGAAACTTTCTCCTAATGTCCAATTCTAAACCTCTCCAGTCTCAGCTTGAGGCCATTCCCCCTTGTTCTATCTCTAATGACCTGTGAGATGAGACCAGCAGCAGCCTCTCCACAATGTCCTTTCAGGTAGTTGTAGACAGCAATGAGGTTTCCCCTCAGCCTCCTCTTTTTTTCCAACTAAAGAGGAGGTTTAGGTTGGAAAAGGAGGAAGTTTATGTTGGGAAAGACATTTTAAGATCATAAATCCCAGCTGTTAACCCAATACCACCAGGTCACCACCTCAGCATCACACCAACATGACTTAAACCCCTTCAGGGATGGAGACTCCATTGCTTCAATGGGCAGCCTGTTCCAGGGCTGGACAACACTGCTGGAGAAAAAAAATTCTTCCTAATATCCAACCTGCACCTTCTCTGGTGCAACTTGAAGCCATTTCCTCTTTTCCTATCACTTGGTCATTTAAGAGAAGAGACCAACAACAGCCAAACCTCCACACCTGGGCGGGCTGGTGGATACGAGCATTTGCATCCTGTGTGTGGTCCAGCATGAGGCTGGCCTGCCAGCTGTGAGGATAAACAACCTGAGTCAGCTGCCACTAAATAAAGATGGGACTTCACTGATAGAAGTGGACACTAGACTGGAAAATGTGACATCTTCTGTTCAGATGCAGCTTTTACACAGTCCAGAAAGGCTTCAGGACCAGTCCTACAGACACTTCACAGAATCACAGAACATTAGAGATCGGAAGGGACCTCCAGAGATCACCTGGTCCAAAACCCCTGCCAAGGCAGGATCCCCTAGGGTAGTCTGCATGAGAATGCATGCAGGTGGGTTTGGAAAGTCTGCAGAGAAGGAGACTCCACAGCCTCTCTGGGCAGCCTGCTCCAGGGCTCTGGCACCCTCACTGCAAAGAAGTTTCTCCTCAGGTGGAGCTGTGACTTTCTCTGTTCCAGTTTGTAGCTGTTGCTCCTTGGCTTATTGCTGCTGACCACTGAAAAGAGCTTGGCCCCAGGCACTTGACCTCCGCCCCTCAGAGATTTGTACACACTGATCAGATCTCCTCTCAGCCTTCTCTTCTCCAGACTGAACAGTCCCAGGGCTCTCAGTCTCTCTTTGCAGGCAAGATGCTCAAGTCCCCCACTCATCCTCATGATTCTCCAGTGGACTCTTTCTAGCAGGTCCCTTTCTCTCCTGAACTGGGAAGGCCAAAATGTGACACAGAATCATAGAATCATAGAATCAACCAGGTTGGAAGAGACCTCCAAGATCATCCAGTCCAACCTAGCATCCAGCCCTATCCAGTCAACCAGACCATGGCACCAAACGTCTCATCCAGTCTTTTCCTGAACATCCCCAGAGGTTCTCTTTTGGAGACATCCTACAAGGCCATCCATCCTGTGATGCCTGTTGGAACAAACTCATACTTCATGAAGGTCTCTGGGTGCATTTGAATTCCATAAAGACCAAAATAATGCAAAATGAAAGAAAAAAAAAAAAAAAAACAAAAAACAAATCCTCCCTCCCAAAAGAGTCTTGGAGATCCAAATTTACTGACTGATATAGCAAGTTTCACTAAACAGAAAGGCAGTAATTTAATAATCTTAGCATAGCACTTTTCAGGAAGGAAAATTAACTAATTCATTATCACTTATAATTTGCTGAGGCATAGCTGCCATATTTGTAAAATCAGCAGGTTCAGGAGGGGGAGAATCAAAAAAGGAGGGAAAAAAAAAAAGGAAAAAGCAAGTTTTTTTAATGAATGCTTTCTTTTCCCCCCTCCCTCCACTTCCCAGGTCCATAAATGAGACAATTCCTTAGCTCCCTCTAGTGCCAGCTCCCTCAAATAAATTCCCCGGGACTGACTGCAGTCACCAACGGCAGCAGAGGAGCAGATTAAAAATTCACTCAGCAATAATTAACTGGTGAAGCCTCCAAGGATTCTGTAAATTGCCGTGAACTAAAGCACAGTTCAACTGGTGCCACAATTGCAAAGAAAGGGCAGATGGAGGCGCTTTTTTCTCCCTCCTCACTTTCTTCCTGTCTTTCTTCCTTTCTTCCTCCCTCTCTCCTTCCTTCTCTTCCTTCCCTCCTTCTTTCCTTTCTTCCTTCCCTCACTCCTTCATTTTCTTCCTTCCCCTCCCTCCTTTCTTCTCCTCCCTCCTTCCTTCCCTTCCTCCCTTCTTTTTTCCTTTCTTCCTTCCCTCCCTCCTTCTTTTCCTCCTTTCTTCCCTCCTTCTTTCCCTCTTTTCTTCATTCCCTCTCTCCTTTCCTTGCTTCCCCTTCGTTCTTCCTTCCCTACCCTCCATCCTTCCCTCCTTCTTTCCTTCCTTCCCTCCTTCTTTCCTTCCTTCCCCTCCCTTCTTCCTTCCCTACCCTCCCTCCTTCCTTCCCTCCTTCTTTCCTTTCTTCCTTCCCTCCTCCTTTCCTTTCTTCCTTTCCTCCTTCACTGCCTCCTTCCTTTTTTTCCTTACCTCCTTCCCTTCCCTCCCTCCCTCCTTCCTTCCCTTCTTCCTTTCTTTCTTTTGCAACAAAAACATATGACACCAATGACCTCTGCTATGCAGACAGGCTGAGGGAGCTGGGGTGGTTCAGCCTGGGACAGAGGAGGCCCCATGGAGACCTAATAACAGCCTGCCTGTACCTCAAGGGGGCTACAGGAAGTACGGGGAGAGGCTTTACAAACACCCAAGCGGCTGACAAAGCCAACGGCATCTTGGCTGGGCTTGGAAATAAGGTGGCCAGCAGTAGCAGTGATTGTCCACTTGGACTCTGCTCTGGTGAGTTCACAGCTTGAGTGTTGTGGTCAGTTTCGGGAATCTCATTATTAAGAGGGATGTGGAGGTGCTGGAGCCAGTGCAGAGGAGGGCAATAAAGCTGGGGAAGGTCTTGGGGAATAAATCTTATAAGGAGTGACTGAGGGAGCTGGGGATGGTTAATGTGAAACAGAGGAGGCTGAGGGGAGAACTATAGAATCAACCAGGTTGGAAGAGACCTCCAAGCTCAGCCAGTCCAACCTAGCACCCATCCCTGGCCAATCACCTAGACCATGGCACTAAGTGCCCCAACCAGGCTTTGCTTCAGCACCTCCAGGCACAGCGACTCCACCACCTCCCTGGGCAGCCCATTCCAATGCCAATCACTCTCTCTGACAACAACTTCCTCCTAACATCCAGCCTAGACCTCCCCTGCCACAACTTGAGACTGTGTCCCCTTGTTCTGTTAACAAGAGACCTCATTTCTGCCTGCAGCTACCTGAAAGGAGGTTGTGGAGAGGTTGATGCTGGTCTCTTCTCACAGGTAAACAGTGACAGAAAAGCTGAGACTGGGTAGATTTAGACAGGACGTTAGGAAACAGTTTTTCCCAGCAAGAGTTGGTCAGGCATTGGAATGAGCTGCCCAGGCAGGTGGTGGAGTCACCCACCCTGGATATGTCTAGAAGTCACTTGACTGTGGTGCTTGGGGATATGGTTTAGGGTGAGCCTTGTAGAGTAGGGGTATGGGTTGAACTTGGTGATCCTGAGGGGCTTTGCCAACCTGGAATGTTTCTGTGATTCTGTGATCTCAGCAACACTGAGATCACCTCTGGGGAAAACCACCTCAAAGTTTTCTCACCCAGTGCCTCCGACCACACTGCCCTGTACCCTTTTCCAGACTGTTCCAGTTGTACTTCTCTGCTGTTTGGGGTAGAGCAGTCCATGTCAAAGCAGCTGTGACTACTTAGGGAAGGAGAGTCAGCTTTCTTCAAACACCAGCCTTAGGCTGCTGTGTAGAAACTGAACTATGTGCATTAGCTAAAGCTAACCTTTGTGAAGAGTGTGAAGGAAAAGGTTGTCCACCAGCTCTCAGTGGCTTGCTCAGACTTCAGTCACCTTTCCACAGCAAAGCCAAGTCTTGATTCCAGGCTGAAATGGCCTCATTTCAACTGCCAAATATTACTGCCTGACAAGTCAAAAACTGCACAAAACCTCCAAACATCAGCCAGCATCTTTCCATTCCAAAGCACCTCAAAAGGCAATCAGGGTCACCTCCAAACCATCAAGACATGAAGGCTGACCCTCCTTAAACCTCCCATGGTAAGGCTCATTTACAAAACCAACTCTTCCTATTTGTAGCCCTCCTGTGAACTCTTGTCAGCAAGTTCAGGTTCCTCCTTGAAGTGCAAACACTGGAAATAAAAGAGCAGCCTTGAAGCCCTCTCTACACAGCTCACTACCTCTGGGTGATAGTCCCCCTTTTGTAATTCAGGGATTGCATTAAGCTTCTGGAGCAGGCTGATGTGAACCAGCTGGCTGAGAAGGTCCCCAGGAGGCCTGAAGCTCCTGATGTCACTGAGCCAGGGCAGTGCCCCACACTGCCATGTTTTGCTTGCAGATACATCTCCTTGCTCTTGGCTGCAATGAAACAAAAAACTGTGGAACACCACATCCAAGATAGATGTTAAAATACCCACAGCAGCTCATAGAGTTTTCACCTCATTCCTTTAAGATTCTTGATTAGAAGTCACCTGGGAAAATAAACATTTTCCTTTTCAACAGACAATGGCTCATAGGTAGGAAGTTTTCATGTTTCATCCAAGCTTGCCTTTTATTTTCTTCTCCCATTTCTTTTCATCAAAAGGTTAATAGGGATTGATTTTATTGCTCCACTCATAGAATCTACCCTTCCAAATGTCAGTAGTCTTATCAATACCATGCCAAGGCATCTCCATCTCCCCTGTTATTGCCCTTTAGTTGAGGGGAGACCTAAAATAGGGGACATGTAAATTAAGTGTATGACAGTAAATAGGCCACAGTGGATGAGGCACTTAGTGCCATGGTCTAGTTGATTGGACAGGGATGGGTGATAGGTTGGACTGCATGAGCTTGTTAGGTCTCAAACCAGGAAGGAAAAAAACCAAAAGGAAAAGAAAACAAGCAACAAAACCAAACAACCTAAGAAACAGTCAAGGCTGGAAGGGACCACAAGCGTCAGCCAGTTCCAACCCCCCTGCCATGGCTAGGGACACCCTACCCTAGAGCAGGCTGCGCATAGCCTCATCCAGTCTGGCCTTAAACATATCCAGCAATGAGACCTCACCATTCCAGGCCCTCACCACTCTCATGCTGAACAACTTCCTCCTCATGGCCAGTCTGAATTCCTCACCTCCAGCTTTGCTCCATTCCCCCCAGTCCTGTCACTACCTTATAACCTAAAAAGTCCCTCCCCAGCTCTTTTGTAGGCCCCTTCAGATACTGGATTGACACAAGGAGGTCACCTCGCAGCCTCCTCTTCTCCAGACTAAACAGCCCCAACTCTTTCAGTCTATCCTCGTAGGAGAGCTGCTCCAGCCCTCTGAGCATCCTCGTGGCCCTTTTCTAGACACACTTCAGCATCTCCACATCCCTCTTGTAACAGGGGCTCCAGAACTGGACAGAAACTGATGAAAACCAAACAAGAAGCCAAACCAGACCAAAGAAAAGAAAAAAGAAAACATCCAAGAAACAACTCCCCCCAAACAAATGCAAAGAAAAGCAAGAAACCAAAGATCAAGAAACCAAAGATCAAGAAACCAAAGATCAAGAAACCAAACAATGCCCCAACCAAACCACAACCCAATCTTCACTGAGAGAGTCATTGGCTACTGGAATGGGCTGCCCGGGGATGTAGTGGAGTTGCCATCCCTGGAGCTGTTCAAGGCAGGATTGGACGTGGCACTTGGGTTGGACTTGATAATCTATGAGGTCTCTTCCAACCTTGATGATGATACTGTGATACTGATACTGTAACCAAATCCCAACCCTCCTCACAAAAAAAATCCAGCAGTGACATTGGGTAAATGAAATAGAGATGAAGTCAACATGCCAGGCTCACAGCAGTGTTCTCCAGGAGCTAAACTGATGAAGTGCTGAACATAATTGTATTAAAAAGAAAGGTGCATCACAGACAAATTGTACAGCAGTAATTTCATACTGTTTTTTCCCCCCTCTCCTTTCCCCAGCTCTCTCACAGCACCTGATGCTAAGTAGAAAGATGATTAGCCACAAACTAACCCACCACAGAATTATTCTCACTATATATTTGTGCAATGAAGAGCTAATGGGAATTATGCAGATTGCATTTTCCTTTCCTGCTGAAGGCAACCAACCTTCACCACCCATAGCAAAATGAGTGCAGAACTCAGCTGGGGCAGAACAAGGCAGGGTTGATTTTTGTTTCCAAGCCTCTTGTTGATCATTTCAAGACTTTAAGACATCTCTACTTGTGTTTCTTTTTTTAACATGTATGCCAAGCAGTCCAGTATCATTTTTAGAGGTGGACAAAATTCTTGGTGTATTTTCATAGTTTTACATAATGCTGAGGCTGTGCAGCCTGCAGAAGAGGAGGTGCAGGGGTGACCTCACTGCTGTCTACAACTAGTTTGGAAGACATCTCTAAGCTCATCCAGTCCAACCTAGCACCCAGCCCTGGCCAATCAACCAGACCATGGCACTAAGTGCCTCAGCCAGGCTTGGCTTCAACACCTCCAGGGATGGCAACTCCACCACCTCCCTGGGCAGCCCATTCCAATGCCAATCACTCTCTCTGACAACAACTTCCTCCTAACATCCAGCCTAGACCTCCCCTGACACAACTTGAGACTGTGTCCCCTTGTTCTGTTGCTGCTTGCCTGGCAGAAGGGACCAACCCCACCTGGCTACAGCCTCCCTTCAGGTAGTTGTAGACAGCAATGAGCTCTGCCCTGAGCCTCCTCTTCTGCAGGCTGCACACCCCCAGCTCCCTCAGCCTCTCCTCACAGGGCTGTGCTCCAGGCCCCTCACCAGCTTTGTTGCCCTTCTCTGGACATGTTCCAGCACCTCAACATCTCTCTTGAATTGCGGAGCCCAGAACTGGACACAGCACTCAAGGTGTGGCTTGACCAGTGCTGAGTGCAGGGGCAGAATAACCTCCCTTGTCCTGCTGGCCACACTGTTCCTGAGCCAGGCCAGGATGCCACTGGCTCTCTTGGACACCTGGGCACAATGCTGACCAGCAGACCAATTCCAGACAAGGCAGGGTCTGGAGCTGTAGCCACCAGCACAGAGGGGGTCCTGAGACTGCCCAGCCTCTGAGACTGCTGTGGTGCAAATAAAGAGCTGTTGATTTAATAGACCTCAGCCTGTACTCTGTTCCACATGAATGCATCACCTTCAAAAGGAGCAGTTAGGAGAAGCATAAAATTAGTGGTTGGTAACCTATGGGAAGAAACAAAAATAGTTCTACCTAAGAAAGCTTTGGGATCCTTTTGTAAGGCAGCTTCTTCAGGCAGAAGAAAGTGGCTGCAGGATTTAATTTGCTCTGCTTTGATTTCTTTTGGTTTTCCTTTCTTTCAACTTTTGCCAAAGGTGATGAGAATGCCAGATGCATATTTGGGAGGGGGGCATCTTCAGAAGCCAAACAATGTATGCTTGGGTTTAGTGTTTCCTTCTTGTACTCTTGGGGGTTTTTGGTGGTGGTGGTTTTCCTCTTTGGAAAACAAACTTTCAGTAGCAACCTAGGTGCTTGCAGTCTGTCCTAAGAGCAGCTACAATGGGGATTTGGGTGAATCTTCCTTAAAGAACCACTCACAGAGGGATTGGAAGATGAAGAAGCTCCTTTTTTCTCCTGCACATGATGAGAGATGTTTAATCAGTGGTTTTATTTTGTACTGTAACTGATGCTTCAAAAAAACCACAAAGATTTACTCCAGTACTTTATGTAGTAAATGTTTTGAGCTGGGGAAACAAATAGGAACTAGGGAAAACAGAGTTAAGTTCTCAGGTGATCAGCTGTGTGGCACAGGGCAACTATGCTTCACTTGAATCAGCTAAATACTCAGAGTAACTTCTCTCTTTCTAAAACACTTCAGACAGCAGTCTGAGGCTTTGCATTCCTTGTCCAGTTTTGGGCTCCTCCAGTTTAAGAGGGACAGGGATCTGCCCAAGAGAATCCAGCAGAGGGATACAAGGAAGATTAGGGGACTGGAGCACAATGAGGAGAGGCTGAAAGACCTGGGGCTGATTAGTCTGGACAAGAGATGACTGAGAGGGGATTTAATCAATGTCTACAAATATCTGAGGGCTGGGGGTCAGGAGGGAGGAGACAGGCTCTGCTCACTTGCTCTTTGGGATAGGACAGGGAGCAATGGATGGAAGCTGCAGCACAGGAGGTTATACCTCAACACAATGGGGAACTTCTCAACTGTAAGGGTCCCAGAGCACTGGCACAGTCTGCCCAGAGAGGTTGTGGAGTCTCCTTCTCTGGAGACTTTCAAGGCCTGTCTGGATGTGTTTCTGTTTGTCCTGAGCAAGATTGTATGGTGCTGCTCCAGCAGGGGATTTAGACTCAGTGATCTTTTTGGGCCTCTTCCAACCTCTAACACCCTATGGTCCTCTATTGGGGAAAAAAATGAGGTGAATTAAATATAGCCTTAATGACAACTGACCACAAAGCCTTTAAATGAATCTCTGCAGAGCAAGATGTTTAAAAACCAGCAGAAAACAAATGGAGTGGATTACAGTTAGTGCCTTGGGGTTAGTTACATCTGCACGTCCAAGTTAAGTTCCTTAAGCGCAGCCTGAAGGATTCGAGAGTTCAGACCACAAGAAATTTCTTTGCACATGCTGAAAACACAGACTGCTTCCTGGAAAGGAGATCAAATGTGAATTTGATTAATTGCTGCAGTCACATATTAAAAACTTTTGCTTCTTATCCCATTAAAAGTAACACTAATGAGCAATGGCTGTGACCTCCCAGAGGAAAGCCACGTGGGCGCCGACCCCTCGATATTTACCACCCAAATTTAATCTTTGTAATGGACACCTTAAAAGGAATCTGATAGAAAACACTAAAGAGCTGCTCCAAAACTAAAACACTTAAGGAAGGTTTTGATTAATGCCTTGTGATTAATCAATTGATTAATATAGTTTTCAATACAGATGTTAGGACACTGTCTGCTTTAATCAGCCCTCCTGAAAACGGTGAAGACAAATGATCTATTTTTCCGTCGATCGGGAAAGAAAAGAGAAAGCTCTTTTACCCCTTGATGTGAATGATAAGGCAAAGTCTCCCTTCAGGATGGCCAGAGTGGAGTAAAAAGAGAAAGTTCTTTTACCCCTTGATGTCAATGATGAGGCAAAGTCTCCCTTAGCATGGCCAGACTGGAGTAAAAAGAGAAAGTTCTTTTAGCCCATGGTGTAAATGATGAGGCAAAGTCTCCCTTAGCATGGCCAGACTGGAGTAAAAAGAGAAAGTTCTTTTACCCCTTAGTGTAAATGATAAGGCAAAGTCTCCCTTCAGGATGGCCAGAACGGAGCAAAAAGAGGAAGTTCTTTCACCCCTTGATGTCAATGATGAGGCAAAGTCTCCCTAAGCACGGTCAGATTGGCATAAAAACAGAAAGCTCTTTTACCCCTTGGTGTACAGAGGAATCAGTGCACCCCCAGCAAGTTTGCACATGGCACCAAGCTGTGTGGCACAGTTGACTTGCTAGAGGGCAGGGATACCATCCAGAGGGACCTGGACAGGCTGGAGAGGTGTGCTCAGGCAAACCTCATGACACTCAACAAGGCCAAGTGTAAGGCCCTGCATCTGAGTTGGCGCGGTCCCAAGCACAAATATAAGCTAGGTGGGGAATGGCTGAGAGCAGCCCTGACAAAAAGGACCTGGGGTGATGAAAAGCTCAACAGGAGCCTGCAGTGTGAATGCAGCCCAGACAGCAACCCTGTGCTGGGCTGCAGCAAGAGCAGTGTGGGCAGCAGGGCAAGGGAGGGGATTCTGCCCCTTGGCTCTGCTCTCCTCAGACCCCACCTGCAGTCCTGGGGGCAGTTCTGGAGCCCCCAACACAAGAAGGACATGGAAGTGTTGGAGTGAGTCAAGAGGAGGCCAAGAAGATGCTCAGAGGGCTGCAGCAGCTCTACAGTGAGGACAGGCTGAGAGAGTTGGGGCTCTGCAGCCTAGAGAAGAGAAGGCTTTGAGGAGACCTTATAGTGACCATCCAGCATCTGAAGGGGGCTACAAGAAGGCTGGGGAGGGACTATTCATAGAATCAACCATGTTGGAAGACACCTTCCAAGCTCATCCAGTCAAACCAACCAACAGATCACATTCTGAGATTCTGTCATCCACACCTCCCTGGAGTTGTTCAAGGCCAGGTTGGATGAGGCCTTGAGCAACCTGTTCTAGTGGGAGGTGTTCCTGCCTATGTTGAGGGGTTAGAACTGGCTGAGCTTTGAGGCCCCTTCCAACCTAAACCATTCTGTGATCCTGTGAAAATGATTCTATGATGTGCCTGCAGCAGTCATGAGAGGTTCAAGTTAAGCAACACTGAAAGCCAAAGATGTTGTAAGCTTTGTACAGAAGAATGAAGTTTTGCTCATGAGAAACATTTTGATCCTTAAAAAAAGCAAGAAGGTGGCAACAGGAGTGACCTCATTGCTCTCTACAACTACCTGAAGGGAGGCTGCAGCCAGGTGGGGTTGGGCTCTTCTCCCAGGCAACCAGCAGCAAAACAAGGGGACACAGTCTCAAGCTGTGCCAGGGGAGGTCTAGGCTGGATGTTAGGAGGAAATTCTTCATGGAGAGAATGATTGGCATTGGAATGGGCTGCCCAGGGAGGTGGTGGAGTTGCCATCCCTGGAGATGTTCAAGAACAGACTGGATGGGGCACTTAGTGCCATGGTCTAGTAGATTGGCTAGGGCTGGGTGCTAGGTTGCACTGGAGAAGCTCGGAGGTCTCTTCCAACCTGTTTGATTCTATGATTCTACAAACTATGTAACTGATAAGGCACATTCTCCCTCAGGATAGCCAGATTTTCTCCTTTATACAAACCCTACAGCCTAGAACTCCTGCTGAGGTGCCATCCTTTCGGGCAGCACCTCAGGGGCTAACCCTAAACCAAGCCAGACATTCAGCCCAGGCTGAACAGCACTTTTAAGAAGGAAATGGCTTTGCAATCACTCTGCAATCCCCACTTTAAAGCCCCCTTTTCCCTCCCCTGATCTTTGCACTTCTTTATTTATTTATTTTCAATTCCCAGACTGCTTCTAATTTGCCATTATGCTTTTTGCTGCTGCCCTGCTCCAAACTGAAATCTTTATTCCAGTCAAAAATAATCACCCCGTAATTACCGTGACAAACTGCCCGAGCTGGATCATTGTGGCCATTTCGACTAATGATATTGTATTAGAATGCCTTGCAATAGACTTCAAATGGAAAATATAATTATGTGCATTAGTTTGTCTAAGCATTTATAAGATCACATATCCATCAGTGATCAGGTCTCATAAAAAAAGCCATAGATCACTGTCAGTGCTGGTTTGGTTATTGGAAATGGGGGCCGTTAGCAACTCGGCTGAAGATGGGCACCTTAAATTTCACTCATTCTCTTGGCTGCTGAATCCCTGCGAGCTCAACTCCTCCAAAATGAGCAGGGGGGTTCAGCTGGTGGCACAGGAACAAATTATCTGACAGCCTCACCCAACACAGAATAGATATCTAAAGGACTGTTTAAAAGAGAAAAGCCTTAATCTGGAAGATCTGTTTAACGTTACACACTCCACTGCTAACTGTGCATGAAGTTAAGTGGCTCTATACATCTTCACTGAACATCTACACTCTCTGCTTTGAAAAGCTAGGGTGACATCTGAGTAGCCTTTTTGCACCCCAAACCACACAGAGAATCTCTCTCCCTTCTCTTCCAAACTGATTGATTCTATACATGCTGACTGAACATCTACATTCCCTGCTTTGAAAAGCTAGGGTGACAACTGAGAAACCTTTTTGCACCCCAAACCAGACAGAGAATCTCTCTCCCTTCTCTTCCAAACTGATTGATTCTATACATCTTCACTGAACATCTACACTCTCTGCTTTGAAAAGCTAGGGTGACATCTGAGTAGCCTTTTTGCACCCCAAACCAAATAGAGAGAATCTCTCTCCCTCCTCTTCCAAACTGATTGATTCTATACATCTTCACTGAACATCTACACTCTCTGCTTTGAAAAGCTAGGGTGACATCTGAGTAGCCTTTTTGCACCCCAAACCAGACAGCGAATCTCTCTCTCTTCTCTTCCAAGCTGATTGATTCTATACATCCTGACTGAACATCTACACTCTCTGCTTTGAAAAGCTAGGATGATATCTGAGTAGTTTTGCACACCAACCAGAGAACCTCACTCTCACAGTGAATCTTCAGAACAAGACGCCTCAGCCTCAAGCTGTGCCAGGGCAGACTTAGGCTGGATGTTAGGAGAAGGTTGTTGCCAGAGAGAGTGATTGGCATTGGAATGGGCTGCCCAGGGAGGTGGTGGAGTCGCTGTCCCTAGAGGTGTTGAAGCAAATCCTGGATGGGGCATTTAGTGCCATAGTCTATTTTATTGGCTGGGGCTGGGTGCTAGGTTGGACTGGATGAGTTTGGGTG
The DNA here is from genome assembly GCF_015220805.1 of Pogoniulus pusillus. Lineage (NCBI taxonomy): Eukaryota > Metazoa > Chordata > Aves > Piciformes > Lybiidae > Pogoniulus > Pogoniulus pusillus. Next base: position 3,938,926 of record NC_087265.1, read on the forward strand.
ATTCTGTGATTCTATACATCTTCACTGAACATCTACACTCTCTGCTTTGAAAAGCTAGGGCGACATCTTAGTAGCTTCTTCGCACCCCAACCAACCAGAGAATCTCACTCTCACAGAGAAGCTTCAGAACAAGAGGACACAGCCTCAAGCTGCACCAGGGCAGGTTCAGGCTGGATGTTAGGAGGAAGTTCATCACAGAGAGAGTGATTTACATCAGAATGGGCTGCTCGGGGAGGTGGTGGAATCACCATCTCTAGAAGTGCTTAAAAAGAGTCTGAATGAGGCACCAAGTGCCATGGTTTACTTAATTAGAAGGTGTTAGGTGGTAAGTTGGATTCGAAGATCTTGAAGGTCTTTTCCAAGCTGTTTGATTATGTGATTCATCTTGTCAAATTTGCAGTTCTACAATGCCAACTGCCTTAATGCTACAGGATGGTTTGTGTTGGAAGGGATTTAAAAATCATCTAGTTCCAACCCTCCTACCATGGGTAGGGATGCTGACACTTAGACCAGGCCCCATCCTAACTGGCCTTGAACACTTCCAAGGAGGGGGCATCCACAACATCCCTGGGAAACCTGTGCCAGGGTCTCACCACCCTCACTGTAAAGAATTCCCTCCTCATCTCCAGTCTGAATCTGCCCTCTTTCAGCTTAAATTCATTGCTTCTTGTCCTATCACTAAAGGCCTTTGTAAAAAGTCACAGCATCACAGAATGTCAGGGGCTGGAAGGGACCTCAAAGGATCATCCAGTTCAACCCCCCTGCCAGAGCAGAATCACCTATACTAGATCAGAGTGGAAAATCTCCAGTTTCAATCTCCCCTCTTCCAGCTCAAAACCATTGCTTCTCATCCTATCACCCCAAGCTTTGTAGGGACCCAGCAATCATTTCTGAAGGAACACAAAGCAGGTAAGAACTGCCAAACACAACCCTCATCCCACCCTAAATACATCCAAATCCCTCAAATGCACCAAAAACCCTATCCCAGCCACACACCAAAAAGTTTTCAGAGGGGCTGCCTTGATTTTCCTTGCCCCATTTTCCAGCCCAAAAAAAAACCTATTTCACCTGTTTGGAGCCTAGCAGCTGGAGAGCAGGGAGGCATCTCTGCAGGACACAAAGTAAAGGGAATGCTGGCAAACACCATCCAGAGCTGTTTGCTCAGGGGCAATTATGCCACGTTTACAGCAAATAAATGGTGACACCAATTCCCTGATTCCTCAACAACTCCTGTTACTGTTTATAGATGGAGCTGACTGTTAGAGCAGCCAAACCCACAAGAAATCCCTCCTAAGCTTTCTCGTAGACCCCTTTTGGGTACTGGAAAGCAGCTCTAAGGTCTCCTTGGAGCCTCCTCTTCTCCAGGCTGAACAGCCCCAACTCTCTCAGCCTGTCCTTATGCTCTTTATGTACTTTCTTTTCCTTTGGAAAACCTCACCTGAATATTTTCAGTGGAATCATAGAATCAACCAGGTTGGAAGAGACCTCCAAGCTCATCCAGTCCAACCTAGCACCCAGCCCTGGCCAATCAACCAGACCATGGCACTAAGTGCCCCAGCCAGGCTTTGCTTCAACACCTCCAGGGACAGTGACTCCACCACTTCCCTGGGCAGCCCATTCCAATGCCAATCACTCTCTCTGCCAACAACTTCATCCTAACATCCAGCCTAGACCTCCCCCGGCACAACTTGAGACTGTGTCCCCTTCTTCTGTTGCTGCTTGCCTGTGAGAAGAGCCCAACCCCACCTGGCTACAGCCTCCCTTCAGGTAGCTGCAGACAGCAATGAGCTCTGCCCTGAGCCTCCTCTTCTCCAGGCTAAACAATCCCAACTCCCTCAGCCTCTCCTCATAGGGTTTGTGGAAGGTGCCCCTACTCATGAACTGGATGATCTCTAAGGACCCTTCCAACCTAATCACCAAATCTTTCTGAAGCCTCTTTCTGATATTTTCTATTTCTAAAGTAGGTGCCACACCGATTAAGGAGCCTCAATATCCAAAAGCTCAATACAAGAGCTACCAAAAGCCCCACATGGCATGAGTACAGTCAAAACAGACAAAGAAAGGTGCTTCTGTCTGCTGAGCTGCTGGCTTTTGCCTTGTTTCCTAAACAAGAGCAGAGGACAAGCAATCCTTTTGTTGATAGGAGTTACCACCACGCGGCCACGGCAATGTCAAGGAGGATACAACCACAAACATCTGATGCCATATTACTGCATGACATGGATGAGTTATTACATCAGCTGTTATTTCATAACAATGATGAGTTGCTCTCAGAGAATAAAAGGAACATCTTTCTTCCACTTTTTGGGTCACCCGAGGTGCTCAGCTATGGTTTCAACACCACGCTCAAATAACATCGCTCGCCCTGCTGTGGTGCCAGTATAAATTTCAGCCATCCAAACAAGATTGTATATTTGAACTGACAAAGAATAAATTATTTCCATCTGGCATAACTGATGGCAGTGTCAAAGCCCTGCCATATAATTCTTCATCTTATAGAGATCTCTCTTGGTTTGTGCATAAGATAACCATGCTCTTTTCCAATAGTGATAGGAAGATGAAATGAAGAAGAAAGAGGGAAAAGGAGAAAGAAAGGACAAAGGAGGGAGAGGAGGAGGAAGAGGAGGAGGAAGAGGAGGAGGAAGAGGAGGAGGAAGAGGAGGAGGAAGAGGAGAGGAAGAGGAGAGGAAGAGGAGAGGAAGAGGAGAGGAAGAGGAGAGGAAGAGGAGAGGAAGAGGAGAGGAAGAGGAGAGGAAGAGGAGAGGAAGAGAGGGAAAGGAAGGGGAGGGGAGGGAGAAAGGAGGTAAGAATGAAGGAGGAAGAAGGAGGGAAGAAAGAAGAAGAATTCTATTTTATCATTATATTAATTTTAATTTATTATTATTAGTTAATTTTTAGGCAGGATCCCCTAGGGTAGTCTGTACAGGAATGCATCCAGGTGGGTTTGGAAAGTCTCCAGAGAAGGAAACTCCACAGCCTCTCTGGGCAGCCTGCTCCAGGGCTCTGGCACCCTCACTGCAAAGAAGTTTCTCCTCATGTTGAGCTGAAACCTTCTCTGTTCCAGTTTGTAGCTGTTGCTCCTTGGCTTATTGCTGCTGACCTCTGAAAAGAGCTTGGCCCCAGGCACTTGACCCCCACCCCTCAGACATCTGTACACATTGATCAGATCTCCTCCCAGCCTTCTCCAAACTAAACAGCCCCAGAGCTCTCAGTCTCTCTTCATAGGAGATGCTCAAGTCCCTCAGTCATTCTCATGGCTCTCTGCTGGACTCTTTCTATCCAGTCCTTGTCTCTCCTGAACTGGGGAGCCCAAAACCAGATGCAGTATTCCAGGTGTGGTCTCAGCAGGGCAGAATAGAGAAGGAGTTGAATAGGCTATGAAATTTCAGAAGAATTAATTTTAAAGTGGTAATCTATGCCCTAGAAAGTGTGTATGGAGAAATCCAGATGTTTCTGGTCTCTCTTTCTGACATCCTCACCACCAGAATAAATTGTGTTTCCAGGCTAATGCAATAGATAAGAGATATGAATGAACCTCAGCCGGTTCAGTTGATAAAATTAACATGCTGATGATATTTTAATGTTTCCCTATAATCAAGGGGGCATGGATCATGCCTCCACCAGTCCCATTGTAATTCTCTTCTTTAATCTTTTCTCAAGAAACAAACACAAAACAGAAGAGTAAAATGACAGAGCATTAGAGGGGATTATACAGTACACATTATGTGCTCCAGTCTTAAAGCAAGTTGTTTGTCACATGGTTGAATGGCTTTGCCCAAAGGTATTGCAGCAAAGCAACTGATATACTGGAGACTTGGGGTCAGAACCAGCATTCCTGCAGTGCAAGTGTGTGGCTTGCACATTATAGCTTCTGGTGGAGAAGATGCAGTGAGCTGGAGAATAATATTAACCTTGCAGAGCCACTCACCATCCATACGACCTTATGCAGAGGATATAAAATCATAGGCAGAGGAAAATTTGACTTTGAACCTAAGGCATGCAGAATTTGGCCCAAAATGCTGCTTTGCAGGAGCATGGCAGCTTGAGATAAAATTGCATTTGGGGGTTGACAAAAAGCTAAAAGAGAAAGAAAGGTAAAGAACATGGAGGGGAAAAGAGAGGGAAGAAATAAAGATAAAATAAGGAGAAAAACAAAGAGAAAAAAAAAAAGAGAAAAGCAAAGAGAGAAAAAAAAGAGAAAAGCAAAGAGAAAAGAAGAGAAAAGCAAAGAGGAAAAAAAGAGAAAGGCAAAGATGAAAAAAAGAGAAAGGTGAAGAGAAAAGAGAAAAGCAAATTTAAAAAGAGAGAAAAGCAAATGGAAAAAAAAGAGAAAAGCAAAGAGAACAGGAAAGCGAAAAAAAAAAAGAGGAAAGCAAAGGGGAAAAAAAGAGAAAAACAAAGAGAAAAAAGAAAATCAAAGAAATAAACACAGAAAAGCAAAGAGAAAAAAGAGAAAAGCAAAGAGAAAAAAGAGAAAAGTGAAGAGAAAAAAGAGAAAAGCAAAGAGAAAAAAAAAAGAGAAAGGCAAAGAAAAAAAAAGAAAAGCAAAGAAAAAAAATATTTTAAAAAAATAAAAAACTTAAAAAGGAAAAAATAAAGAGAAAAAAAATGAGAAAACTAAAAAGAAAAGTAAAAATGTTTTTTAAAGAGGGGGAAAAAAAGAGGAAAAGAGAAAATTAAAGAGGAAAAAAAAAAAAGAGATGAAAAGTGAAAACCAGGGGAAAAAGGGGGAAAACAAAGAGGAAAAAAAAAATAAAAGGAAAAAAGGGGAAAAAGCAAAGCACTGACTTTCAGAAGTACTGATGAGGTCTTCCTTCCATTTAAGTGGAACTTCTTCTCTTCTAGTTTGTGCCTGTTGCCCCTTGTCCTATCACTGCAAAAAGTCTGCCTCCACCCTCTTGCCTCCCCTCCCACACTTTAGTTATTGATGAGCACTGAGAAGATCCTCTACCTGGCTGCCCTTCTTGGGGCTTATCAGCCCCAGGGCTCTCAACCTTTCCTCCTCACAGAGATACTCCAGACCCCTCAGAATCCTTGTAGCCTCTGCTGGACTTTCTCCAGCAGTTCCCTGTCTCTTCTGAACTGTGGCACCCCGAGCTGGACACAGTGCTACACAGAAGCTTCACTAGGGCAGAGCAGGGAAGGACTTAATGGCTCACACTCTTCCTAATGCACTCTAGGGTGTATTAATTTCCCCATATGCCTGTATAAGTCTCTGTGAGAATGTCTCCTTACCATGCCATGGTTGGGTCTCTCCATGATTGGGTGTCCAGTGTCAGCAGATGGCAGCTCTAGACCCTAGAGATGCACTCAGCATTCCCTAGTCTCTCATGAGCTGGAACTGTGTTTCTGCTTCCTGCCCTGGTTACAGGGATTTTATCTTTATGCAGAGACAAAGAGCAGCTAACACAGCTCATTTGCTTCCTGCTTAGGAAAAGAGCTCTGCAACAGCTCCCCTCAAATATCTCCCAGCACTTCTCATGTCAAATCCTCAGTGTGACCTTCTACCACAACAGACAAGAAGAGGTGAGCTTCAGGCAGAAACATTTCTCCTTGAGCCAAAACATGACTGCAGGATAGAATCCCTGTTTCAACTAAACCCATTTCAACTAAGCAATCAATTTCCACCGTGGGATTGACTTACACAGCTGGCAAGCTCACTGACCTGGAGGTATCACAGACTGAAGGTTCATGCAGGTCTGTTCTTTCTATTGCCAAGAGGTCTATCTCTACCAGGAGACCACCAGAGAGTGCTCTTCTTGGCACATGCAGGATGTTGGCCTTTTACATGCAGAGAATACCAAGAGGCAGCTGTTATTTCATGGAACAATTATCAGCCTATTCCCTATCACAGCAAATACTGTTGGAAGAGGATGCAATAAGGTCTTTACCTAAATGCACACACACACACACAGAGCCTACTTTCTCTCTTTAGGATTTTCATCTGATGTCAAAAGCCATTCATTGTGAAATAGAATCAAATCAAGGAAACACAACATGCAAGATGCATTCCAGGTCATGGTGAACCTGTACCTACAGTGAACTTGGGTACAGTCAAATGTGTCAGCCCTGAGC